>NC_137193.1:57155239-57265239 GCF_960531495.2 Zeus faber | reverse complement strand
ATAGATTGCCATGTCCCAGCAGCTCACATAAAAAACAATAGGTAGTTATACTTACAATATGTCAGACAATAGAATAAAAATGAAAAATGTGAAATAGTGTGAAAATAAACCCCACAGTTAACTGTAGACAATAAAATGTGGCAGGATAATGGAAAATAAAACTGAAAAATGAACTGTGAAAAGTGGTAGAATGTTAGATTTTAGGTTTATCGATACCTCTCCGTATCCTTAATTTATTTCAAGACATGAGTATGGCTGGTTTTCAGTTCAAAATTATACAGTTCGTTTGAACGTATCTGCTCCACAGTGCGTCTTTAATACTTGATGTCTTCTATATAGTACACCTTGCCACGCCTTTAGGGTTTTCTATCACAGAGTTTGATCTTCACAGTGGGTTTCAGAAGCAGATTGATGCTTCATAATCTACTATGTGCATCTAACACACACTAGCACCACTCACATACACACACTCCATGCAATTTGCACTTTAAAAGCAGGTTCTAAATTCAGACCCAAAATCACACAACCACACACACTGCTGGTACATGCTTTGGTGTGAAATGGAGGGGAAAATTGAAACCTATCACAGGTCTTTTTTGCTTTACTAACACTCCGTCAACACAACAAGAATGCTTATTTGTGTGAGCCAAACAATGTGTGTGCGTGCGTCCATGCGAGCGTGCGTGTGTGTAAGTGAGAAGGCGAGTCGAAACCAGAGACAAGACAGAGAGAGAGGGAGTGAGTTGAACCGATCGTTAAAACGGAGTACATTTGCTAAAACTCTGACAGTGACCAAATGTGCTCAAGTGGAAAAAAAGCCTAAGCCTGGGTTTCCAACGAGCGCCACATCGGGAACCACAATAAACGCTTTCTCAGCCTTCCACCTTGGGTTTCAGTCACCTCAAGCACTCACTCACACACATGCGCATGCAAGCACGCACGCACGCACACACACACACACACACACACACACACACACACACACACACAATATAATTGTGCATATCCTCAAGCAAATGTTTGTTAAACAACCTGAGGAGAACGCCACACAAAGAATCCCTTTAGGACCAAAAGCGTCAACAATGTCTTCTACTTGAGGACAAAAAACCCCCACATATATCATTGCAACACCAATAAGCACTCATAACCTAAGAATTGAGTATCATAACTAGACAAAATACAATGCATTTGAACCTTTTGTGTCTGGGGATCAAATCGAACACCTAGTATCTCTCATCAGACAGATAAGAAACTTTCATGTTGATTGTTTGTTTTTAAAGTCCCAGGCAGCTCCCCCGACCACCCCTCGTCGCACCCAACGTCACAACGCATAATATATAACTGATCTTCTTTCCAGGCGGCCAAATGACAAAGGGACCCAAAAGAGGCTGAGGGGGATATGGGGGGGGGGGGGTAGCTGAAGCGAGTCAGTAATGTGGAAGGTAAGTGGAAGCATATCAGTGCAGTCACGCTGAAAAAAACAGCAGCATAGCTGTCATTTGGAACACCTTTCGGTGATCAGAGTGCCTCGGCGTTTCGGGTTGTCCCCTGGCAAGATTAGTAAACACAGAGCTCGAGCTAGGCAGGGCACACAGACGACAGAGCCGCTGATAAGACAACAGAAGAGCAGGGAGGAGAATAATAATGTCACAACGGCGCTTACAGTGGCGACGCGGAGGGGGGAGCAAGGCGGGAGGGAGGGGGGAGAGGGGGGGGAGGGAGGGGGGCGGCGCCTTTAAAGAGCATAAAATAATCTCTTGAAGAAAGAGGAGGAATAGTGGAAAAGAAGAAGATTGGAGTGTAGAAGTTATATAATGTCATTCTGGGAGGGAAACTTAAGAATTTTGGAAATGTCAGTCGTCCCCAAATCCAAAAACTGCCGCAACAACAACCACAAGACTCAAAGTTACAGCATTAACTAACACCATGTTCTGTGTAGATAAGTATAACAATACACACTGAGCGGGAAAGAGTGATTCTTGCATTTTAAAAAACGGGGTGCTTGTGACTGCTTACCTTGTGTTTTAGAGTGCACATTTGACAACTGTAATAAAATTAAATGCCAGTGAGGTCCTGACTGTGCACAACCAAAGAATTAGCAAATTGCAACACAAATAATTGTTATGGCCAACTTGAAGGGCGTCTTAAATAAGTTTCTCTTTTTTAATCGAAATTAGAACTTCCTCTAATTCTTCTGAACTTCAATTTTTTTGAAACCCTCTTAAAAACGAAATGGATGCTTCTTTATGGCCCCCAATGTCCAAAATACCCACGCCGGGTGTGTGGTGCAAAGTGCTGAGCTGGACCGCTCTACTTACGGAGCACGTAGAGGGTGAGCGTGAGCCCTGCGAGGCAGAAGCCCTCGAAGAAGCGCAGGGTGCTGAACATAGTCACGTTGACAGAGAAGGCGACAGTCAGACCAAACACCAGCATGAAAAGCACTGATAGAATCAGCACGGGTTGGCGGCCGAACCTAAGGAGAAAGAAAAAAAAAAAAAAAAAAAGAGAGATACAGACATGTATATAAAATGGAAAGAAGAGCACTGAGATGTGGAGTGCGCCGGAAGTCAAATAACTTTATTGACAGTATTTGGAAAGAGTCTCTTTCAGCCACTATTACATTGAGACTTTGTTGGCCTACTTCCTGGTGGCGGGGATCATGAGGTCACCGGGTTGCGGTCAGGGCTAAGGCCTCGACCGCCTGCGCATTTCTTTACATTGTTTCCATGGCAACTGATCCCAGACACAATGCAGTGTTTCTTTCCCATGTGGTTTTAGCAGCACCATGCGCATAGAGCTAACACTTTGTGTGGGCAAAATGGAAGCGGAGGAGGCAGCGTACCAGTCAGCCATGACACCCATCACCAGGTAGCCAAATATGGAGCCCACGAGCAACGAGAACTTGGCAATGTGAACCTTCCAGGCTGAGTCACACACCAGCTTCCACTGCAAGACAGAAGAAAAGACAAGAGATGTTGGATACGGAGAGTATGGTGATAATGCTGACGTTAAGAAACACAGACTACTCAATTAGGAGATTCAACGTATGAGAGATGGTATGAGAGAAAGGAAAATAATGTTAAAAAAAACGCTGAGATTAATGTTGAGAACAGTGAAAAGGAATTGAAGGTTTTATTTTGAGGAGTGTATTTTGAGGTTTTTGCATGTCCATCTCTCTTTCTGACTCAATAGTTTGAAAATACATGTAGTGGTGTACAAGGAGTCCAAGTGAGCAGACATACTCGGATTATGAAATATTCAAGGGTACACCATGCATGAGGGAAGAGAAAGAGAGGGAGGACCATCTAAAACAACTGAGCCGGTGAGTCGGTGTACCCATCACTGGAGTTAATTTCAACAGCAGCTTGCAGCTTCTGAAACCCCAGCAAGAACCGATGCTTGTGTGTGCGCATGTGAGAGTGCATCTCTACAAAATGTCTGGTGGAATCTAGCCGTGCTGATGCAGCTGTGTTTACTATGAAATGCTGCCTGGTGCGATACCAAATGTGAACAAGAGCACAACATATGGGGGGGGGGGCGTTTAGAGCCAGAGTCAGCGAGTAGGAAGAGGTGGATATGGGTTTTGGTCGATTTATTCAGTGCGGTAAAGGGATACAATCAGCAACGAGCTGTACTATCCGTGGACTGCTTCACATCAGCACTATTTGAAGGGGGGGGTACTGTGCAACCACTATACATCTAGTGCACACACCCAGGGGAAAAAAGGCAAAACTCATGGAAAACAACAAAGCCCTGACCATCAAGTGCCAACATCCCATTTGCAGACACAGCATGCAGTCCTCCTCCCAATGAGGTCAGTGGGTGCACTGTGCCAATCAGCTGTTGTGTGTGTCAGGACCCACATGCACCGAATGGAGGTCTCCACAAGCATCCATCCCACTGTCAGAACGGTGGGATGGATGCTTATGGGGATGAAGATGAGGATGAGAGGGAGTACGAACACACAAGCACTGCGCCTGTGGGGCCTCGTTACCTTGGTAACCACATTCTGACTGAGTCCAGTCAGCAGGTCCAGTTTCCACTCCTTGCAGGCGCACAGCGCGCTGTGTTCGCCGTTTCCGGTACCGTTGATCCGAAGGTGCATCGGAGGTAGCGACGGCACGGTCCAGTTGCTGTCGTTCATAACCGGGTACGCACACGTGCCATTGGGCTGAGCCAAAAGGAAATAATCCGAAAACTGGCTAAATCCAATGAAAAGCGCCGGTATCCACGTCAGAACCACGAGATGCTTCTGGTGCCTCCCGAAACCCCCCAGGGACGGCAGCACCGAGCCGTCGACGTGCGGCAGCAGCCTGGGCGCCATGCGCTCCAGCGGCGTGAAGCCGTTATCGGGCGGGTGTTCCTGCGCCTCCGGCCGGCCGACTGCCATCGCGGCCCGGCCACAGGGACAGAGAGAGAGAGAGAGGAAGAGGGACAGAGAGAGGGGGGGGGGTGCTGTATGGGGCAGTGGCTCCGCTGCCGTCCGCTTCTCCAAAAAAAAAAGAAGGAAAAAAACCCAAAAAACCCCTCCTCTGACACAAAGGAATCCAAGGGCGCAGACAAAGCCGCACCGAACACGGGGGTTAAGGGGGGGTCCTTCCCTCCAAGACCCTGAAGCTGCAGAAATCGCGACCGGATCACGGTGCGGTCGCCTTCATGGTCTCGCAAATGGTGCAAGCGGGTCCGCTCAGTCGGGTCCGCTCAGTCGGTCTGGCTGGAGCTTCGTCTCTCCTTCAGAGGTGTGGGCTCCGGCAGCAGCATGTTCCCGGCGGGGTCTCTGTAGTCCATGTGTCCTGACGCAGGGTCCGTCCATACCGTGGGGGGGTGAGCCCGGCTCGCCCAGATGATACTAAAAATCCAGCGGAAAGATTACGTCAACTATATAGCACTACACCCGAACCAGACGCCGCATCCTCCGTCCATCCGTCCATCCACCCGGGCCACAGGTAAAGTACCTGTCCAAATCGTGACCTCCCTGTCCCCGAGACGCAGTGATCGTCATGCCTCAGCCCCCCAAAGCGCACATGGTCTTTACAAGTCCGCAACCCACGCTCCCGTGCGTAAACATCACTTGGGCGGTCCTTCCATCGATAGTGGCGCCTGGTTCTTCTTGGACTGATCAATGGGATACCTCGCCGTGGATGGGTCTCCCGCACAGGCTCGGTGGGGGCGAAGCCCGGCCCCCACCAGGTCGTGCTATGCGCTCTGATTGGAGGACGCTCGGGGGGGGAGACTGCGCCACTGAGGGGCATCGTCGTTCGGACGCAACAATAAGTACCTTTGTGCACCCTCTTCCACTCTAGGATCAGTCATAATTAATAATTGTCAAAATATTATACCAATTCCTGGTTTTGCGTCGATTTAGGTTGATTTATGGATTGTAGACTACTACGTATCCTTGTATATATCGAGATATGTATATAATTATAGCTTTGTGTCGCTTCAGTGAATACAAACACCTCATATATGTTTTATGCACTTCATATAAATATATTTTTCCATCGAAAAATATATTTATATGAAGACAATAGGCGGATGGCTGCGTTTTCAACTACAGCTGCAAGGGGGCGACAGCTGATCGCAGAACGATGCCGTTCGCCTTGACGGTTGTAATTTACATATTTTTTTACAAATGGGTGGTTGACATGTGAGTGAAAATGACCAATCCCACCGAACCAACCGCAGAGCTTTACATTTATTCATTTACAATAATATTATAGATATATTTATACATCTATAATATATATTATTATTGTATTATTCGTATTTATATATATATATATATATATATATATATATATATATATATATATATATATATATATATATATATATATATATATATATATATATATATTCTAACTCGCCTATGGGGACAGACTGACTGTGTTCCGAATTCCTGAATCTATGACCTTGAAACACAGCGATGGGACGAATGTCAGGCTCACCCCCCAGATCTGCAAATGCCCGCAGTCGAGGAGGGAGGCGCAAGACTGCTTTCTCTCTGCACGCGTGCGTACAAGTGAACACAAACGTGTAAAAATAGAGAAGTAGAAATTGTGTGTGTCTGAGCAGAGCATGCGTGTATGTGAGAGTGATGATTTTTTGGGGGGGCGGGTGGATGTGATCTGATCATATTTCAACAATTCACTCTCCTAAACAGTCCCCTAGGCTCTGGAATGGACAAAGCTAGCATTCAGGGCTGAGTGCAGCTGCCTCTGTAACATGGAGGTGAGACCATATGCTTAGTACCCACTCATCTCTCACTTGCATGGCAGTTCTCCACCTCCCCTCCCCTCGCCCCACAACACCCTTCCCTGCCAGACAGTTTTATTAAGATCTTACTGTAGATAGAGCAGGGGCATGAGGACAAAGGAGGAGCTGCTGAAGACACATAATGTTAAATATCAGCGATGGGACGAATGATGGGACGAATTTCATCGGCCACCCTCCAAAAAGCATGTGCGTGTGTGTGTGTATGCATGTGTTGGGAGTGTGGCGTGTCGTCTTCTAATTCTTCTTCTAATATCAGACTAGCAGCCACACCCCTGAGTCAAGTGAAAACACACACAGACGCTGCCGCACATTCCAGAGTATTTTAATGGTCCAAATGCACGTCCAGGTGTGATGCCAGAGACAGAAGAGAGAAATTCACCAAACTTGGATGGCTGGGAGAATTCTGTGTATCACAATGAATCCAGTGACCCACATACAGTAGGTTCAGGTGTCAAGTGACAGGTTTCTTTATGGTCACCCCCCCAGCCACCCACAACCACCCCAACCCGAACTGCTGCGGGGGCAGGGTCCTCCTCCACATCTCTAACCCTGGAGGCATATCCATGTCACCCAAGCCGCCTCACACAGGTCGGCGTTACATGATCAGCAAGCCATTAGAGCCATAATCCTCCCGATGTGCACCCATCTCCCACCCCCTCAAAATGAAGTGTCAGGCCTACATGTGCTTCGATCAGGGTACAGGGGTACGCTGTTGCTCAGTGCCGTCCTCGGTTTGACCTTCCATGTAAATTCCATGAAGCAAATAATCAAGGCTGCGCCTGCCTCCTCTTGCATATCTTCTCCTTTCTCTCTCACGCTTACATGAACTGGTGCACATAGAAATAGGACCATAAAGGTTCTCTTTGTCGTCGCCCCCCCCCGCCGACACCACCTGTTTTTCTGTCTGATCTGTCATTCTCCCAGTCACACAGGTACAGGCATGGTTGTTGGCAGGTGCCATTAGCCTTCAGGTCGTTTGGAAGAGGCCACATGACCGCACCCATGAGCCTGTAACCAGTTGAGCTCTGTGCAGCCTGTGAATTCTTCAATCATTATTGTGGTCAATGAATAAATACCCATATTCAAAACTTTGTTATTATCTAACATGCTATTTATGATGTGAACAAAACTCTACTCCATCTTGCTTCCTCTTACACACACAGTGTGTCCATACTGGAACAGACAGTGTGTGCGTGTGCTCCCGATTCACCGTAATGTCTTTGAACCATGGATATTCCTCTTCTCAGACAAGCAGCATTTCTAACTGTCATCTTTTATGATTCACAGCTTTTACTTCACACACACGAAAACACGCACGCACGCACGCACACACACACACACAGACTCACAGACAGACAGACAGACACACACACACACGCACACATACACAGTTTGTAGCTTAATAAGCCTTGACAGACAGAACGATGACAGCTCTAAGAGAGTGACAAAGAACCCACAGAAAGTAAGGACTAATAATTAAATCGCTCTCCGTTTGATGAATGTCAGACTGCAACAAGACTTCACGATGTGTCTAAAAGTGCAACACTGAGACTCTGACACTGAAACAGCATATGCATATTTGGGTTTCGATATGCCGATATGAATCATCAGTCAATTTTATGATTATTGGGCATCACTCTCCCTTGATGCCATTGAATATTGGGTGTGTTTTTGGGTGTGGCAGCTTAACTTCAGGCTCAGGCATATTCCCAGAGGCAATGGGACAAAGTCTCTCTTTTCAGGGTGTGGCTAGCCACTCAAAATCTGACATCAACTTACCTAACCTGCCTAGCCTGGAAATTAAAGCGTGTTGAATTTGAAAATGCCATGCTTGTAGACACAACGTTTTTTGATTTATGTAATGGATGTACTTATTTTATTTTAAGGAGCGGTGTGTAGAATTTTAGGTACAGACTTGGCAGAAATGGAATATAATATCCATAAGTACGTTTTAATGAGTGTCTAATCCCATGAAAATAAGAATCGTTGTGTTTTCGTTTTTCATGTTGCACCTCCACCACTTCCACAGTAGCCCAGAACGGAGACACCAAACACTGGCTCTAGCGAGGACCTTTCGCGATTTTCATGTTTTTTCGCTGCCACCGTCTCTTCCACAGAGACTGCACACACACACACACACACACACACACACACACACACACACACACACACACACACACACACACACACACACACACACACATACTTAAACCTTAGAAGCCATAATTGCTACATTGCCACAAGAGTGAAAGTCAGAACAGGCCTACATGTGCTTCAATCATGTTACGGTTGCTTCTCTCAGGACAAACCGAACACAAGCGGACACACAACCTCACCCACACCCACACCCATGCCTACGCCTACTCACAAATATTGTTAATTAGGAGAGATTATAAGATTTCCATTATATTCAGCAAGCCCAATCCTGTCGCTGGAATTGGGGAATGAGAGACCGTTCAGAAGGGAACACAGACGAGAACTCGCATTCAGCCCAGGGCTTAGATACACACACATACACGCACGCACGCACGCACGCACACGCGCACACACACACACACACACACACACACACACACACACACACACACACACACACACACACACACACACACACACACACACACACACACACACACACACACACACACACACACACACACACACACACACACACACCTGGAAACCTGTATCTCGCACAGCCAAAGTACTCCCAGCCAAATATATTCACACACAAAAAGTTTGGTGAGTTGTTTACGGTATTGACTTGAGTACTCACACGACTGTTGTTTTGGTGCAAATAATCTCAAAAGTGGAGCAATGAGCTTCAAAACATTCTGGCAATGTCATGAGTTATGGCTTCATGGTTTCACCTCAGGCATGTACACAAACTCGACCCAGAGTTCAAACCCGCTCTCCAGATGCCTCATTGCAGCGCACTAGATCTGCAGCGAAAACAACACCAACGTTCGATTTTTAAATGAGGACCAGCCCTGGAATGCTAGTTTGGTCCAAATGATGTATCTCTGTCAGTTTATGGTGTGTGTGCAGGCCAAGGCGTGTTCCAAAATGGCATTTGCCACAAGGCAAAGAGAAAGGTGGGGCCGAAGGATCCCTTGAGAAAAATCTTAATAGGATCATTGCTTTTAGGAAAAGTGCCCATGTAGACTCATGCCAACTCGCAAGGCAAATTAAATCTAACGACTCAAATTAGAGTTTGGTGATATTGCCCCCCCACCCCCTACTCCCGCCCCACCCACCCTGTTATTCACATGGAAGCCCCAGTCTGTAATTATCTGTATGAGCTAAAGGGAAACAACTGAGAGGTGACAAATCACGCACCCACACACACACACACACACACACACACACACACACACACACACACACACACACACACACACAGGCTGCTGCCGAAGATTGTTACTTCAGATCCTCCCACTCCCTTTTGCCTGGCAGTCACTCCTTTCCCTTCACCTGGTTTCCCCCGCTTACAGATAATTTCCTCGTTGGTCCCTCAGTATAAATACCAGTCCACTTCCACGGTTCATGCCAGATTGTCTTTCGCGTTACGCTGAGCTTTCCTGCACTGCTACTTGATCCTGTACCTTCTGTCTGAACTTCTGCCTGTTCCCTGCCAGATATGTTGCTTTCTCTGACTCATCTCCTGGTTTTGACTACTGCCTGTTTTTTTTGTAATAAACCTTGCAGATTTTGACTTCTTACCTGATTGTTTTTCGGTCGTGCTTGTAGGCTCACATCTGTTCTGAGTCAGTGAGCGTAACATTAATAGTTATAATAGAAGTAGTATTATTACTCCCAGTAGGGAAATTATCTACAATTCATCTATAGGAGAATAAATATTTGAAAGCAATACAGAATGCCTGAGATCCTGACTGCATCATATTCCATTAAATTTTGAATTGTCACCTGGTGCCTGAATTATGTGCTTAGATTATAGAAATTAAAGATTATATACTTATCATATTTTTCTTGCCATATTGTCTTCTTCCAACTGACTGAAGGTCATCTTCATTTCTTCAGTTAGAACAGTTAGAATTCTCATTTGGGTCCGTCTTTTAGTTCTGTGGCTTTGTTAGCTGAAAAGAGCTGCCTCCAAATACCTTTTATTCACTAGCCATGATTTCATTAAGCAAACTGGAGAAGGGCCTCACACTAGTCGTTGCCACATTGGTCACTAAAACGGCCACTGAGTAGTAGTACTAGTTTCAGCAGCAGCAAGTGTAATAATAGTACAGGAATAGTAGTAGTGGTCAGTATGTGTGGGGGGGGGGGGACGGTTCTAAGGGCCTGTGACTGACAAGGGCGCTAGAAAAACAATTAGAACATCAGGTACATATATGTGGTGCGTACTTTTTCTTTTAATTTTTAGATTGCACAAGCTCCGGCAGCCTTCCCCTCCCTCCCCCGCCAACATGTGAATAACATGTGAATGAATTTATTTTAGATTTTTTCCCCTCGGTTTCCTAATTGAACGAAGCCGTCTGATATCTTTTCATGGGGCCTTAAATCCCTAGCGGCACCCCTGGTGGTGGTTGCAGTAAAAGTTTTTATTAGTTCTTGTCGTAGAAAATCCTGTGATTTTAGGAAAGGTTGTAAAAATGTAAGACCTGGCTCGTCTTGACCAGAGAAATACCAAAGAAAAAATAAACTCACATGAAAATGGAATTGAAAAATATCAACGTATCAAAACAGATTTAAAGTAGCTGAGCAAGAAATGGAATATGTGTGCACATTGTAAGTGCACGTGTATTTGGATTGTGCATGTGTTCCTGGGTGCATGTGTGTGTGTCTTTAAGATCACATTTCCCCTCAAACACTGAATTCCCCCCGGGGGTTAAAAGGGTGGTTGGGTTCGTCTAAGTGCTAATCTTATCTTATCTAATCTTACCTTACATTTATTTATATATACTGCATATACTGTGTGTTAAAAAGTGTAAAAATTTCGGACAGTTTTAGTTAACATCCTTTGGAACAATACGTTGGATGGATCATGAGAGCATGATACGAAAGTGATGTTGAATCTCAATTAGGAGCCTGTCATCTTTGAGGTGTCGTCCAACTAGTTTTTCCTGTGAGCCTGTGTTTGGCTAGGACAAATTTGAGCTTTTTTTTTCCAACTCTCCATGTCCCTCCCCTTCCAACTCAGCCTGTGTGTGTGTGTGTGTGTGTGTGTGTGTGTTTGTTTGTGTGCGTGCATGTGTGTGTGTGTGTGTGTGTGTGTGTGCTTGCATGCGTGTGTACGTGTGTGCGTGTGTGGGTGTGTGTGTGTGTGTGCGTGCATGTTTGTGTGTGGTGATAATCGTGATTGCTCTCCAAAGTGCTATTATCTTCTATAACAAACATTTAATACCTCTCCTGTGGTGTTGCAGGACCACTTTTTTGCAGAAGAACACACACACACACACACCCACAGCCACACATGCACGCTCGCACGCACACCCAGACACACACACACACACACACACACACACACACACACACACACACACACACACACACACACACACACACACACACACACACACACACACACACACACACACACACACACACACACACACACAGGCTGAGTTGAAAGGGGAGGGACATGGAAAGTTCTGGAGAGGTGTGGCCACAACCTGGCAAAAAGGATTCTGTTCCCTGACTGGTTTCCAGTCTGCAGTGGGGCGCTGTGGGGCAGACAGGTGGAGGTGGAGAGAACGGCTCCACCACCTGCTGCACTTGCTGTACTCCCATCCAACCGCAGTGCATCAAACCACCACCGTTTTTTGGATCCAGGATGAGTTATTACGGGTCTCAGAGGGCGCTGCACAGCAGCCGCAGAGCCGGGTCAAGAGGTGACCTGAGCCCGGGAGGAGGGTTACAGTACACCACCAGCGAGGTGGTACGCGGCGGCGGCGGCAATGGATATGGCCCTGCGGAGCCCTTCACCTCCAGGACCTCCTTGGGAGGAGGACAAGGGTAGGCTGTTTGTATTATTGTTATTGTTATTATTATAACTACTACTATTAATATTATTGTTATTTGAATGTTAAATATAATAATAAGCTTCATTTATTTATTTTCATACACAACATGCAACTTAAAGTTCTTTACATCAATTAAAGTAATAATATAATAATGAAATAGTAATACTAAGTAATAATAAATACGAAAACAATATAACATGTAATCATTTGTTATATTATAATAACAGTACATTTATACTTCATATATGTACATTATAGTCATATATTATATTTATATAAGTTTTTAAGCTGCATTGGCCACTGAAATCCTCCTACCTGAACTGTTGCTGTTACTGTTGCCAGATGCACAGGGCACTCATCTAATATTAATACTTTCTTGCACTGTTCCTTAGGCCTTTGTCTGTCCTATAACACAACAAGTTGCGAGTAGACAGAAGACAATATGTCTCCTCCTACACTACTTTTTTTCAAGTTCCAAAAAAAATTAATTATCATGCACATTTTATCATGCAAATATTTCCGGATTAGAAAGTGAGGAGAAAGGTTTTTTTTATATACACAGAAAGCTTGTGTGCAAACCTTACTCTGGAGAAACAACCTGGCCCGGTTATAGATGGTTATATTATAATTTGAAAGGTCTTTAGAAGACTTATCATGAGATAATGAATTAAAAGACAAAGATTATAAGGTACAAGTGTTATTATTAAAAGAGTGGGGATGGTAGCTCAGGAGGTAGAGCTGGTGGTCTAGTAATCTAAAGGTTGCTGGTTTGATCCCAGGCTCCTCCTGCTAGCATGCTGTAGTGTCCTTGAGCAAGACACTTAACCCCTAATTGCTCCTGATGGCTGCGTCCGTCTGTGTTTGAATAATTGTAAGTCGCATTGGATAAAAGCGTCTGCTAAATGCAATGTAAACTGTAAATCATGTTTGAGTGGTATAACTAATCCATCAACATAGGCAAGTTTATTTGTATAGCATATTTTATACACAAGGGCAATTCAAAGTGCTTTACATGAGGCATAAAATACATTATGTAAAAGCAAAGTAATTATGTAATGTAAAGACGATTACATAATGTCCTGAGTCCGAATAAATAATTCACTTCCTACAAAGGTGCTGTTGTGCTTTGTCCATTATACCAAACTGAATGGGAGCTTGAAGGATTCCTCTCCTGCTTCCCAGGAGTCGTATTTTCAGCTCAGTTTACTTCTTGCTCTGACCTGCCAAGTTACCGCTGCCGCTCCATCTTAACACAAGCATGTTGTTTTCAAAGCTGCCCAAACTATTGCCCGTAGCGCTTCTTCTGCATGGGCCAATGAACGATTGTGCTGTTTAAGAAATGGGCGGAAAAACATTTGGCCCACAGGCTACCAGGCGTTGAGTTGCTCCATTTGGATGAACATGTTGGTTGATGTGGGACAGAGAGTAAATATAATTGAGCCTGAGACAGACTTGAAAGTGAAAGCCAAGTGGCGTGGCCCTGATAATGTCAGCCACTCTGTTAGACGACAACGGTGCTGGTGAGGATGGTGTTTAAACTGGTGATCACAGTTATAACCCTTAAAAATTACGCTGATAGTGATTCGTTTTCTGTGCTATTGGCGCCACGGGCAGCAGCCTCCAGCAGAAGGCCTCCATCCTGCAGGCACAGTGCCAGGACTACCTGAGGAAGGCGGAATATGCCATGCAGTTTGTAAGTTATGTGTTATCTTGTCATCTTCATCAGCGACTGCTGTTCTTTTAACTCTGTCTTGACCATTCCTTTTGGTCTTCTGCATATTTCACATTTAGTGAGAGAGCAATCGTCATATTCTTGAATGATTCTTTTTTATTTATTCATTGTGATTTACCTAGCTGTTTATATATATATATAATTTTTTTTGTGTTGAACCGTCCTGATACCCATCTGAATCTATGTGGAATGATGGGAATATATATTGCTTTTATGATTCCATCTGCAATTATCCTTGAAAGTGAAAGCATGTTAATGTAACATCTAAGGATTCAATCTAATGATCGTAGGAAACCAAGGCAAAGACAAATAATCCACCCGCTACTCAGTTTAAACTAAATTAAAAGAAAACCAATAGCAGCACTTACTTGAGAACATCCTCAGAGTCAACATTTCACACCGTAAATAAAATCTACCAGATTTAGACCTGTGAGATCTATGAAATTAGCACTAGCAGCCTTACATCTCTCTGTGACCCCTGACCGCGCTGCCCACAGGGGGCTTCCACTGCTGAAACTGAGTGCTACATGGCCATGGCCAAAGAGATGATAGACCAGCTGAGAGGCTGCGCTACCGACGTGAGGCAGATGGGTCAGTCCAACGAGAACATCATCAGGAGGCAAGAAACATGAAAAAACACTCCATACTGCTCTCTCTCCATCAGGTTTTGTTGATTTCTATCTCGGGCTGGGTATCAAGCTTCAATATTTTTACCATTGATACAATAGAGTCGAAAACAAATATGAATAGGTAAATCAAATTCGATAAAAATAGATAAAGAATCAAGTAAAAGAGCTAAAAATTAAGCAAAAATGAAGTACAATATATCTACATATTTATAATTATAGATATGCTGGTATGGTAAATATCTGTATAGCCATATTGTATAAATATATCGGTCTATAGTCTGGTGAGACAGCAGTACTGATGCCAAATTTCGACCGGCCTACACAGTTTCTTTCCAGTGTCAGCGGCCTAAAAATCAAAGTTGTGGTTTGTGCAGTAAGTAATGATTAATGCGTAATACAGAAAGTAAAGTAATAAGTAACGTTTTACCCTTTAAGCTTTTTTATTTTACCTCAGTTTTCAAGTTAGAAAAATGTAATTTGTATGAAAAAAAAAAATCTTTGGTATCAAAGTATCTATACCGATCTCTTTGTGGAAGGTTTATAAATGACACCCAGCCCTGTCTTTATCGCCTGGTTTCTTACACACTCACATTGTTTTACTGTTATTTCGCTAAACTAACCCAGTTATATGATATTTGGACGGTGCTCAACGCCCTGTTTCTTCTACACAGTATGGAGCTTTGCAAGGACCAGCTGAATGGCATCCACATGTCCATTAGTGGAACCATGCAGCGGAGATCCAGGAACAGCAGGGGGAGCATTGGAGGGTGGGAAGAGCCCGGCCGCAGCTTCACTGAGGCAATGGCCTGGATTGGGCAACAAAAGGTGCACACACACACACACACACACACACACACACACACACACACACACACACACACACACACACACACACACACACACACACACACACACACACACACCGCCCCGAAACAGCTAGGAAGGAATTGGGATCCATCACGACTAGTTGGTGATTGTTTGATTTGTTCCATATGCCTGAAGCCAAAGATAAAACATTGCAGATTCTCTTAGACATTCCTTTCAATGTAAATGACCACAAATCACATAACCAGGTCAAATATGGTTAGAGATGAAAGTATTTTTGGACACATTTTCATTCAATGGTATCCAAATGTTGCTGTCTCTCAGCCATGGCTTTGTATATTTTCACACGGATTTGTACAAGGAAAGGCAGGTCCTTATTTGAGAGGCACTTGGCCTGTTGGTAAAATCCTGAGATGTTTGCGAAAGTGGTTGTCATATAATTATGGGTGAATTAAATATTCATGATCCAGCTTGTACCTCTGACACCACCTGCTGGTCGCTGTCTGTGTTTGTATTTCGGGGAGTGGCCTCCCAAATGGCCAGCTCCCATCACCTGTAAATGTCTTGTTCTTCATGCATTTCATTCGGTGTGAAGTGACTAAATGTCTGGTTGCCTCCGTGCCAGCGTCTGATAGAGACTTCTCCCTGGGGAGACGACTCGGCGACCATCGAGCAGCAGCTCCTCACACACCAGAAGGTCCACAGCTTCATCCAGAGGAGCCCTGAGGTGGAGCGCGCCAAGGAGGACCTGGTAGGTTCACAGCGCTTCTGCATTTAGGTTGTCTCGAGAAGAAAATGTCTTCACACCTTTTAGATTCTGTCTGTCATATGAGTTGTTGGGATTCATGTGATCATTCTTGTGATAGATCAAGAAAGGAGACAAGGCTAATCTTCACGCCCTGGACCAGGAGTGGGACAATCTCCAGGTGAGAAGACATTTAAAAAGGACCTTCTCAGAGCTTACCATTTAGGTATTTAGTTGTCTAATATTCACTTGATCCATTTTGTCATATCTCTGACTATTTTTTTCTCCTGCCCCATTCTAGAAAATGTCCTTTGGCCGGACCGAGCAGCTGCGGGAGCTGCAGCAGATCATCGATGAGATTTCCAAGGAAATCATGTGGGTGAATGAAAGAGAGGAGGAAGAGCTGATCTTCGACTGGGGAGACAAGAACATCGACCTGTATATCCCGAAGAAGCAGGAGAGCTACTCGGTGAGAAACACTAGTGCAGTTAAAAATCCACCATCCACATCATTTGATTCAAGCTTTTCGAAATGCTTGGCACTGAAAATGTTGGTTATTGGATTGCAGCTAATAATCGTTGACCCATCATTTGCATAAACCCATCATAGACACTTGTTACTTTAAAGGACGCCTATTATGTTTTTCTTTATTTTCTGTCATATATATAATGTTACGATGTCAGATGTTCATATAAGACGTGGCCAGAGTGTCAGATAAAGAGGTAAACTAATGACAAAGTAATCACTGTGAGTAAAACGCTCAGATTCTGACTGCTCTGAACGCTCAGTTTTCAATGTTTTTTCCACTCTCTGCTCGAGCTGGCGTCAGTTCGTCATGGATTTCTTTATATGGTCATATGCTCCATCCGATCCGTTTCTCCAAACAAAACCAACAAGAATAGTGTGTTTTGGGAGCTGAGGAAGATAAATACATGATCAAAAATAATAATGATCTAAAATTGTTCGGACCAACGGGTTGAAATTTGGAGAAGTGGTGCAAGGCGGAGGCAGAGAGGAGCCGAGAGGCGACAGGAACTAAGTCACACTAATCGTGTGGCCCCTTCACTGATCGTGTGCCCCACCCTAGCAGTTGTGGCCCTACACAACCACATAGAGTGTTTATGCTGTGGGCTGGCCCTGCCTCAGGCAGTGTGTGGCAATCAAGGTGTGTCAAGAGCTGATTGACTAGACATGCAGCCACAAGCATTTGGTGCGAGCAGGTTTGTATTAGGTTCTGGCAACGACGTCAGCCAAAATGGTTAAGTGGCAAAACCGTAGAGTGTCCACTCGGCTGGACACACCCTGTGTCCCCGGACGCTCTCTAACCCTCCTCTTGTGTGACAGAAACTGATGAGCGCTTTGGAGGAGAAAGAGAAGGACCTGAACAAACTGAAGACCAGAGTGGACAGCGTCCTGAAGAAGAACCACCCGGCCTCCGACAAGATAGAGGTGCGGACAAACATGATCGCCAGAACTTATGCATCTGAAAAAAAACAGTATTAGTCATGTAGCCCTGGGGTTCCAAGGCTTTTTTTGCGGACGGGGGACGACTAACTTACTGAACTCCCTCTGACGGAGGGGGAAAAAAGTTTATCTACCTATAGTAAGCTGCCATGTGGTTTAATACAGGTACTCCTCACTTAACGACCGAGTTACGTTCTTAGGACCAGGTCGTTAAGCGAACTGGACGATAAGTGAGGATCCGTGTTATTTCACAGTAAGGGGGCGTGGCCATTGCAAACACTAGTGTTGTGAATACTGACAGACTACGGGAACGAGACGGAGAACAGTGATGAGATAAGTACAGTATATATAGTGTATATTGTGGCTACAGTGTATATAGTATATATAGTATCTTCTTCTTCTCTTTCTTTCGGCTGCTCCCGTTAGGGGTCGCCACAGCGGATCATCTGCTCCCAATACCTTCTGTTCTGCGCATCTTCCTCCCTTACACCAACTGCCTGCATGTCCTCCCTCACCACATCCATAAACGTTCTCTTTGGCCTTTCTATTTTCCTCTTGCCTAGCAGCTCCATCTTCAGCATCCTTCTCCCAATGTAACTCTCATCTCTCCTACACACGTGTCCAAATCATCTCAATCTCGCCTCTCTCACTTTTCCACCAATCTATATAGTGTATATAGTGTATATAGTGTATAACGGGTGATGCACGATGAGATGCTTGATGCTGAGACGCCGCGGCACGCAGGGCACACGCCACGATATTGTACGCAGCGCACAATACAGACTGTTCGGAGAGCTGATCGAAAGTCTGAACAGTCGTTAAACAGGTAGGTTGTTAAGTGAGTGAGTACCTGTACCTAAATTAATCCTAGCTGACAAAAAGTGCAAACCTCACAACAAAAAAAAAAATCATCATTAGTGAGGTTAAAAAATAATATACGTTTAATAATATAAAAAAAAGAAATTGCCACAGACCCTGTGCAATTTGTCCGAGAACCCATAGGGGGACTCAGAACTCTGTTTGGGAACTCCTAATGTTGATGACCCTTTTCTTTTCTAAGAAATCAGGCGGTGTACAACATGACCCTCGTACATCACATAATCTGTTCCCATGTTGTGTCCTCCTCAGGCCTACATGGAGACCCTGCAGACCCAGTGGAGCTGGCTCCTGAAGATCACCAAGTGTCTCCATATCCACCTGAAGGAGAATGCAGCCTACAGCCAGGTAACCACTTAACACACTGCAGTAAACCATGTCGTTTTCAAAGTAAGAAAAATAATCATTCAAAATATTAATTTACATATCATTTTTTGCTGTTGCAGTTCTTCAAAGAGGCCAACGAGACATTTGGCGTGCTGCAGAAAGAGCACGAGACGATCCGTAAGAAGTTCACCTGTGACAAGGACAGTTCCCTGGAAGACCTGCTGGTGCTCCTCAAGAGTCTGGAGGTGAGGTGGCATGGAAGCAGAGTTGGCAGTCACGTTCTTAAACTGTTTTTCGAATGAGAACCTCCGTTGTGCATCCAGGACAACAGTACACAAATCGACTGGCTGCGTGTGTCCATTGTGCGTGGTCATGTCTTTTCCAGAATGAGAAGGAGACTATCCTAAACAACAAGAGGCAGGTCCAGCACCTGACCAGCAAGTCCAAGAGCATCATAAGGCTGAGGCCCAGAAACCCAGAGGAGAAGAGCAGCACCCCAGTCATCGTCCGGGCCCTGTGCGAATTTAAACAAGACCAGGTCGGGGCCTTTCCTGCATCCTCACATTTCCACATCGCGTTGGGAAAACCAAAACTCGTTGAAATTTCACTAACAATAACCATGAATGCTGTTATTTCCCCCCGTATCTTCGTCCAAAAAGATTAGCCCCGTATGGGAAACATACCCTGTGTCAGATTTTCGAAAGAGAGATGTCTTGAGGATTCACTTCAATTGATCTCATTGATAACTGATGATGCGTATGGCCACCGGGCTCCGCAGAGGGCGATCTGTCAGGACAATGAGGGCATCCTGAAGGACAACAGCCAGCGCAGTAAGTGGCATGTGACCGGACCCGGAGGACTGGATATGTTGGTGCCCTCCGTCTGCCTGGTCATACCACCGCCGAACCCCCTCAGCATCGCCCTAGCCAACAAGTAAGAACACACACACACACACACACACACACACACACACACACACACACACACACACACACACACACACACACACACACACACACACACACACACACACACACACACACACACCGTTGACTATTAGAGAGGAATGATATGGGTCTTAGGCAGAAGTGAGGAGTAACTAAGGTTAGTACTCCTTCAACTCTCATGATTGTCAAGATATTTACCGGTTTGACTGTAAGTAAGTCAAGTTTGCACAGTTGCTTCTATGACTTTTATGAAAATGAGCTGTGGGGAGTGTACACCAACGTGCGTTTTTCTCCTAAGGAACGAGCAGTATTACGAGGCCATACTGTCCATATGGAACCAGCTCTACATCAACATCAAGAGTCTCATCTCGTGGCAGTACTGTCTTCTGGATATCAAACACATCAACTCCCTCACCCTCTCCATGGTAAGGGTGGAAAGTATAATGAAAAAAAATCACCACAAAAACAAACCTAGACCGGACTGACTTGGTACAACACAGTCACACGAGGTTAATAAAACAAAACAGATCATCAAAGTAATGGTTTGTTATTTGTCTTCCCCAATTTTATTTTGTGTTGAACAAAATTTGAACAATTTATTTTCTTTGTGTCGTCTAAAATTATAACTTTTTGGTGTGTGTGTGTGTGTGTTTTACCAGCTGGCTCGTATGCGGCCAGAGGAGTACCGCAGCATCATCAAGAGTCTGGAGACGCACTACGACGACTTCAAGCTCACTTCCCATGGCTCAGAGATGTTTGTGGATGAGGACAAGAGGAGCATCGAGAACCAGTTTACTGGAGCCCAGGCCCACTACGACCAACTGGTTGTGCAGCTGCCTGCTTACAGTCAGTACATCTGATGCTTTCTGTTCCCATGTGCTGGAAAATAGAAAAAGGTTTATAATCTGAAAAGGATTTGGCTTTTTCAATACAGACCCATTTCGTAAAGGTGCTAGAGAATATGTAATCATATGAATAATGTGTAATATGTATATGTAATAGGTATAATGTTATTATATAATAATAATCACAGATGCAGCTTATAACATTATTATTTCATGGCTCTGTGGAATACTCGATTCTGATCGCTCAATCGCGGGAATCGACTATTTCCGACTCATGACCACTGTCTGTTAATAATGACCGTCATCACGGGCAACCACTCCTCTGCCTATATTCACTTCATTCCATATATTATCCCTTAAGTATCGCCCAACACTTATCTTTCTCCAGCCGTGCAGCAACAACAAATTGAAGTACAGGAGGCTGAGAAGCAGCGCCAACACCAGCTGATCATAATACAACACCAGCAGCAGCAGCAGCAGCAGCAGCAGCAGCAGCAGCAGCAGCAGCAGCAGCAACAAGCAGCTGCCGAGGAGGAGGCGAGGAGAATGGAGGAGGTGAGAAGAAGAGTGGAAATGAAGAAAGTTGAGGTGAAGAAAACAGAAGTGAGGAAAGAGGTGGCGAACAAAGAGCAGACAGTGAAGAAGGAGGCGGTGAGAGTGACCAGGGCGGAGCCGGCAGCGGCGAAGAGGAAGATAGTCGCGTCCAACAGCACCTCCACGTCCCGCAGCCTGACGGTGCTGCAGGCCCTCAGGGCCCGGATGGAGGACTTGGAGGGAGCGCTCACTCAACACATTCACATCTGTCTGGGCGAGGATGCATCATACGACTGCGGGCTCAGGATCACACAGCTGGAGGTAGATGTCTCAAACAACTACACGATACATTTCCCACACTTCCACTTCTTTGGTTCATTACCATGACACTGCCCGCACATTGTGTTGTTTGTCTACAGGCGGTTCAGCGCGACATTGACTCCACCCGTTTGGAATACCTGAGTGTCAAGGAGCATATGCTGAAGGAGCTGGAGGGCATGACAGATTCTGACAAAGCCCAATTCCTGCGCAGCGAGATCAGTGTGATCAACCAGAGACTTGGCAGCTTAGAAGGCAGCTCCTCAGCTTATCTACAAAGGTATGGCTGCAGGAGCACACACACATACGCACACAGACTGTGGGAGTCTGCTCCCAGGTACGGGTTGAGGGAGGGTGATGGAGTCTCTCTGGCCATGGGTTGAGGGTTTTTATTACAACTGTTAAACAGAAAGCCTCACTGGCCAAAGGATAAATGATAACCAATAATGAGCAGGAGGAATGACGTTCCAGTCTGGCTCCTGGACGGCTGACGTGCCTGTGCGCCGATCCCCTCTGTAAGACAGACAAACATTAAGGAAGCTCCCTTCCCCGGATCGGACCATCAGCCCGGACAGGCGCTGATTCGGCCAACTCGGGTCATCTGGGTGGCCGCGGGAAGGAAGCCATGCTGCCCCCCCCGGAGAGGGAGAGTCAGCCACAATCATCTGGAGAGCCAGGTACCACTGGATGATCAGGGCGTTTGCGTCCTTCATGTGGTGGAGCCACTGCAGTGGGGCATGGTCCGAACCATGGGTGAAAACGCGTCCCAGGAGGTAATAGCAGAGGGAACTGACAGGCCCACTTGATCACAAGACACTCCTTCTCCACTGTACTGTACCTCGAATCCTGCTCTGAAAGCTGTGGCTGAGGTACAGCAACGGCTGGTCGGTCCCCTCCACATCCTGGAACAAGACTGCGCCCAGCCTTCTGTCTCACATGTGAGTCTGCAGAGATAATGGGACAGAGAAGTTAGGGTTGGAGAGCTGACTTTACCTTCGCAAATGCCTGCTGGCACTTCTCTGACCACTGGATCGGATCTAGAGCACCATTTCGAATTAAGTCGGACAAGGGGCTGGTAGTCTCCGAAAAGTCAGGTACAAACCTCCTATAGTAGCCCACCTAGCCCAAAGAACTGCTTCGGCTACTTCTTGGTCTCTGACCGCAGCAGCTGCAGTGGAGAACATCGACTTTTCCTTGGACTCCTGAGACAACTGAATCTGCCAGTAGCCCTTG
Organism: Zeus faber; assembly: GCF_960531495.2. Lineage (NCBI taxonomy): Eukaryota > Metazoa > Chordata > Actinopteri > Zeiformes > Zeidae > Zeus > Zeus faber. Next base: position 57,242,498 of record NC_137193.1, on the reverse strand, counting down.
GTTAAATCCAGTGTCGTGAAAAAACAAAGTGTACCCAACCGGTCGAGAAGTTCAGTAGTCTAGGCAGAACCTGACTGACCCTTCGGGCTTACCCACCAGAGCGATGGGGCTAGACCAGTCACTCCTCTATCACCCCCATGTCCAGCATGGCCTCTAATTCAGCCTGCACGATCTTGCGTTTATGTTAGGGCAGGCGGTAGGGCTGAGAGTGCACCTTCGCCTCGGGGTCGTCTCCACATGGTGGTGTATGAGGGACGTAAGGCCTCGCAGTGAGTAGAAAGCATCATAGAAGTGATTCTGAAATTAGGCCACATCCACCCCCTCGGATGGAGAGAAGTGGTTACTAAACAGGGCCGCGGTATGATGGCCGCTTTTGGAACCTCCGGCGTCAACTTATCTCGCTCAATGACTGGCGTGGCCAGAGCTACTGACGCCCCCTACCTCCATTCTTTTAATCTGTGTCGACCGTTGCCTGTCAGACCGTTCAACCTCATAATCGACCTCTCCAACCTGCCGCGTGACCACAAAAGCCCCTCGCCTCTTTGCGAGCATTTTAGAGCGTAGGGAGCAACTCTAACACCTTGTCTCCCGGTGCGAATGGTGTGAGCCCCCCCTGTCGTATAAGAGGTGCTGATGTTCCTGAACCCTGGAGCAAATTCTCTGATAATGGCCGAATCAGCGCGTGTAACTTTGCTCTCAGGTCCATAACATACTGTATCTCGTTCTTCTTGGTGCTAGGACCTTCCTCGCAGTTTTATTTAATTTGGTCTGGCACCCCCTGCCAAAGAGGAGTTCAAAGAGAGAAAATCCCGTGGAGGCCTGGGGAACCTCCCGTATCGCAAACAATAGGGGGTCGAACCACTTGTCCTAATTATGGCTATCATCGTGAAAGAACTTCTGAATCATGTTTTTCAGTGTTTTATTTAAGCGCTCCACCAGACCGTCAGTCTGATTTTCCAAGTCCAAACTCATAAAGTTCACATAAAGTCACAGAAAGTGTATGTGACATAATGTTGGTGCCCTGGTCCTTCAGAATCCCGACTTAAACAGGGAGATAACCTTAAACAGTGCCTGCACGACACTATTGTATACAGTTTCTATATGTAATACTACGCAATGCCACCAGCTCAGGGAGCCGGGTTGCATAATCCATTAGGAGTAGCACAAACTGAAACCTGCGGGCACTGCTGTCTAACAGCCTGATGAGGTCCATACAGTGTCTTTTGAAGCTGGACTAGGGGGAGGGGCCTCAACGGCGCTCTTGACATAGCCGGAGGGTTGACTAACTGGCCCACAGGACACAGGGCGCACCATTTACACACATCTGCCCAAATGCCCAGCCAGTAGAAGCGGACTATTATCCGCTGTTGTGTTTTATCGTGAATGGCGATTGGGTTATGGTGCTCTTCAGGACCAACAATTGGGTTATTTCCTCTCCTGAGTGTGACGGCTCACTCGATATAACCTGTCCCTAATCACCAAAAATTACCTGTTGCTCGTTGATTCGTCTAACGCGCAACAGGTTAAAGCCCCCATTCCCACACACACTCAGGATAGGAGCCCGTGTCATGACGTGTTCAATCTGCTCCTGGGCTAACTCCAGCTAGCCCACTCTCTACAGTAAACTGGTGTTTACAACACCTTGTCTTCTGTGCCTCTGTGCCGGAGGGCCCTGAAAACATCACTTGGGTGGCGTGTGGTGGTGAAACTACCACAGCGTCAAACCCTGGCCAATCTGTGGCCAAAATCAGGGAGTGTGACAGACGGACCCAGCTGGTAAACATTTGCCCTCCAGGGCAGGCAGGAGGGGGACCGTGCGTTGGGATGGACTGGGGACCCGGCGAATACCGAGTGGGAACGTCGCTCCCTTGTCCGTGTTCGGGCGCCACTTGTGGGGGTGTCTGCCCCCAGGTTGTGGGTTGCTAACATCGCAAGGGTTTTTATTACAACTGTTTAACAGAAAGGCTTGTTTGCCAAAGGGATATATAAAAATAAATTATGAGTTTGGCGCAGGAGGAATGACATTCCAGTCTGATTCCTGGCATGCCTGTGCCCAGATCCCTCTCTGCAAGACAGACAAACATAAAGAAAGCTCCCTGCCCCGGATCGGCCGAATCAGTGCTGATTGGGGCAGCTGGGCGGCCGCGGGAAGGAAGCCAAGCTGCCGTCTGCAACCACCGCTTAACCACGCCCCTTGGTCCGCCACACACACACACACACACACACACACACACACACACACACACACACACACACACACACACACACACACACACACACACACACACACACACACACACACACACACACACACACACACACACACACACACACGATTGTTTGCTTTTATTTCATGGTGACTGGCCATGCATGCTTGGATAATCACTTGTAATTTTTTTGCCAAGAAACATAACAAGAGATTACGATTTTAAATTCAGGTGCATAAATGAGTAATTTGTCAGAAGCATATTGTGGTGATGGTGGAATGATATATTGCAGCAGATTGTGCCACTGAAAAGCAAAACTACTGGATGTATATTTAAAACAGATTGGTAAGATTGTTTTGGAAATACAGCTCCTGGAAGTGTAAATTAGTTAAAAAAAATTATTGGATACCGAAAATGGGTTTAAAGTTTAGACAAGGATTTCCATACTTTATTCAAGTTATTTGATATATGAGTGATTTCGCTCACCTTAAATGACTGTCAGAAGAGGGTTATGGAATTCATCAATCTGGTGAAGTTGTTTTACGTTTATGTATTTGGGCCATTGGAAACATTTAGGACTTTTACACACATTTAGAAAGTGGGGATAAATTGGAGGAAGTATTTTTTTCCTCTGCCTTACAATTTCTTTCCTTCTACCGCTCTCTCAATCAGGCTGCGGGCTCTAAGGGACCTGCTCGAGAGTGTGGCACGGGCTGAGGACATAGTGAAAGTTCATGAGGCCAGACTGACAGAGAAGGAGACCACATCTCTGATACCTGGAGAAGTGGAGGACTACATCTACACCCTCACAGTAATGTTTTATGCAGCATAGCGATTTAATCCTTCTAGCTCATTGTTTCATGTCAGTTACACATAGTCACTGCATATGACTTAATAAATGGTATACTTCAGCAGAGATCCCATTCCTTTTAGTTCATTAATGGCTCAGTGGTCCCTTGCTGTTTTGTATTAAAAACACACAGTATTTAAGCCTTGAGGAGACCTTAAGTGATGCATTTAATAAGTATTTGTTTCTTCTGTACTTTTCCTGCCTACTTGGTGCTGCCCTTCTCATTGGTATTTTTATGCATGTTGTTTGGCCGTAGAACATGAAGTTGGAGTTGGACCAAAAGAGGGATGTTGTTTCCTCCATGGAGGCAGAGTTGGCCAAGGTGAGCCACTGGAACGGCCAGGTGTGCGAGTCCTTCCACCGGTGTGACTTGATCCTCTCAAAATACAGTGAGCAGGTTGGCCTGCTGGCAGACCGCTGGAGACGTATCCAAAACCAGATCGACTACAGGTTTGTCATCTTCTCACCATTTGGACGGACACACACTGAAAAAACAACATGCATGCAATGAGATGTGTGAATGGGATGATGAAAATCTCAGTTTGAAACACAATAAAATAGTGTACATGTAGCTCTTTAGCATAGTTTCACATTGATTCCAATGTGAAACAGCTACAGAAGATCAAAAAACAGCTACAAAAAACAGCTACAGAAGATCAAGAATCACTTGTGAAAAAATTACACTGAAGCTTGTCTAGTGTTATAGTGCATATAGTATATATGTATATACATATAGTGTTTACCGTTGTTAATTGTCCCACCTTTCTTTCCCTGGCTCAGACTTCAGGATCTGGAGTCGTATCAGCCTCAGCTGGAGCACTACAAGCGAAGCAGCACCTCCCTCAACGAGTGGATAAGTTCCACGCGGAGAAGACATGACGTCTTGCAGGCCACCAAGATAGAAGACCTCCAAACGCTGAATGAGCACATCAACCACCAAAAGGTCTGTGTGTCTCATGCATCACGACCGCTAATGATGCTGCTCAACTTAACAATTCCTGTCAATGGTTAAGGTTTGTTTAGAAAATGACTCACATGGGAATATAAATATCTGTCCCAGGCACTGAATTCAGAGATCAAGGGGAAGAGGGAGACAGTGGAAGGTGTTCTAAAAGACACAGAGGCTTGTGTGATCTCCATCAAGGTATGGAGGTCTATTCATACACAAAAATACATTATGTATTCAACAATAAAAACATTACCTTTGCTTTGCTTGCTGTTGCTATTTCGATTCAATTATGTTTTTGTATTCTTACAGGACTACGAATCAGACCTGGCCTCATACAGCTCCGGTTTGGAGACACTGCTTAATATCCCCATCAAGAGAACCATGCTGAAATCCCCATCTATGGATCTAACTCAGGAGGTAATAGCATCAAGCAGGTTAATTTATGTTAGTTAGATTATTTGTAGTAAAAGGGCCTTATATTGTTACAAATGAGTTCTGGCTGTGAAAACAGCAAACTAAGTTAACTAATGGCAGAACATTTCTAATGGATAATTTGAGACAAAACTAAGAAGAACAATACAACTAAATAACACATTGTCAATGTTGAATAAACACACCCTTCCTCATCCATTTATTAGTTTGACTATTCCAGGGCTTCTGGTCTAGTTACATGACTAAATTGTTGTAGCTATTAAATAAATGTATTTATAATATTATTAACGATACTGAGCTGTCTTTCTTCTTCTCATTGTCCCAGGCTACACTGCTGCAGTCTCGCTACATGGAGCTTCTCACCCTCTCTGGTGACTACTACAAATACTTGGGAGAGATGCTCAAAAACATGGAGGAGCTCAAGGTACTAATGCATTCACATTGTGCTTTACTCAGTCCATCATCATGAAAAGTCCTTAGCAAATGTGTGTTAATCCGAACACTTATCTGCTGTTTTGTCATCTCCAGAGAAGTTTTTTCGTGTTTTATTTTTTATTATTTAAAAATTTTCCTCAACACTTGGTCATGAAATGGCTTGATTCGCCCTGATTCGCAAATTCAGTATGTCTTCTTTGTCTGATTTTATAAAACACCTGTCTAGCTTGAACATTTTAAAATATATTTTTTAATTCCTTTTAGAAATTATGCACTTCTGTATATGCTTGTATTTTGATTCCTTTCCATCTTTGCTGTGTCTCTCCATTAGATACGCAACACCAAAATTGACCTCCTTCAGGAAGAGCTTCGTCTGCTAAAGGAAGACATCCAAGATTGCAATGCAAAGAACTGCCAGCTGGAGGATGCCATTGCCCGCTACCAGCTGGAACTTTCCAAGTCACAGGATCAACTGTTGTCAGTGGAGGAAGTGAAAAGAAACACTGCCCTGCAGTGCAGCGCAACCAAAGAGAGCCTGGACTCCACCCACGGCCAGCTCACAGACCTAAAGGATCAGCTTGAGCACCTAAACTACCTGATCGAGGAAGAAAAGAGAAAAAGGAAGATGGCAGATGAGCGTTACACCAAGCAGCAGGAAGAGTATGACATAGTGCTCAGAAAGAGGCAGAAGGAACTGCAGGACATCAACTGGGCCAAGATGGAGATGGAGAAGAGCGTAGCGGATAAGCAGCAGGAGATCGACAAGTTGCGACATCAGCTGACTGAGGAAACGGTGAAGGTGAGGGATCTGCAGCTGGAAATTTCAAAGGTAAGGACCCAGTGCAGTGCAGAGATTAATAACTTAAAGCTCAGCTATGAATCCCAGATCCATGCTAGTCACACAGACATCCAGCGGCTGGCAGCCCAGGGGGAAGAGGACACAACAGAGCTGAAGCTGTGGTATGACAGGACTGAGGCAGAGAGGAAGAATCTTGAGGACGAACTAAGAAGGCTGCGATTGTCCATCAGTAGGTCTGAGGAAGACAGGAGGAGAGCAGAAGAGGAAGCTCACAGTCAGCGCTCTGTTATCACAGAGGAAGGACGCATGAGGAGAGAACTGGAGGCTCAAATAGAGATACTTAATAATCAGAGAGAGGAAGACAGTAACCAGTACAGAGAAGAGCTGGTTGAGCTTACAAAGAGCCTGCAAGAAAAAAGCGATCAGCTGGTTTACCTCACACACAGCCTGGAAGAAGAGACACGCAGAAGGAAAACCACAGTGGAAGGCCAGGCTGTGATGGAGGAGACCCTGGGTCAGCTACAGGCCAAGCTGGCTAGCTCCTCTGTGGCTCTTGCTCAGTTGAGGGAGTGTGAGCAGGAGCTTGAAAAGATGCAATTAGAGCTGGAGAGGCAGCGCAGTGACAGGAGCAGAATTGACCAGAATTTTACCAGATTACAGGGACGCATCAAGGACCTCCAGTCTGTAAGAGATGGGCTGGAGAGCGAGCTAGAGATACTTAAGAAATCCAATCAAGATGAAGTGACTAGAAGGAGGAGGGTAGAAACAGAGCTGGAACAGACCACAATGACCATTAGGGAGTATACAAACACCATCACCACATTGCAACAAAGCCAAGAGAAGGTCAATGCATCACAAAAGAAAGCTGAGGAAGAAAAACGTTGCCTGCAAGATGAGCTTGAACAATGTTTGAGGCAAAAGAAGGCCTTCACAGGAGGTTTTAGTCAGTTGAGTTCTGAACTAAAGGCTCTTCAGCAAAAGCTTCTCCATGAGCAGGCACAGGTAAAGGCGGCAAACAATCGGAACGAGAGCCTTAACAAAACCATAGAAGAAAAGAGTAGGGCATTGAATGAGTACTGTGTTGAGCTTCAGAGGCTGAAGAGGGTCACAGAAACACTGACCAAAGACCGACTAACACTGGTGGAGGAGCTACGATCCTTGAGAAATGAGAAAGCTCAGCTCTCGAGATCCAAACAGGGAAGTGATGATGAGCTGGCTGCCCAAATGATTTCTTTGGAACGTCAACTTCAGGGTAGTACCCGCAACAATTTAGACTACCAGAATCTTGTTTCAGAGCTTTCATCGGAGAGGGAGAAACTGAAGGTGGAGATAGAGCAAATACGAAGGCAGGCTCTTGAGGTACAATGAAATCTGAAACTTTGGACTGCTTTTGTCTTTCCAAATCAGAGTCCCAACTAAGATTGATCAGAAAATCATTGTCTCTGAGAAATCTTACTCTTGCATGCCTAAACACTCGTAGATGCCCTGTAGATGCCTTGCTCTTCTAATGACACTGATTTAAACACATATGTCAAAATATGTGCAAATCATTTTCATAAGCACATAAATAATTTGCATGCAAATGCCTGCAAATATGCAAATGAGTCTGTCTCGCAATCTAATTACCCTACCAGCAGTCATTTAACTATCAGCATGCATTTTTCCTTTTGCTTGTTTTATCCAGAGTGATCAATAGTCAAAATGGAGTCACTGTCTCCACTCCTGAATTCCAAAGCATTGAGTACATTTGTGAATGTTTGTCTATTCTGCAATGTCCTTTCCCCTAAACTACAATCTGCAATTTATATCGACCTTGCTTAGATTATATCTTAAACAAAATTCTGTACATACATGTCTTCCAAAGACGTGTCAATAAATTAATGCTAGCAAATTTGTATTGTCCTATTTGAGAAGTGTGTAGTAACTCTGTTGTTTTGTTAAATTGCAGAGAGTAGGCTTTTATTTTCTACAGCACAGTAGTAATAGCAATAGTGTATTGAGGGGCGAAATCACAAAGAATGGATTGCGGCTTATAGCCGCTAATAGCACCATGAATTGCACATTCATTTGCACCCGCTATCTGTGGCTTCTTAGCGTCCGATTCACAAATGATATTGCACTAATGATATGGCAGTGCAAACACGCCCATAAAGTTTTGCTGCTGAGTGCAATTTGCCCTTGTTTTGTGTCTGATCGCAATTATGAATGTGGCTAATTAAATAAGGGCAATTGTCCGGTGCTGCACGATCAATAAGCAGACCTGTCAACATTGGGATTTGAAAATAATATAAATGGTCCGGAGTGGGGGTGAGTTATGCACGGGAAGACCCCCAGCGGTGTACTGGTAATGCACAGCGGGGATTAAGTGATCAGACACAATCAGACGTCTAATGGGGAGACCCCGTTCGGAGGCTGCATTGTAAGACCCTATTGGGAACTCCCAATGTTTAACTTGACAGGTTTACTGTCAGGAACCGCTGTCATTATTTTTGTCTGCGAAGTTACCACCAGGTCTCTAGAGGGGCCAAGGGGCCAATTCTGGACAAAATGTATGCATGATACCTAATTTAAATGCACGCAAATAGCATCGGCACACCAAGACGGTATTTGCGTGGCAGTGCTTGGTTTTCTGTTATTTTCGCAGGTTTAGCGGCCACAAAAATCACGCAATCCTTTTGTGAATTCGTCTCTGAGTGTTTTTCTTTATATGTTAAAATGTGAAGCACTTGTCTTCTAGTGTATGATGTTTGTGTGGTGTGCAAAGATAGTAAGGTCAATTTTAAAATTAAATTAAATTGAAAACCTGTACACTGTACACTTCACAAACATCTCTTTCTTTTACCCTTATATCCTTATACTCAACAGTCTTATAAATATTATATTATTACACAATATTCTATTTCTGTGCGTTAATGGTATACTTCTCTCTCCAATTTTCACCACTTTTTCCCCTCTCTTCTCCTCCTTTAATTTTCCTTTGCTTTTCTGCAGACAACCACATTGATCCAGTCGACTCAGTCTAAGTACAGTGAGCTGGAGAAGGAAAGAGATACTCTAATGTTGAAGCTGAAGTTGTCAGACCAAGACAGAGATCGCCTACAGAAACTTGAGGAGGAGCTCAACCACATCAAGGTATCTCTGGAGTCTGAACTCCACCATAAAAAATGTCTACAGGAGGAGAGCGAGAGGGCAAAGAAGGATTTAATGTACTGGAAAAACGAGTATGAAAGCAAGGAGGGCCTGATTAGACAGTATGACTCTGAGAAGGAACATCTGGCGCAGGAGAGAAACTCCCTGAAAAGTGAGATTGAGAAGCTAATGAGGGATCTTAGGGAGGTTGAAGAAACCTACAGGAGCAGGTTATTGAAACTACAAAAAGAGATGACAGAGATGACCATTGTTAGAAAAACCATGGAGACTGAGCTCAAGACAGTGACAGGGCCTCCAACGCTGGACCACTCTACCCTGATCTTTGATGGTGTTCGCAAGCCAGTCACAGCAAAGCAGTTATTTGACTGTGGTGTCTTGGATCAACTCACCTTTAACCACCTTGTAAAAGGGCAAAAGAGGATTCCTGATGTGGCTAGAGACAAAAAAGCCAGTCTGATGGGAACTGGGCCCATTGCAGGGGTTTTTATTGAAGGTTCAAATGGTGCAGGGTCATTTCCTGGGCCACTAAACAAAATGTCCCTGACTGAAGCCAAAAAAGAGAACCTCTTACCTCTGGATAGTGCTGATCTCCTGTTGGATGCGCAGGCTGCCACAGGCCACATCATTGACCCGAGAATGAATCAAAAGTTGACGGTGGAAGAGGCTTGTAGCCAAGGGGTGGTGGATGAGGAGGATCGAGAGAGGTTGCTGGCAGCTGAAGCAGCTGCTGTGGGCTACCATGATCCTGGAACAGGCAAACCCCTGTCAGCATTTCAGGCGATGAAGAAAGGGCAGATTGACAAAGACACTGCACTACGCCTGCTACAAGCACAGGAATCTGTAGGTGGTATTTTAGATCCGGTTCTCAGTGTGTTTCTCCCCAAGGACATGGCCATGGAGCGTGACCTTATCAATGAGGAAATGTACCAGAACTTAAAACAGAGACCCGAGCTATATTTGGACCCAAAAACGGAGCAAGGTGCAAGCTACTTATCCCTTAAGAGACAATGTAAAGCAGAGCCTAACACTGGTCTACTCTTTCTTCCAATCCCCAAGAAGCTAGACCCATCCAAACTGATCTTTGATGGTGTCCGCAAGCCAGTTACAGCGCAGCAGTTACTTGACTGTGATGTCCTAGACAAGCCAACATTTAATGAACTAGTGAAAGGAGACAAAACTGTTCCAGGGGTGTCTGTTGACAAGAGAGTTCCACTAAAGGGAACTGGTCCCATTGCTGGACTGGTAGTTGGAAATCATGGCAAAATGTCCTTTACAGAAGCTAGGAAGCAGCAACTCCTTCTACCAGAGAGTGCTAACATGCTTCTTGATGCACAGGCTGCTACAGGCCACATTATTGACCCAAGAGCTAACCTCAAACTGACAGTAGAGGAGGCATGTGAGAGAGGAGTGGTGGATATTGCCGATAGAGATAGACTGCTAGCAGCAGAAGCTGCTGCTGTTGGCTACCATGATCCTGCCTCAGCTAAGCCTTTATCAGTGTTTGAGGTATTGAGGAAGGGACTGATTGACAAAAAAACTGCACTAACTCTGCTTCAGGCTCAGGTTTCTGTGGGAGGCATTCTTGATCCCGTCAACAGTGTTTTCCTCCCCAGAATTACAGCAATAAAACATAACATTCTTAATGAAGACATTAACCAAGCTCTAAACCAGGGCCCTGAGTGTTACATCGACCCAGAAACTGAACACGATGCTACCTATGAGGCACTCAAAGAGAGATGCAAGTCTGATCCTCATACAGGCTGGCTACTTCTGCCTATTTCAAAGAAGCTAGATCCATCAAAAGTGATCTTTGATGGTGTCCGCAAGACAGTTACAGCACAACAATTACTTGATTGTGGTGTTATCGACAAGGCAATATTTAATGAACTGGTGAAAGGAGAGAAAAATGTACCAGAAGTATCTGCACAAAAAAGGGTCCCCCTCAAAGGCACTGGGCCCATTGCTGGGGTGGTTGCTGGACATCAAGGCAAAATATCCTTTGCAGAAGCCAAGAAACAGGGTCTTCTACCAACAGACATTGCAAACATGCTTTTAGATGCACAGGCTGCCACAGGCCATATTATTGACCCAAGAACGAACCAAAAACTCACAGTAGAGGAGGCATGTGACAGAGGAGTGGTAAATAGAGAAGACAGAGATAGATTAGAAGCAGCTGAAGCTGCTGCAGTTGGTTTTCATGATCCTAGCACAGCAAAGCCTTTATCAGTGTATGAAGCCATGAAGAAGGGGCTCATTGATAAAAAAACATCACTCACTCTGCTTCAGGCTCAAGAGTCTGTGGGAGGCATCCTAGATCCTGTCAAGAGTGTATTCCTTCCCAAAGAAACAGCAATAAAATTTGACATTCTTGATGAAGATCTCAACCAAGCTCTCAAGCAGGGTCCTCAGTTGTACTTGGATCCAGAAACTGAACTGGGTGCAACATATGGGTCTCTCAAGAAAAGATGCAAGACAGAACCTCACACGGGTTTGATACTTCTGCCTATTTCAAAGAAGCTAGACCCATCTAAACTGGTATTTGATGGTGTCCGGAAGCCAGTCAAAGCACAGCAATTGCTTGATTGTGTTGTTCTTGACAAGCCAACATTTGACAAGTTAGTGAAAGGAGAGAAGACGATACTGGAAGTATCTGCACACAAGACAGTTCCTCTAAAGGGGACTGGGCCCATTGCTGGGGTGATTGCTGGACGTGTAGGCAAAATGTCCTTTGCAGAAGCCAAAAGACAAGGTCTTCTACCAACTGATATTGCGGACATGCTTTTAGATGCACAGGCTGCCACAGGCCACATTATTGACCCAAGAACAAATCAAAAACTGACAGTAGACGAGGCATGTGACAGAAGAGTGGTGGATAAAGAGGATAGAGATCGATTGCTAGCAGCAGAAGCTGCTGCTGTTGGCTACCATGATCCTGGCACAGATAAGCCTTTGTCAGTGTGTGAAGCCATGAAGAAGGGACTCATTGACAAAAAAACCGCACTAACTCTGCTTCAGGCTCAAGAAAGTGTGGGGGGAATTCTAGATCCTGTCAACAGTGTTTTCCTCCCCAAATATATAGCGATAAAACGCAACCTTCTTGATGAAGATCTCAACCAATCTCTAGACAAGGGCCCTGAATGCTACTTGGACCCAGAAACAGAGCTAGCTGCTACCTATGGGTCTCTGAAGAAAAGATGCAAAACTGAACCACACACAGGCTTGATACTTTTGCCCATATCAAAGAAGCTGGACCCATCAAAAATTATCTTTGATGGTGTCCGCAAGCCAGTCACAGCAAAGCAGTTACTTGACTGTGGTGTGCTTGACAAGCCAACATTTGATAAACTTGCTCAGGGAGAGAAGACTATTCCAGAGGTGTCTGCAAACAAGAAAGTACACCTGAAGGGAACTGGGCCCATTAGCGGGGTAACAGCAGGACATCAAGGCACAATGTCTTTTACAGAAGCTAAAAAACGTGGACTCCTGAAACCAGAAAGCGCTAACATGCTTTTAGATGCACAGGCTGCAACGGGACACATTATTGACCCAAGAACGAATCAAAAACTGACAGTAGAGGAGGCATGTGACCGAGGAGTGGTAGATAGGGAGGACAGAAAGAGACTGTTAGCTGCAGAATCTTCCGCTGTTGGCTACCATGATTCGAGCACCACAAAGCCTCTATCAGTGTATGAGGCATTGAAGAAGGGACTCATTGACAAAAAGACAGCATTACCTCTGCTTCAGGCTCAGGAGTCTGTGGGAGGTATTCTAGATCCTGTCAACAGTGTTTTTCTCCCCAAAGACACTGCAATAAAATGCAACCTTCTTGATGAAAATCTCAGACGAGCTCTGGACCAGTGCCCTGAGTGTTACTTGGACCCAGAAACTGAGCTGGCTGCTACCTATGGGTCTCTTAGGAAAAGATGCAAGACAGAACCACAAACGGGCTTGATATTTTTGCCCATATCCAATAAGCTAGACCCATCTAAATTGATCTTTGATGGTGTTCGCAAGGCCGTCACAGCACAGCAGTTACTTGACTGTGGTGTGCTTGACAAGCCAACATTTGATGAACTTGTGAAGGGAGAGAAGACTATTCCGGAGGTGTCTGCAAACAAGAAAGTGCACCTGAAGGGAACTGGGCCCATAAGTGGGATAACAGCAGAACATCAAGGCAAAATGTCTTTTACAGAAGCTAAAAAACGTGGACTCCTGCCACCAGAAAGTGCTAACATGCTTTTAGATGCACAGGCTGCAACAGGACACGTTATTGACCCAAGAACTAATCAAAAACTGACAGTAGAGGAGGCATGTGACAGAGGAGTTGTAGATAGGGAGGACAGAGAGAGACTGTTAGCTGCAGAATCTTCCGCTGTTGGCTACCATGACTCGAGTACTGCAAAGCTTCTATCAGTGTGTGAGGCATTGAAGAAGGGACTCATTGACAAAAAGACAGCATTACCTCTGCTTCAGGCTCAGGAGTCTGTGGGAGGCATTCTAGATCCTGTCAATAGTGTTTTCCTCCCCAAAGATACGGCAATAAAATGCAACCTTCTTGATGAAAATCTCAGACGAGCTCTGGACCAGTGCCCTGAGTGTTACTTGGACCCAGAAACTGCGCTGGCTGCTACCTATGGGTCTCTGAAGAAAAGATGCAAGACAGAACCACAAACAGGCTTGATATTTTTGCCCATATCCAATAAACTAGACCCATCTAAAATTATCTTTGATGGTGTCAGAAAGCCAGTCACAGCAAAGCAGTTACTTGACTGTGGTGTCCTAAACAAGCCAACATTCAATGAACTTGTGAAGGGAGAAAAGACTATTCCAGAGGTGTCTTCAAACAAGAGAGTGAATCTCAAGGGAACTGGGCCTATTGGTGGGATAGCAGTGTGGAATCAGGGCACAATGTCCTTTACAGAAGCGAAACAACGTGGTCTCCTTCCTCCAGAGAGTGCTAACATGCTTCTAGAAGCACAGGCTGCCACAGGACACATTATTGACCCAAGAACAAATCAAAGGCTGAGTGTAAAGGAGGCATGTGACCGAGGAGTGGTGGACGAGGAAGACAGAGACAGACTGTTAGCAGCAGAATGTGCAGCTGTTGGCTACAATGATCCTAGCACCAATAAGCCTCTATCAGTCTCTGAGGCATTGAAGAAGGGACTCATTGACAAAAAGACAGCATTACCTCTGCTTCAGGCTCAGGAGTCTGTGGGAGGCATTCTAGATCCTGTCAATAGTGTTTTCCTCCCCAAAGATACGGCAATAAAATGCAACCTTCTTGATGAAAATCTCAGACGAGCTCTGGACCAGTGCCCTGAGTGTTACTTTGATCCAGAAACAGAACTGGCTGCTACCTATGGATCTCTGAAGAAAAGATGCAAGACAGAACCACACACAGGCTTGATACTTTTGCCCATATCCAATAAGCTAGACCCATCTAAAATTACATTTGATGGTGTCAGAAAGCCAGTCACAGCGCAGCAGTTACTTGACTGTGGTGTCCTAGACAAGCCAACATTCAATGAACTTGTGAAGGGAGAAAAGACTATTCCAGAGGTGTCTTCAAACAAGAGAGTGAATCTCAAGGGAACTGGGCCTATTGGTGGGATAGCCGCGGGGAATCAGGGCACAATGTCTTTTACAGAAGCGAAAAAACGTGGTCTCCTTCCTCTTGAGAGTGCTAACATGCTTCTAGAAGCACAGGCTGCCACAGGACACATTATTGACCCAAGAACGAATCAAAGGCTGACAGTAAAGGAGGCATGTGACCGAGGAGTGGTGGATAAAGACGACAAGGACAGACTGTTAGCTGCAGAATTTGCAGCTGTGGGCTACAATGATCCTAGCACCAATAAGCCTCTATCAGTCTCTGAGGCATTGAAGAAGGGACTCATTGACAAAAAGACAGCATTACCTCTGCTTCAGGCTCAGGAGTCTGTGGGAGGCATTCTAGATCCTGTCAATAGTGTTTTCCTCCCCAAAGATATGGCAATAAAATGCAACCTTCTTGATGAAAATCTCAGACGAGCTCTGGACCAGTGCCCTGAGTGTTACTTTGATCCAGAAACAGAACTGGCTGCTACCTATGGATCTCTGAAGAAAAGATGCAAGACAGAACCACAAACAGGCTTGATACTTTTGCCCATATCCAATAAGCTAGACCCATCTAAATTGATCTTTGATGGTGTTCGCAAGCACGTCACAGCACAGCAGTTACTTGACTGTGGTGTGCTTGACAAGCCAACATTTGCCGAACTTGTGAAGGGAGAGAAAACTATTCAAGAGGTGTCTGCAAACAAGAAAGTACACCTGAAGGGAAATGGGCCCATTAGCGGGGTAACAGCAGGACATCAAGGCACAATGTCTTTTACAGAAGCTAAAAAATGTGGACTCCTGGCACCAGAGAGTGCTAACATGCTTCTAGAAGCACAGGCTGCCACAGGCCACATTATTGACCCAAGAACAAATCAAAGGCTCACAGTAAAGGAGGCATGTGACCGAGGAGTGGTGGACAAGGAAGACAGAGACAGACTGTTAGCAGCAGAATGTGCAGCTGTTGGCTACCATGATCCGAGCACCACAAAGCCTCTATCAGTCTCTGAGGCATTGAAGAAGGGACTCATTGACAAAAAGACAGCATTACCTCTGCTTCAGGCTCAGGAGTCTGTGGGAGGCATTCTAGATCCTGTCAACAGTGTTTTCCTCTCCGAAGATACGGCAATAAAATGCAACCTTCTTGATGAAAATCTCAGACGAGTTCTGGACCAGTGCCCTGAGTGTTACTTGGACCCAGAAACGGAGCTGGGTGCTACCTATAGATCTCTTAAGAAAAAATGCCGGACAGAACCACACACAGGGTTGATACTTTTGCCTATATCGAATAAGCTGGACCCATCTAAAATTACATTTGATGGTGTCAGAAAGCCAGTCACAGCAAAACAGCTGCTTGACTGTGGTGTCCTAGACAAGCCAACATTCAATGAACTTGTGAAGGGAGAAAAGACTATTCCAGAGGTGTCTTCAAACAAGAGAGTGAATCTCAAGGGAACTGGGCCTATTGGCGGGATAGCCGCGGGGAATCAGGGCACAATGTCTTTTACAGAAGCGAAAAAACGTGGTCTCCTTCCTCCAGAGAGTGCTAACATGCTTTTAGAAGCACAGGCTGCCACAGGACACATTATTGACCCAAGAACGAATCAAAGGCTGACAGTAAAGGAGGCATGTGACCGAGGAGTGGTGAATAAAGACGACAAGGACAGACTGTTAGCTGCAGAATTTGCAGCTGTGGGCTACAATGATCCGAGCACCAATAAGCCTCTATCAGTCTCTGAGGCATTGAAGAAGGGACTCATTGACAAAAAGACAGCATTACCTCTGCTTCAGGCTCAGGAGTCTGTGGGAGGCATTCTAGATCCTGTCAATAGTGTTTTCCTCCCCAAAGATATGGCAATAAAATGCAACCTTCTTGATGAAAATCTCAGACGAGCTCTGGACCAGTGCCCTGAGTGTTACTTTGATCCAGAAACAGAACTGGCTGCTACCTATGGATCTCTGAAGAAAAGATGCAAGACAGAACCACAAACAGGCTTGATACTTTTGCCCATATCCAATAAGCTAGACCCATCTAAATTGATCTTTGATGGTGTTCGCAAGCACGTCACAGCACAGCAGTTACTTGACTGTGGTGTGCTTGACAAGCCAACATTTGCCGAACTTGTGAAGGGAGAGAAAACTATTCAAGAGGTGTCTGCAAACAAGAAAGTACACCTGAAGGGAAATGGGCCCATTAGCGGGGTAACAGCAGGACATCAAGGCACAATGTCTTTTACAGAAGCTAAAAAATGTGGACTCCTGGCACCAGAGAGTGCTAACATGCTTCTAGAAGCACAGGCTGCCACAGGCCACATTATTGACCCAAGAACAAATCAAAGGCTCACAGTAAAGGAGGCATGTGACCGAGGAGTGGTGGACAAGGAAGACAGAGACAGACTGTTAGCAGCAGAATGTGCAGCTGTTGGCTACCATGATCCGAGCACCACAAAGCCTCTGTCAGTCTCTGAGGCATTGAAGAAGGGACTCATTGACAAAAAGACAGCATTACCTCTGCTTCAGGCTCAGGAGTCTGTGGGAGGCATTCTAGATCCTGTCAACAGTGTTTTCCTCTCCGAAGATACGGCAATAAAATGCAACCTTCTTGATGAAAATCTCAGACGAGTTCTGGACCAGTGCCCTGAGTGTTACTTGGACCCAGAAACGGAGCTTGGTGCTACCTATAGATCTCTTAAGAAAAAATGCCGGACAGAACCACACACAGGGTTGATACTTTTGCCTATATCGAATAAGCTGGACCCATCTAAAATTACATTTGATGGTGTCAGAAAGCCAGTCACAGCAAAACAGCTGCTTGACTGTGGTGTCCTAGACAAGCCAACATTCAATGAACTTGTGAAGGGAGAAAAGACTATTCCAGAGGTGTCTTCAAACAAGAGAGTGAATCTCAAGGGAACTGGGCCTATTGGCGGGATAGCCGCGGGGAATCAGGGCACAATGTCTTTTACAGAAGCGAAAAAACGTGGTCTCCTTCCTCCAGAGAGTGCTAACATGCTTTTAGAAGCACAGGCTGCCACAGGACACATTATTGACCCAAGAACGAATCAAAGGCTGACAGTAAAGGAGGCATGTGACCGAGGAGTGGTGAATAAAGACGACAAGGACAGACTGTTAGCTGCAGAATTTGCAGCTGTGGGCTACAATGATCCAAGCACCAATAAGCCTCTATCAGTCTCTGAGGCATTGAAGAAGGGACTCATTGACAAAAAGACAGCATTACCTCTGCTTCAGGCTCAGGAGTCTGTGGGAGGCATTCTAGATCCTGTCAATAGTGTTTTCCTCCCCAAAGATATGGCAATAAAATGCAACCTTCTTGATGAAAATCTCAGACGAGCTCTGGACCAGTGCCCTGAGTGTTACTTTGATCCAGAAACAGAACTGGCTGCTACCTATGGATCTCTGAAGAAAAGATGCAAGACAGAACCACAAACAGGCTTGATACTTTTGCCCATATCCAATAAGCTAGACCCATCTAAATTGATCTTTGATGGTGTTCGCAAGCACGTCACAGCACCGCAGTTACTTGACTGTGGTGTGCTTGACAAGCCAACATTTGATGAACTTGTGAAGGGAGAGAAAACTATTCAAGAGGTGTCTGCAACCAAGAAAGTGCATTTCAAAGGAACTGGGCCCATTGGCGGGATAGCAGCAGGAAATCAAGGCACAATGTCCTTTACAGAAGCTAAGAAACGTGGTCTCCTTCCTCCAGAGAGTGCTAATGTGCTTCTAGAAGCACAGGCTGCCACAGGCCACATTATTGACCCAAGAACAAATCAAAGGCTGACAGTAAAGGAGGCATGTGACCGAGGAGTGGTGGACGAGGAAGACAGAGACAGACTGTTAGCTGCAGAATGTGCAGCTGTGGGTTACCATGATCCGAGCACCAACAAGCTTTTATCAGTCTCTGAGGCATTGAAGAAGGGACTCATTGACAAAAAGACAGCATTAACTCTGCTTCAGGCTCAAGATTCTGTGGGAGGCATTCTAGATCCTGTCAATAGTGTTTTCCTCTCCAAAGATACGGCAATAAAATGCAACCTCCTTGATGAAAATCTCAAGCGAGCTCTGGACCAGGGCCCTGAGTATTACTTTGACCCAGAAACAGAGCTGGCGGCTAGCTATGGGTCTCTGAAGAAAAGATGCAAGACAGAACCACACACAGGCTTGATGCTTCTGCCTCTTTCAGTGAAGGTAGACCCATCTAAACTGATCTTTGATGGTGTCTGCAAGCCAGTTACAGCACAGCAGTTACTTGACTTTGGTGTCCTAGACAAGCCAACATTTAATCAACTAGTGAAAGGAGAGAAAACTATTCGAGAGGTGTCTGCAAACAAGAAAGTCAGTCTCAAAGGGACTGGGACTATTGGTGGAGTGGCAGCAGGATATCAGGGAAAAATGTCCTTCACAGAAGCTAAGAAACAGGGTCTAATTCCCCAAGAGAGTGCTTATCTGCTTTTAGCTGCACAGGCTGCAACAGGCCACATTATTGATCCAAGGACTAATAAGAAATTGACAGTAGAAGAGGCCTGTGACAGAGGATTGGTGGATAGGGAGGACAGAGACAGACTATTAGCAGCAGAATGCGCAGCCCTTGGCTACCATGATCCTATTACTGGTAAGCCTCTATCAGTGTTTGACGCGTTAAAGAAGGGACTCATTGACAAAAAGACAGCATTACCTCTGCTTCAGGCTCAGGAATCTGTGGGTGGCATTCTAGATCCTATCAATAGTGTTTTCCTCCCCAAAGATATGGCAATAAAATCCAACCTTCTTGACGAAAATCTCTGTCGAGTTCTGGATCAGTGCCCTGAGTGTTACTTGGACCCAGAAACTGAGCTGTATGCTACCTATCGGTCTCTGAAGAAAAGATGCAAGACAGAACCGCATACAGGCTTGATACTTTTGCCCATATCCAATAAGCTGGACGCAGATAAAATTACATTTGATGGTGTTCGCAAGCCAGTCACAGCAAAGCAGTTACTTGACTGTGGTGTGCTTGACAAGCCAACATTAAATGAATTGGTGAAAGCAGAGAAAACTATTCAAGAGGTGTCTGCAACCAAGAATGTGCATCTCAAGGGAACTGGGCCCATTGGCGGAATAGCAACAGAATATCAAGGCACAATGTCCTTTACAGAAGCTAAGAAACGTGGTCTCCTTCCTCCAGAAAGTGCTAACATGCTACTAGAAGCACAGGCTGCCACAGGCCACATTATTGACCCAAGAACGAATCAAAGGCTCACAGTAAAGGAGGCATGTGACCAAGGAGTGGTGGACGAGGAAGACAGAGACAGACTGTTAGCTGCAGAATGTGCAGCTGTGGGTTACAATGATCCGAGCACCAATAAGCCTCTATCAGTTTCTGAGGCATTGAAGAAGGGACTCATTGACAAAAAGACAGCATTACCTCTGCTTCAGGCTCAGGAGTCTGTGGGAGGCATTCTAGATCCTGTCAATAGTGTTTTCCTCCCCAAAAATACGGCAATAAAATGGAACCTTATTGATGAAAATCTCAGACGAGCTCTGGACCAGTGCCCTGAGTGTTACTTGGACCCAGAAACGGAGCTGACTGCTACCTATGGGTCTCTGAAGAAAAGATGCAAGACAGAACCACACACAGGCTTGATACTTTTGCCCATATCAAATAAGCTGGACCCATCTACAATTATCTTTGATGGTGTTCGCAAGTCAGTCACAGCAAAGCAGTTACTTGACTGTGGTGTGCTTGACAAGCCAACATTTAATGAACTAGTGAAAGAAGAGAAAACTATTCAAGAGGTGTCTGCAACCAAGAAAGTGCATCTCAAGGGAACTGGGCCCATTGGCGGGATAGCAGCAGGGAATCAAGGCACAATGTCCTTTACAGAAGCTAAGAAACGTGGTCTCCTTCCTCCAGAGAGTGCTAATGTGCTTCTAGAAGCTCAGGCTGCCACAGGCCACATTATTGACCCAAGAACAAATCAAAGATTGACAGTAAAGGAGGCATGTGACCGAGGAGTGGTGGACGAGGAAGACAGAGACAGACTGTTAGCAGCAGAATATGCAGCTGTGGGCTACCATGATCCGAGCACCAACAAGCTTTTATCAGTCTCTGAGGCATTGAAGAAGGGACTAACTGACAAAAAGACAGCATTAACTCTGCTTCAGGCTCAAGATTCTGTGGGCGGCATTCTAGATCCTGTCAACAGCGTTTTCCTCCCAAAAGACACAGCGATAAAATGCAACCTTCTTGATGAAAATCTCAAACGAGCTTTGGACCAGGGCCCTGAGTGTTACTTTGACCCGGAAACAGAGCTGGCGGCTAGCTATGGGTCTCTGAAGAAAAGATGCAAGACAGATTCTCAGACAGGCTTGATATTTCTTCCTATTTCTGATAACCTTGATTCCTCCCGTTTAATCTTTGATGGTGTCCGTAAGCCAGTCACAGCACAGCAGTTGCTTGATTGTGGTATCCTGGACAAGCGAACATTTAACCAATTAGTGGAAGGGAAGAAAACAGTTCATGAGGTTTCCATAGACATGAAAGTTTTTTTGAATGGGACATGTTCCATTGGTGGGGTCGCAGCTGGACCTCTAGGAAAGATGTCCTTTACAGAGGCTAGGAATGTAAAACTCATGTCTTCAGACAGTGCAAACTTATTGTTGGATGCTCAGGCTGCCACTGGTCACATTATTGATCCCAGAACAAATAAAAAACTGACCGTAGAAGAAGCTTTTGTCAGAGGAGTGATAGATACAGAGGACAAAGAGAGGCTATTGGAAGCTGAGGCAGCAGCGGTTGGATACCAAGAACCTCACACATTTAAGCTCCTGTCAGCAGGTCAAGCTATGAGGAAAGGCTTAATAGATAGAGACACAGCACTGCGAGTGCTGCAGGCTCAGGAGGCTATGGGGGGCATTTTAGACCCTGCCCTAAGTGTTTTCCTCCCAAAAGACATAGCTATGGGTCGAGAACTTATAGATGAGGATTTGTACTGTGCCCTGAAGTCATCCCCAGAGTGCTACCTAGACCCAGATACCCAACAAGGAACTAACTATGTGTGTCTGAAGAAAAAATGTAGGGTAGATCCCAGTACAGGCCTATTGCTCCTCCCTGCAACAGAGAAGCCATTAACTGTTCAGGGTCTTAGAGATAAGGTATCAGTCATAGACCTTGTAGATGCCAACCTTCTGGATAATTCTGATGTAGACAAACTAAGGGAGGGTAAACTAACCAGCCAGGATATTGAAGATCGCCTGCAATCCTTTTTAAGTGGTTCGACCTGTATTGCTGGGGTCTATGATGAGAGCAATGAGAAGATTATGACCATTTATGAGGCAATGAAAGAGGGTTTCCTGAGGCCTGGTACCACACTGGAGCTCCTTGAGGCCCAGGCTGCATCCGGCTTCGTGGTAGATCCTGTCAACAATCTTTACCTCACTGTCCGTGATGCCTACAAAAGAGGTCTAGTAGGACCGGAATTTAAGGACAAGCTACTTTCAGCAGAGAGGGCTGTGACTGGCTACACTCTTCCAGATACAGACAAGATGATCTCCCTCTTCCAGGCTTTGGAGAAGGGTCTAGTGGAGAAAGGCCATGGTATACGTTTACTCGAGGCGCAGATTGCCAGTGGGGGCATCATTGATCCGAAACAGAGTCATCGTATTGGGGTTAATGTGGCCTACAAGAGAGGGTACTTGGATGAAGAAATTAACCAGATTCTAAATGATGAAGGAGATGAAACTAAAGGCTTCTTTGATCCTAACACACAGGAAAATCTTACTTACCGGCAGCTTAAGAGACGGTGTGTTACTGATAAAAAGACAGGTCTTGTATTGTTGCCTATCACAGACAAGAAGAAAATACAACAGTCAACTCAAAAGAACACTCTGAGAAAGAGGAGAGTGGTTATTGTTGACCCAGAAACTAATAAGGAGATGACAGTGCGTGAAGCATATGATAAAGGATTTATTGACTATGAAACCTTTCGAGAGCTGGCAGAGCAGGAGTGTGAGTGGGAAGAGATCACCATAACTGCACCAGATGGATCTTCACGGTTAGTGATTATTGACAGGAAAACTGGAAAGCAATATGATATTATGGACCTACAAGAAAGGGGGATAATAGATCAATCAACTTACGATCAGTACATCTCTCACAGCATTACTTTGACTCAGTTTGCAGATATCATTACCAACAAGAACAAATCAGGATTATGGTCATCACCCCTAACAAACGAAATCACAACAAGTTTGACTCAATCCTCTAGCTCCTCGATATCACTCTCATCAAGACCTTTATTGCAGACGTCTTCAAAAAGGACCACAACAAATTCTACCACACTCACAGAACACAGCACCAATATTAGCAGTGAGGTCTCAACTTCACCTGATCACCTGAAACACATATCGTGTGTATCTATTTCTCTGACCTCCCCTTTTGAAATCATGGGTGAGCAAGAGCCTGTGGGAGCAATTTTTGATACAGAGAACCTGGAAAAAATATCTATTTTAGAGGCTCAGAATCGTGGCCTTGTAGATTCCATTACTGCCCAGAGGCTGTTGGAGGCCCAGGCATGTACTGGGGGCATTGTAAACCCCATTAATGGCCAGAGGGTCGGAATCCAGGAGGCCTGCCGTCAAAGGATAATAAGTGATGAGATGGCTACTAGACTCAAGCTTGCCCAAAAAGCCTATATTGGCTTTGAAAATGTGAAAACTAAGAAAAGGATGTCTGCTGCTCAGGCCATTAAAGAAAAATGGCTGCCATATGAGGCAGGACAGAGGTTCATGGAATTCCAGTTTGTGACAGGGGGGCTATATGACCCAGAACTGGACTGTAGGAGAACTTTAGAAGATGCAGTGAAAATGAATTGGGTGGATGGGAGAACGGCCCGAAATCTCCATGACATTAGACACCATGCAAAGAACCTGACATGCCCAAAGAGCAAGCTAAGAATCTCCTACAAGGAGGCTATGGACAATTGCATGGTGGAAGAACAAACTGGAGTGAGGATGCTTCAAGCATCCTCCACATCCTCTAGAGGTATTAGCAGCCCATACAATGTCTCTGCCCCAGGATCAACCACAGGCTCCAGGAGTGGCTCACAATTGGGCTCCCGTCGAAGCAGTGTGGATCTAGGCTCTCCCTCTTCCTCAGTTACTAACCGTTTCCTCGTAAAACCTTTCAGCTCGAGGTCTACCTGCTAATTTGCTTTAAAAAACAATTAAACAGGCCCTGCATTCTTGTTGCCTAGTCATCCTGGGTCCATAAATTAATATTGCCTACCTTATGGACTTATCAGAGTCAGAGTTATCAGAGTATATAATGCATATTGAGACAATGAACGTGTTCTATCTGTGACGCTGCATACATATGGTTAGTCTTTTAAACTCTGTATTGCATAAAGTTTAAGTGGCAGTATTTTATTTTTTCATATTACAAAATATGTCACAATAATGATATATAAAATTGTTCTAGATTAAATGTGTAAATGTGGTGGGAAATTTATGAAAAACAATTTTATTGGGTGCTTGAATATAAATTTAGTAAATTTTTATAAATTTTGTCTATATTAATTTCCATTTATGTTAAACAGGGCCTAGGATTAGGGTTGCCTCTTAAGCCCCTTTCCCACTTGCACTTTAAGCCGTTAATCTACTGGCAATGTTCCTTATTGGCGTCATGTGCGTCATGTGTGTAAATTTCCCCACTCTCGAAGTAGTATAATTTCTGGAAAAATACCGGTACGGCTGTGAATAGAAGTGTGAATGGAAGCAGTAACATCGCTGTAAAGTAAGGGTTAGGCCAAATCCAAGTAAAGCACAAATAGTGGGTTTTTCTGGGACTTTTTTGCCGCGGAGGGAACCGAGTCTGTCCGGGAGGGGCGGGGAGAGGGGGAGCAAAGTGCTGGTCTAATAAACTATTCTGTTGCTTAGTCTCGCATGATATTAGACACCTCTCATCCGACAATTACGTAATGTAGCCATAACAGTCATCTTTGTGGGAACAGACTCCATGCGGAACTTTTCCGTAAAGGAGGCCAATGTGGGAATGACAACCTACTGATATTTTTTATCCAGCAATGTTACAGATTCCATGTGGGAAAGGGGCTATTGTTTGTATAAAAGAATTCATTTCAGTTATATTCCTTTCAACCTCTTTTGAAAATGAATTGTCCATGCTTTTTGGCAACATAAGGGTGTTTTGTTTGGATTTAAATAAATCCAAAAGCTTTACATGTATATTTTCAAAAAGGAAGATTTCAAAATGTGGTCATTTCTGTCATCTGGTACTATGTTGTTAACCATTTTCTTCTTTTTTAGTGAGGTGCTTCTGATTTTGTAATTTTTCTATTGAAAAATAAAGCTTAATCTTTACAAATTTAGTGTTTTGCTTTCATTATTACTTATGCAGTCAAGATAATGCTTGTGAGACAAATCTAGGAGTGCATTTGTTCAAAAGACAAAATTAAGTAACGGACAATCTCCCAACACACAGTACACCTAAATGTACTGTACAATAAATATACATTTAAATGTTATGATCATCAGAAATTAGCTTTCTACTGATTGATGACCTCTGGAGGATCCTTATACGGCATGTATGCACCTAATTTAAGAGCCAAATGTTAAGTAAATACAAGTGCTACAATGTCAACTTATAACATAACAACAACATAACGTTCACAATCAAATGTACAGTATGAGGGTGATGAAGAGCTTGAAAAATGAAAAACACAAGAGAGGAAATAGATAAGAAATTAGATTTTGTGAAATGAAAAAAATATATAATTTTGATCATGATGCTTAATGATGCAAAAACAGCCTTAAAGTTTACAAAAAGTATAACTTAAATCATATTTTGAAATTATTTTAAATATTGATTATTTAATTAAATGTTTAGTTATTCTATCTGAGGTTTATTACAGGTTACAGGTTAAGAACATTTTACAGTCCACTGTTTTTCATTTTAGAGGACAGCACAGTCTGTGAGTATACCAATAAACTGAAATGAATTTACCTCAGAATGGGTCTAATGTCATGCACCACACGTTACATCACATGAGATAACCAATCAGCTACAGCTCCCGTCATAACGTCCTGTCCGTGCAATGGGCGATACCCTTTGTCAAGAGGCTGAGGCTGTACATCCTGTCCAGCTGATGTTATTTAGATTCCAATAGATGGAACTGGTCTGGGGGGGGGGGGGGTTAAATTGCTTTGGGTGACGCAGCACGGGACACACAGGAGTTTTTTTTTTGTTGTTGCGTTCAATTAGAAAATGGAAGAAAATAAATACATCTAATATAAAAGAAAAAAAAACAGTTTTTATTTGTTTTGTTTGGAGAAACTGGGAACGAGTACGCGCAGCAGAGCGGCAATCGCTTCGAGCAATGGCTATGGTGGGAACGGGTGTGGGCGCCTTAGGGAAGGTTGTCATCATGGGGCTGCGTTGGATGTCAATCAGACTGCGCATACGTGGGTCAGGTGCAGGTTAACCGCTCACCGTCTTTGTTATGCCCACTGGGGTAAATTGCGAAACACCAAAGTAACAAACTATGCAGATTTAGGCTGAACATGATGGAAACTAGCAGAAAGGAAAGGAAATACAGCCACAACCAAGACTGGGAAACTACTACCCAGTATAACTGGGTGAAGCAGGTGGAAGGCGGTTCTCACAGTTTTTTTGCTAAATTTGCAAAAAGAGTAGAGGATGAGTCCCCCGCTTGTTTTCATTGGGACTTTTGCAAAGCGGGCTGCCGTCAAAAATGCACCCGTCCTTGGCAAAGTGCTACTCAAACCCAAATAATCAAAAAAAATACAGCACACTTTACAACACAAACTACCTTGAAGGTCTCTCAAACACATTTGTGATAAACCGCTGTGATGGCGCAATACACCGATCAGCCACAACATTAAAACCACCACTAATAACCACTGATATAGTGTGGCTCCTCCTCGTCTGACCCATGGAGGCATGGACTCCACAAGACCTCTAAAAGGGGTCCTGTGGTATCTGGCACCAAGATGTTAGCAGCAGATCTTTTAAGTCCTGAAAGTTGTGAGGTGGGGCCCCCATGGATCAGGCTGGTTGTTCCAGCACATCCCACAGATGCTCCATCGGATCGGACCCTAACCCCGGCCATCCACATGATGGAAAAGAAAATGTGTTTCATCCATTGTAGGCGCTTTTGGCTTTGGACAGGGGTCAGCATGGGCACGCTGACCGGTCTCCGGCTACTCAGCCCCATACGTAGTCAGCTGCAATGCATTGTGTGTTTCTGACACCTTTCTATCATAGCAAGCATTAACTTTTTCAGTAATTTGTGCTACAGTAGCTGCATTTTGGAGATGCTCTGACCCAGTCGCCTAGCCATCACAATTTGGCCCATGTCAAAGTCACTCAGATCCGTACGCTTGACCATTTTTCCTGCTTCCAGCAAATCAACTTCAAGAATTGACTGTTCACTTGCTGCCAAATATATCCCACCCCTTTACAGGTGCCAGGTGAAACAAGATGATCAATGTTATTCACTTCACCTTTAAGAGGTTTTAATGTTGTGGATGATCGATGTATGTCCGTTATGTACAGTGTTGCAAGATTGGATTGACAATTTCAAGCCCAATGACAGTCTAAATCAGAATCAGAATCAGAAATACTTTAATAATCCCAGGGGGAAATTACTTTTGTTACAACTCCAAATCTAACATATTTACATACAACATATTTACATACAACATATAATAATTATTAAGAAACATATTTATATATAAATATATATATATAAACATATCTATATACACATGGTAAAGTGTAAAATGTACAGTTAAAATGTGCAAAAAGAAGAAGGTGCAGAAGTGGAAATCCGTGTTTTGAGGTCAGATTACAGAGAGGGGGTGTCTAACTCTCTGAGGGAGGCGTTGTAGAGATTGATGCTCACAGGCAGGAATGATTTCCTGTGGCACTCTGTGGTGCATCTGGGTAAGAGCAGTCTTCTGCTGAAGGTGCTCCTCTGCTGGGACAGTGTGTCGTAGAGAGGGTGTAAGAAATTGTCCAAGATGGACTGAAACCTGGACAGCATCCTCCTCTCTGCCACAGTCATCAGGGTGTCCAGCTCCTCTCCTACGACATCACCGGCCCTCCTGATTATTTTGGTTTGTCTGTTGTTGTCTGCGACCCTCAGCCCACTGCCCCAGCATGTGACAGCGAAGAAGATCATACTGGCCACAACAGACTCATAGAACATCCTCAGCATCGTCCGGCAGATGTTGAAGGACCTCAGCCTCTGTAGGAAATAGAGTCGGCTTTGGCCCTTTTTGTAGACTGCCTCAGTGTTTCTGGTCCAGTCCAACTTGTTATTGAAGTACACCCCCAGGTACTTGTACTCCTCCACAGTGTCCACAGGGACCCCCTGGATGGAAACAGGGGTCACGGGTGTTTTTGCCCTCCTCAGATCCACTATGAGCTCCTTTGTCTTAGTCACATTGAGCTGCAGATGGTTCAGCTCACTCCAAGTGACAAAGTTGCCCACAACAGTCCTGTATTCACTCTCATCACCCTTTTTAATACAACCAACTATTGCTGAGTCATCAACTTCTGAAGGTGGCATGACTCAGTGCAATATTGGAAGTCTGAGGTGAAGAGGGTGAAGAGGAATGGAGAGAGGACAGTCCCCTGTGGGGCCCAAGTGTTGCTGACTACTCTGTCAGACACACAGTTCTGTAGGCGTACATACTGTGGTCTGCCCGTCAGGTAATCAACAATCCAGGACACGATGGGGGCCTCCACCAGCATCGCAGCCATCTTCTCACCCAGAAGAGCCGGACGGATGGTGTTGAAAGCACTGGAGAAATCAAAGAACATGACTCTCACAGTGCTCGCCGGCTTGTCCAGATGAGTGTAGACTGTTCAGCAGGTAGATGATGCTGTCCTCAACTCCCAGGCGGGGCTGGTAGGCTAACTGCAGTGGATCAGTGAAAGGCCTGACCATAGGCCTTAGCTGCTCCAGGACGAGCCTCTCGAAGGTCTTCATGATGTGGGACGTCAGAGCCACCGGTCTATAGTCCTGAGGGCCGCTGGGACGCGGCGTCTTCGGCACAGGAACGAGGCAGGACGTCTTCCACAGCACAGGGACCCTCTGGAGGTGCAAGCTCAGGCTGAAGACTTGACTGAGTACTCCACACAGCTGGGGGGCACAGGCTTTAAGCACCCTGGGAAATATACCGTTGGGGCCTGCAGCTTTGCCGGAGTGGAGTCTCGTCAGCTGTCTTCTCACCAGGTCAGGCGTGAAGGACACTGTAGAGGTGACAGTTGGGGGAGGGGTGGGGTCCTCAGGTTGTGGAGGACATGATGTAGAGCAGGGGGGAGGGGTGGAGTAGGTGGGTGTGAATTGAGGCGGTAAGGAGCAAACAAGGGGTCTGTAAGGAGGAGGAGTAGGGGGAGATAAAGTGGCAGTTGTTGTTGAGCAGCCAGCAGCAGAGACTTGTGGGGGATGGGCCGCAGTATCAAACCTATTGAAAAATAGGTTCAGTTCATTGGCCCGGTCCACACGGCCCTCAAACCCCATACCACCAGTCTTCTGGAACCCAGTGATGGTTCTCATGCCACTCCACACATCCCTCATGTTGTTTTGCTGGAGTTTTTTCTCCAGCTTCCTCCTATAACTGTCTTTTGCCTCCTTCATTGTAAGTTTGAGTACCCCCTGCACTCTCCTCACCTCATCACGGTTGCCATCTCTGAACGCCCTCTTCTTTTCGTTCAGGATGACCTTAATGTCCTTAGTGATCCATGGTTTATTGTTGGCGTAACAGGTGACCGTCCGAGCTGGGACATTGCAGTCCACACAGAAGTTGATATAGTCCGTGATGCACTCCGTGAGCCCATCAATGTCCTCCCCGTGGGGCTCACAGGGTGCAGGCCAATCAGTCACTTCAAAGCAGTCCTGCAGTGCCTCATAAGCCTGCTCCGACCACCTCCTCACAGTCCTTGTGGTCGTAAGCTTCCTCTTCACCAGAGGCACATAGCAGGGTTTAAGGTGAAGCAGGTTGTGATCTGACCTGCCCAGAGGGGGGAGAGAAGAGGAGATGTATGCATCCTTAATGTTAGCATACATCAGGTCCAGGGTCCTCGCCTCTCTGGTAGGACAGCTCACGTACTGTTTGAAAGTCGCAGAACTCTGTTCATGGTGACATGGTTAAAGTCTCCCGACAAGACGATGAGGGCACTGGGGTGTTGAGTTTGAAGTTTGGAGATGGTGGTGTGTATGATGCTGTAGGCAGATGTTGGGTTTGCAGAGGGAGGGATGTACAGGACAACGATAATGACATGCGGGATCTCTCTAGGCAGATAGTATGGACGGAGTCCAACGGCCAGCAGTTCAGCATCCGGGCTACAGAGCTGTTCTTTAATGGTGATGTGACCAGGATTACACCATCTGCTGTTAACTAGAACGGCAAGCCCCCCGCCTTTCCGCTTACCGCTCTCGGTACAATCCCGCTCCGCCCGGACCGTGTGGAAGCCATCGACAGAGACGTTCTGGTCCGTAATGTCCCTGTGCAGCCATGTCTCAGTGAAACACATCAGACTGCACTCCCGGTACTCTGCGCGGTTCCGCGTTAGCGCCGTTAGCTCGTCCATTTTGTTGCTGAGAGAACGTACGTTTCCCATAACAACAGAGGGGAGACACGGCTTTAATATTCTCCTCTCCATAAGCCTGTCCTGTCTCAACCCTCCACTCTTCCCCCGACGTTGCTTCCCTCCTCTGCATCCCCGGTGTGTTTTCTTCCAGAGTTCAGATGGTATATCAGCTGGTCTGGCCACCATGCCGGCCGGCATTAGCGCGATCAGCTGTTTTCCGGAGTAAAAGTCGCCCAAGTCACCAAAAACCATCCCAATGCCAGAAACCACTGACGGGGATCTTCCAACCAATAATTGCATCATCTTGTGAGGGAGCATCGATAACAATGTGAGTGGCGATGAAGAAGCCATCCAGCTGATACTTTGAATACGGAAATTATCGTTTCTGATGATTTTTGGCATTTACACACAACTGAGATATTGCGCCATCACAGCGGGTTATCACAAATATGTTTGAGATTCCTTCAAGGTAATTTGTCTTGTAAATTGTGCCATAGTTTGACTATTTGGGTTTAATAGCACTTTGCAAGGATGGGTGCCTTTTTGGCGGGACCCCGCTTTGCAGAAGTTCCAATGAAAACGAGCGAGGGACCGCTATGGGGCTAGTCAAGGCTCAATGTCCCAATACAGCGTTTTAAGCAAAGTAGTGATCACATTTACATACATGGCGGATCATTAAGATATTGATAACAGTATATTGTTCTGTCCTGCTCCTGTATGTATAGCGTCCTCACACACGTTGTAGTGGTCACAACAGGGCTAGAAATAAGTTGTTAACGGCCCGGATAAAAAATCAACAGTAACCTATTTCAGCTATTTGTACGTGTGATTGCTCGGTTATATACTGTAATATGATGAGTGTGCTTTTATTGTTGTACATGCGAAGAGGTTTAATAAAAAAAAGTCCTGGTTGGACTTACAAAATATTTTGTATTTTAAAGGAGCCACAATAGGCTATGCTCAATTATAAATAAAACACTTTTATTTTATTTATAATTGTTGTTCTAATGTGATGCTTGTCAATTCATAATGTTTTTAAAAATATACTATTATTATAAATAATAATAATTGCACTTGGTTCCAACTTTAAAGGGCACCTCACAACTCACTTTTTCATGTTCATGCTCGTGCACATACATTTGGGTCTCTGATGGGCCTACTAACACACAAACTGTGAAATAAGACAACCCAGCTAGTTTGTTGTGGCTGTCTATTTCAGAAAACATGTCCTAAAACACCCCGTTCCGATTTTTGACTCCTTTGTGTGTCACAGGGCCCACAGTAGAATTAGTATCGCCCCCCCAATCTGAGTAACTCAACAAACAAATCTTTTAAAAAGAAAGAGGAGTTAATACCAACTGTCTGTGAAGAAACTGCAGATGATGGAAATGTCAGTATTTAAAAAATAATTGTGTTGTGTTTTTCCTTTCTAAAAAAAAAAAGTATTCAGTACATAGACTGTAGGCTGCGGCGTGCGATCCGCTGTGTGTCTCCAAACAAATCCAATAAAAATTGTGTTTTTATTCCCTTGTAGATCTAATATGAGTGAAGATTCAACAACTGAATTGCCTATTTCGCGACTCAGATTTGTTCAGAAGCAGATTTGCCATGCTCATCCATCATAGGCTCACAAAACTCGGGGCCTCAAGAGGATGGATTCCTGTTTTTGGTTTTCCCGTTTTTCCCTCATGTGAACCGCTTTTGCCGTTTTGGAATAGGATGATTTAGAGACATGTTAGAATGGCTAGAATGCATAATCTGAGCGGTATGTAT
This sequence comes from Zeus faber, assembly GCF_960531495.2. NCBI lineage: Eukaryota > Metazoa > Chordata > Actinopteri > Zeiformes > Zeidae > Zeus > Zeus faber. The sequence goes on along the minus strand of NC_137193.1, from coordinate 57,210,668 downwards.
TTAATAAAAGAAACTTCAAAAACATATTTTGGGGACCTCAGAGACCTATATTAACTTGTTGCAAAGGAGCATGATAGTGCCCTTTAAGTACAAGTCTCTGTTTTCTTGAGACAACGTCATCAGTATTCTACTATGAGTACGTGCCTGTCCTTGTGGCTACATAAACATTTCAAGCCTGGCTGACCCAAGTTTAAATAAGACCACGGTACAGCCATAGAATCAAAAAAATCGGTCAGAAACATAACATCAGGCGGGGTGGGGGGCATTCCTGATTTTTTATCATTGACGGTGGCAACCCTAGTACCATCAGCCCTTGGCCTTAAATGCAATATGTAGTTACCAATAAAAGAGCCAAAGGGAGAGGCTAAACCTTTAGAACGCAAAATGTTCAAATGATGTTAAGTGGGGAATTCATAAAGTTACCAGTTAATTTTAATACACAAAGTAAGGGAATAAGTAAGTTAATAAATACATAAATAACTGAATGAATAATGCTGGTTTCACTCTAGAAAATGAAGAAATAAACAACGTCAGATGTGTGTGTCGCGGTGAACCCTTCGAACCCAAAATGAAGTCTTACGTTGACATTTTGACAGGCATTACATACTTAGCCCTCACACATGAAAAACGAAAAATCAAGACTGATATTTATTTATTTCGAAAAAAAGAAATGACAAAATTACAAGCCAAAGCCGGTCTATGGCTTGTAAGTGGGGAACTACACTGTCGTTTTTACTTTCGTACTCACGCTTTCAAAAATGACATCTTTCCTACGGGCATCCACCTCCTTCCGAACGTGAGGCAACGGAAAACACCACTGAGTCCGGAAGCGGGGACTAGCGACTCTGATTTACCGATTTCCGAGCTTCCTGTAACGCAGCATAACGACCGAGCAATGACACGCGATGGTTGTTATCACCTAAAGGGGGCAGCACTGCGGCTTTGCAGCGTCCTTACTGTCGGACATCCCTCAGACGAGTGAGAAGACCAAGGAGAAGCTAGTCGGACATTGATTGTGCGGATTTCAAAACATTTGTAATCGGATATTTTTGTTATAATTATTATTTTACCAATGCTGATATTTATTTCAACGTGAAGATGCCATCGCCGGAGTGTCCCGCCCCAGTGGCTCTTTATACAGCCTGAGAAAGTAAGAAAGCAGCGTAGTTAGCTTAGCTTACATAATTAGCCATGCCAACCTCCTCTTCTTGAGGTTTAACTGCGGCTCGCGTCCAGATATAATGGAGGATTAGCGCCCCCTGCTGATACTTAATGCCGTACCCTGTTTGTATGCCAATACCTTTTGCTTGCTTTTGTCTGTGCTCGCTCTCAGTCATTCCAACTCTTTTGAAATGTTCGCAATGAAGATGCAAATTGTGTGGTGTTGTCATGGTCCAGGTAGGTCCAGTATGGCTGATGACCCCCAGAGAAACTTTCGCTCTGCCTACTATGAGAAGGTAGGCTTCAGAGGGGTGGAGGAGAAGAAGTCCCTGGAGATCCTGCTCAAGGACAACCCCTTGGGTATTTAATTTTTTCCTTATTTTGACCTTTGCTTTATTTTGACCTATTTCTAACTCTCATATCCAAACAAGCATAGCAGTTCATCAGCTTTACACGTCTCAATGCGGTTTTTGAGAAACTGTAAACCCATTGAGCGTCTAACCACCTCCATCCTACAGGCATAGATTCAAGATTCAAGAGGTTTATTCGTCACATACATATACATACTTTCATACATATATGCAGTGAAATGTCAATGCAACGCACCCGGTGATTATGCACAATATGTCCTAGACTGAACACAATAGCTACCTAAGAATTTCTACTTGACCAACTAACTGATTCCTAAAACGTAATGCAGTAAGTCGAATACTATAGAATAAAATAAAAATATATAGAATAAAATAAAATAGAATAGATAAAGGGAATAGGCTTATGTATATGGGATAGACTTATGTATATAGGATAGGCTAATTATGTATATACAGATATGTACATTATAGTGGCATGTGAATAAAATGAGTCAGTGTTTGTGAGATATACAGCACAGTATACAACAGTACGGTGCAGCAATACGGTAACACTGAACAACCCAGAACAATGACACAGTATGCGGTACAGTATGCTACATACAGTACAGTAAGGTACTGTCTGGAGCCTATGTGTGTGGCTCAGTGAGGACCCCTGGTGAGGTCAGCATTGACAGTTCTAATGGCTTGTGGGAAAAAAACTCAGTCTCAGTCTCTCTCAGTGCGTCTCTCTGTTCTCGCTGTGTGACTGCGGAGGCGCTTGCCTGACCGCAGCAGCTGGAACAGTCCGTTGTTGGGGTGGTGAGGATCCTTCATGATCTGGCGGGCTCTGCTACTACACCTCCTGGTGTATAAGTCCTGCAGGGAGGGGAGGGTAGTTCCAGTGGTACGTTCAGCTGAATGCACCACCCTCTGCAGGGCCCGCCTGTCCTGAGCAGTACAGTTCCCAAACCAGGCAGTGATGTTGCCTGCCAGGATGCTCTCCACTGCTCCAGAGTAGAAGGACTTGAGGATCCTCACCGAGACCCGGAATTTCCTCAGCTGCCTGAGGTGGTAAAGACGCTGCCTCGCCTTTTTCACCAGAGTGTCTGTTTGTAAAGTCCATAAACAGAAAAAAATACTAAAATGTGCAAAGTCGACTGGAGCGCCGGCGCAGGCGACCGCAAGGGGCGGCGCCACTATCGCCAATCTCCTTTATATACATTTTGGGCAGGGGAAATTATGTAATCCTTGCTTATGTATGTATGTATGTGGGTGTCAGTGTAAGGAAGACATATTTTAAATAATTTCATAACTCAAGCTCAAACATTGGCGTAACCAGTCAGCGTCGGGCCCCAATGCAAGATGGTGCTAAGCGGGCACCCATCACAATGCATATGCATGTTCCACTTGCTATTCAGTCTGCGGCCTGCCTTCCTCCTATCTCTCCTCCGGCCATCTGTCGGATAGTTCCACTACAATAGCAGCCTCTTGTTCACTGATTAACTTACCTCACCAGAATTGTGATCAGGTTCTCTTATAAGTTTTGTTACATATAACTATAAGGTAACGTTAAATGTTACGGTCACATAACGTGATGTCAGTAGCAAATAAAGGAAGTAAAAGCAAGCAGCTTTAAAACGACCAGCAACAGCGAAATGCACTGTTGACGCCTAAATGTACGTCGGCCCTGAGAGCTCAATGCACTGCAACCTAAGAAAACACATACAAATGGACGAAACACAAGCAAATTACAAGAAACACAACAGCATTAACAGACAACACATCCGCAAAACCACATTACCGAAGTGAGCCACACGATTATGGGAGTGAGCCACACCGGATACACTGATTTATCTGCAATAAAATATATTAAACTAAATTATTTTCTGTCTGTGTATAAGAATTTATGCAAGTCACAACCTGGAGCAGCAACTTTTATCTAATATTATTAGAAAACAGCTTCTACCGGCTCCGTAATAGTGTGGTGACGTTCGCAAAGGATTCGAAGTGAGTGAATCCCTGCGAACGAATCACTGATTCAGTGAATCAGGTTCGCTCGCAACTGACTGAGAGCTCAGCTGAACTGACTGAACGGATCGTTTCAGGAAGTCATTCAGTTTGTTCACCCAAAAGATTTGAATCGTTCGCAAACTTCAACACACAATCACGGACCCAGTAGAAGCTGTTTTCTCTAGAACATCACACTTAAATGGCTTAAATAAAAACTGTGTGTATAAAAGTTTAAACTGTTTTTTTATTTATTCATTGCATGGAGGATTTTAACATGGTGGTCTCGCGTGGTGCGTTTGGTCTGTGATAGTTTCGGCTCCAGGTTATAACTTGTATAAATTCATATATATAACTACAGACACAAAATTATTTAGTTTAATATATTCAATTGCAGATAAATCAGTGTGTCCCGTGTGGCTCACTTCCGTAATGTGGTTTTGTGGTTGTCTTCCGTTAATGCGGTTGTGTCTTCCATTAATGCGACTGTGTTTTTCATTATTTGCTTGTGTTTTGTCTATTTGCATGTGAAAACACATGCAACTTAAGAAAACTTAAGTTGCAGTGCATGGAGCTCTCAGAGCCACCATATAAATGACATGATTACTAGGAAAACAGATCGCCGTGCTATACTTGACCAAATCTGGTGTCGGAGCACCAGGAAGGATGAAACATCATTGGTGACAGCGCACCTTGACACAGATGAAATTATGAAAACATTTTGGTGGCAGTGCACCCATCCTCAGCTAAGAGGAAAACATAATCAGTGACAGCGCACCCGCACATTATTGTGACATTATTCATGTCTGCACATAGGCCCTATAAACAGGCATGTGCGGGGGGTCGAAGCCCTGGTGGGCCTTTGCCCCTTGATGTCCATGGTGCGCTTTTTATCGGGTGTGTTTTTTTTTTTTTTCCCTGTGAATGTGCATCAATATTTCATTGGAAACAACTGTATTTTATGGACTAAATGAGGGGTCCCGTATTCGACAGACCCCTGTTTTAGTGGGACAGTTGGAAGGGGGGTGGTGTTGCAAGGCCCCTAAGACACAATATAACGTTTGACATTTGCGTCCACCTTCTCAGGAAAATGTCCCCTGTACATGGGATACTCAGAGAGATGGATACGCAGAGATGGAGCGGCGGCAGCAGTAGTAGCAATTTTGCTCTGGCACATCACCTGGTTCTCACCATCTCCAGTGGTGTTGGATGGTGCTGCTGGCATGGGCACCCTCTGACTGCTCCTGTCTTTCTTTTTAAAGAAACTGCCTATTTTTTGGAAGCTTTGCTTTTTATTTCTCAGCTGCTTCTTTACATTTCAGTTCCTGAAACCCACTTTTGTGTTTGCGCTTCTTGTGCTGACTTCACTCTTCTGTGTGGGCCCCAATACAGCTGCATTACCTGTGTATATTTTAAAATTTCAGTCTGATGGAGAGTTGCTAAAAGATGAACTCCACAAACATTACAAGAGTTGCATAAACATGTCTAACCATCAAGTTTAAGGTCAACACTATTTTACAACGGGTCCAAGTTGAGTCTTGTTTTACAACTTCTTGTATGTTTCGCTGACAGATGTTGAGAAGCTGAGCACCTTCAGTCAGAGGTTTCCCCTCCCCTCCATGTACAGGATCCACGTGTGGAAGGTGCTTCTGGGTGAGACACAGTCACAATTCCCTCCCACTGCTAACTATGGACACCACATCCCAAAAATATGTTAGATCACAAATGGGGAAAATTAATGACCTTTTAATATGGTTAATTTAATAAACGTTTTTGCAGATGTTTTTTTTGTTTGTTCTTTGTTTTCTTGCTCTTTAATGGCTACATAGATTTTTCCTACAGTTTTGCTCTCAGTAAAACTTGATCTCATATTATATTAAAAAAAAAAAATGAAGCAACAGAGATGAACAGCTGTGGAAGAGTTTAACACAATATGTTTGAATAGAATTATTAAAGATGGCTTATTATGCAACTTTATTCGCAAGTTAATATAGGTCTCTGTGATCCCCAAAACACGTCTGAAGTTTTGCTCAAAATACCACTCAGATCATGCATTCTAGCCATTTTAACATGCCTCTAAATCCATCGTGTTCCTGAAGCTCTGTTTAAGTGGGAGGAGCTACCCTCCTGAGGCCCAAGTTCTGTGAGCCAATGGGGTTTGAACATGACTTCCGGGTTACATTGTATTTAGTAAACTTTAAACGATATCACCTCATCAGTCTACCACAATCCGAACAAATTTTAGGCGAGAAATAAGCAATCCAGTTGCTGAATTTTCACTCATATTAGATTTACAAGGCATCATTTAAAAGTTTGCGCTGACTTTCGTTGCCCTTCTGCAAGCTTGTTGGGGGCGACGCAACGAGACACTGCATGGGGGGATTTTTTGTTTCACGTATACGTCGGAAAATACAATAAATAAAATAAATACATCTACAATAGAAACTCACTGTTTTCATTGGTTATATTTGGAGAAATGCACAGTGGATCGTGCGCCGCAGCCTAAAGTCTCCCGCATTATATTGTTTATTTATTATTTTTTTGAAAGAAACACAGCATCTTTTAAATACTTACATTTCAATCGTCTGCAGTTTCTTCATGGACCATTGGTATTAATTAATTTATTTTAAAAGATTTGTTCTGGTCTTCCCAGCAGTACTTGTTATCCTCCGTGTTGTTTCTCCGGTGGGTGGAGTTACTCATAGATGGGGGGGTGGTTCTAATTCTACCGTGTCTCGATGTGACCCAAATCTCAATGGCGTGTTTCGCCACATGTTTTCTGAAACAGACAGCTCACATTAAACTGACTAAGTTGTCTTGTTTCACAGTTTATGTAGGCCCATTGGAGACCCAAATGTATGTGCACAAGCACTGAAAGAGTGAGTTTTTCATAATAGGTCTCTTCAAACGAATGGAAATCTATTAAGTCAATATTTGGACAATGATGACGTCCAACTTACAAGATATGTTGTGTTTAGTGTGAAAACCTGCTTTGATCTTCTTTATTCATCTGTTTATTATTTCTCTAGGCATCCTGCCACCCCACAGCGATTCTCATTCTCTAGTGAGAGGCTACAGGCGGCAGCAGTACCAGGATGTTCTGGAAGCCCTGGAGGTGATGAGGTTCATCACCTCATCCACTCCCACTACGCATGTCTACCTGCGCATGTTCCAGCTCGAGAGCCAGACGCTGCCCCGCTGCTCTGAGATCTCCCCCATGGTACGGAAGTCTCCATTCTACGTTGCCGCTGCAAATACAGCGACGTAGGAATACATTGATAAAGAGAGTTTTAAATATGAATTCTACTAGAAATGTGGAGATCCCCAGTACCGCCTTGCTGTGGTCTGGTAAGGATGTCGGCGTGCCGTGTAGAAGGCGTTTTTGACTGATGGATCAGAAGGTTACATAATAATAAAACATGAAATTGGAATCAACGGAGATGTCTGCTAGCCACCAGCATTTTAACGTTTGGTCATATTCCATCTGTCGCTGTCCGGTGTTGCAGTGAATATCTGTGTGCTGAATTGTTTAAGGGCGACGAGGACGAGGACTTCCTGTCCATCAGCAGAGCCATGGAGGAGATCGTAGACGACCCCATGGATTGCTATTGGCTGATTAAGTGCTTTGTCACCCAGTTCAACACCAAATTTGGAGATTCGTTGCCACATCTTGTAAGTAATGTATTTAGCTGACCTCCATGTGAAACTGTGTTGCACATAAAAACACTTTGAGCTGCTTTCACACGATGATGAAAGGAGCATGGGGTGATATCTGTGGCTTGAGGCACATTTTAAAATCTCGTTCTGAAATATCAAACATGAATGGAGTGTTATGTCTCTGGAAACAAATGGTGAGAATCAACTTGTTTGACATTTTGAATGAAACAGATTTAGGCATAAAGCCCCTTCACGCCATGGTGGCAAAACCCTGGAATTGAATTGGATGTCCAGACAGACTTCTTACTTCCCTTGCTTTTCAATATTTAACATATATCAACGCAGAGTACGTTTTAGATTAACAGTTTGCATTTCTAAACTTTCCCCACAGCAAACACTAAATAATTACAGACTTGTCTTTCCCGTTATTCAGCCCAAGAGTCTGGAGCACTACCTGAGCCAGGAGGATCCTCGGCTTCTGAACCACCTGAAGAACACGGGGGCCTTGACGCAGCTCCCCCACAGCCTCTGGTTCAGCCGCTGCTTCGCCGGCTGCTTGCCGGAGTCCAGCTTGCAAAGGTGTGTTCGCTGCTTCCAGGTGAAACGGACTCAATTCGTTGTCTTGATTAGGACTTTAGTTGACTTTTAATTTGTGTAGGGTGTGGGACAAGGTGATCAGCGGCTCTTGCAAGATCCTGGTGTTTGTCGCCTTGGAGATCCTGCTCAGCTACAAGATCATGCTGATGGGCATGAACCGATCAGAGGGAGTGCTGAACTTCCTGTGCAACGTGAGTGGCTTTGCCCTCTCGCAAACACAGGTCTAGTGCTCCTAGGAACGTCTCCTTGTCTGAACTACACTCTCATGACTTGTTCCCTTTTTCTTCTGCAGATACCGCAAGAAAACACAGACGCCATTGTGACGAAAGCCATTGATCTGTGGCACAAATACTGCGGCACACCGATGCATCCAATGTAACTGGCACCGCAGAGATCTGTGCCTGGCAGCGATGCACTTGGAAGGTTCAGGCTCATTCTTCATTCGGCGTTGGAAGAACCGTTAAACTCGGCAGCGTAGTCGGGAATGACTGGACTATGAACTCATTCAGGTGCGAGCCGATAAGCTTCTGACAGGAAACGACACTTTGATGCATCTAATGTGCAGCCCTTTCCAAAGGATTTCTTTAAGGCATTGTGCTTTATATCGAAAATCATGCTTAGACAAAGACGACGACCGTAGCTCAGATCTGGGATCTATTTTTTAATAAGTTTCCTCCTTTAAGAAACTCCATACATCATAGAAGCCTCACAATAAATTAACAATCACATGCAGTTTTCAGCTTTAAAAAACATTTTTTTTTTTAAGTCTCACTTTGTTTTCTTATGTACATATCGGTATAATTCTGAGAATGACATTGTCAAAACGTTTCAAAAGCACAAGGGGCAGTAGCAGCACTGACTCCTGTGCACAAATACACACGCACCCAGACACAATCATCATGGCAAACACCAGGGCAATCGGCTGTCCAGTAACTTGGTCAAGACCGTCAATTCATCAACTGTATTTACTGTAAACATTTGGATGAAAGGTGGTGAGATTTCCATGTTATTTGTACTATCAAAATATCGTCTCAATGTGCAGACCAACAATGATATACAAAAAAAAAAAAAAGTTATTTTGCTCGTCATTCAAGGGCTCAGCAACATTATACTGTGTCTGCAGATAACACTGTAACAAATAAATTAGTAAATTTGGCAATTGTTTAATTCCTGTAAACAATACTGTAGGCACAGTGACACAGTAGGTCGCAGAGCTCTGAGCACTTACTCGAGGACGCCTTCAAGGTTGCAACTGCCACAGCGTTTCAAGGAGCTTTGGTTTGGAACTGGTAGCTGAGCTGAAATGTCTCAAATGTTTGAGCTCTTGAATGCAGCCCGTAAACAGATGCAGAAACAAGGAAAAGAAAATCTAAAATTATTGCTAATTGATTGTGAATGTGCAATAAAAAGATGATTACTTTCATACTGGTGTTCGAAAATAAAAAAAGTTTTCCTTCAGACCTTAAGGTACAGCTGCCTTCCACTGTGTGAGCTGTTTATATTTAATTTGCAATTGTACAATGATTTAACAGTAGTGATCCGAGGAATAACACTGGAATGTGCCAAAGGCCCCTCCCCTCTTATTTAAAAAGGAGGGTAGAAACACAGTTAAAAGGCAAGCAAGCAACCATCCCCCTGTGCTAAGAATGCCCCACCCTTGCCATCAGCAAATTCCACATTCCCAATTGGCACAAACACTGTACTGGAATTCCAGAAGTCCTGCTTGGAGTTCCGCCGAGAACAAAAGTGCAGTAAAGTAAACATTTGTACCACCTCTTCATCATTTGGGGGGGGGGGGACAAAAGGCTGTTTAAGAAACGAGAAGTCTGAAATCTGTTTGAGAACTTGATCCGTCAGCGCCTCTGAATCAGCGCGGTTCCCTGCGGTGGCACCAAAAGGTCAACGGACAACTACAGTAAAAGACTGGGAAACCTGTCCATCGGGTCAACGCCGGAGAGGGTCGCGGTCCAGTCCACGTGGCTTTGTAGAACAAAAGCATTCACAGAGGTTGCACGTGAATCAAACTAAGGGCGATGAAACCTGCAGGGTGAAAGGAGACTGAGCTTAAAACAGTCCAACATTAAAAGGAGAACTACGGCACTTTTGAATCTGGAAAGTACGAGCTGCGTGCACTTACCTGGTCAGGTGACGACTAGACTCGTGCACCTCCATCTCTGTGCTTTTAAATTCATTCAGCTCCTTCCGTATGGCAGCCTGAACATGGCACAGAACCAGAGGAAGAAAATCATTTACAACTGATCCGAGGGGCTTTCAATGCAAGTTTTGCCGCGCATGTGCACGAACCTTATCCGCCGCCGTCAGCCGCGTCCAGGGCTTGTCCGCCCTTCGGTCGTAGTCCTGAGCTTCCGCCACCTCTACATAGTCGCTGAAGCGGATGAGAATCTTTGCCTCTCTCAACTCCTCCACCGTGGGCCTCTGGCTGAGCTGGAGGGTGTGGGGGGTTCAAAGTCAGTACACTGGGTTGTGAAACCAGCTCCATTCCAAGTACCAGCATGCTCAGGACTGGGGCCCAGACCAGACAGCTGGTGCATATTAAATTAACAGGTGGGGCCTTGGAACCTGAAACGATGTGATCGAAGTTGCACACAATATTTTGCCCCATCTTAAGTATCTAGAAAGGGGGGGGGGGGTTAAATGATGTTTGTTTTCATCTGTTAATAACCACCAGCACAGGATGGTGGCCACATTGCCATTCCCAGGTCTAAATATGCAACCCCTCCACATTTCTGCATTTTAGAAGAAATGGTGAACAGGGGGGGTTTTGTTTGACATATTTCATGCCTTTCCATTGGTTGAATGACGCACCAGAAATTAGCTCTTGAAAATTAACCAACTTACTAGTGTAGTTATTCTCCTGCATATTTGTATTTTTCATAAACAGCTTCTTGTTGCAACATTTTCCCCCAGTGCCCTGCTCAGTACAAGACTCCGGCAGCAAAATTCCAAGCAGTGTTGAATCTTAAAACTACCCAACCTCTTATTCCAGATTTGAGAAATACAGCTCAGTAAACACCTTTTTTTTTTGCAATCAGCAACGGTGCGTCATCAAAAACACAAGTCGATTAACAAAAGTGCTTTAAAACGCAGTTTTTACCCACATCTGAAACCATCGTTGAGCTAATGAGCACTTACACTTCAAAACAAATGATTCAATCATGAAAAAGTGAGAGTCCTTCATTAAGATGTGTGTGTCGTGTTAGTGCGACCGTTTTCCTCACAAGAGGTCATTTGATCATAAAAGGCAGGTCTTTCATGTCTCCATGGCAACCCTTGAACGGTCCTGTTTGGGGTCAGTTGCCAGCTGGCCTGACGCACACAGTGCGTTCCTCTCCTCTAATCTCCCGTCACGTCATACCTTTCTCGACAGGTGCCTCTTGATCTCCCTCTTCTCCTCCTGCTCTTCCAGCTCATTGCGTGCTGGGAGAAGGAAGAGAGAGAGCGAGAGAATAAGCAACACGTGGTAAAAGAAATCCCAAGATTTGTTTTCCCTCGTGTGTCTGTGTGAGAGAGAGAGACTCACGCTTGAGGATGTTCCTCTGTTCCAGTTCTTCCGCTGTCGGTCGTTGACTCAACCGCCTGAAAGAGCAACAGTCTATTTTAGGATTTTCATCTCATGAAAATCAACTTGTTTTTTCGAGGGGCTCCAACTCCTGAGCACAGCGCGAGTCGAAAATCTGATGCAGTGACATGTTTGACTCAGACGGTACATATTTAATTTCATTGTGAGCTTTTCACCTTAAGTCAGGGAGTTCCGACTTTAAAATAACTCTATGGAACCAAAGGATGAAAAGCGTTGAGTGAGGGAGAGGTGAGGGACAGTGACTGATATGTTGATTCATCCGTTGGATTTTTGTTTTTTTGTCTTCCACACGCAGAGTCATCAAAGGGGTCACATTCGGAAATAACGACAAGATATGACATACAGAACATGAAAGGGACTCAAAAGATACAGGGACTTTTTTTTTTAACTCAAATAAAGAAGAGTCAAAGTCGTGTCATTTTTCATAAAGGAGATGGCGTGAGAAACACAAGATGAAAAGAGTGGACAGAGAAGAAGGGACAGAACTGATGGGTTTTTGCATTTTTAGAGCCGGGGACCCGACCTTTCATGTTTGCTCTCACACCGAGTGTCTCTAAAATCCATCTCTTTAAATGGTAAATGTGCAGATGAAACACCAGGTCCACCAAGAAAGACCTGCTCACTTTTAACCACCAGGGACATACAGACGTCAATAAGACCCTAAACCTTGTTTTTCGATCATTGGGAGTCAACCTGAGCGAGTGGCATCATATTCTTCAGCCACTGAGTTGACTCCCAGGGATTGGAAGAGGCTACACTACAAAAGCTATGTCTAAATAATTAACTAAATAAATTATCGTGCACAAAATTTTTCCTGAGGGGGAAATTTTTAGATAAGTCAACTATTTTGACACATCTCTATATAACCATCAAGGTCATACCTGTGTGGGGTGGGTGCGCTTGAAGGTGACCTGAACTGGATGTAAGTACTGCAAATGTGTGTGTGTGTGTGTGTGTGTGTGTGTCTGCGCATGATTATAATGTCCATCTGCTCGTGAAGTCCATGCGCCTCACCGCGTGAGCTTGGTACCGATCTGCTGGCGCGATGCCAGCCTCTCCTGGTCCGACTGCATGGGCAGGATGTTCTTCTCCTCCAGCTCCTGCTTGGACGGACGGTTGCTCAGCTTGATGGCCAGCGAGTCCTTCCTCAGCACCTTCATGGCCAGCGTGCCTGAGCAGGGCGGACAGACAGGATGAGGGACATCAGGGCACACGCCCGTCAGCTGCCTTGCACCGACCGGTCCTGAGTGGAGCCAGATTTTAAGTCTAAAGCTCCCATTTTGCCTCATTATCATCAGACCAGAGAGCCTGTATGAATAGTTCATATGCAGAATTGTGATCAAAAAGTAAAATAAAATAAAAAAAAATACACATACGCCAGCTGAGCTTACTCGTAAACAATGTGTCGTCATCTTCTTCATCCTCGTCCTCCTCTTCGTCCTCCTCCTCATCGTCGTCGTCCTCATCTCGGTACATGCCAGGCAGCTCCTCGTAGTCCGCCTCGTTGGGGAGGTTCTCTTTGTCATCGTCGCACTCGATCATCACCGTGGGAGCGGTGTGCATCATGGAGCTTTGGTTGGGGACGGGGGGGGGGGGGGGGGGGGGACGACGACGACAAAGGGTCAAAGGTCAGTGGGAAGGTTTGCTCTTCCGTGAACGAGGAATTGAGAGTTATTTGGTTTGCGCGATTCCGGTGTCATTTCTACAGAACTGCGGGGATGTAGCCCGGAATGAAACGAAAAACAGGAATGCTAGAGGTGGTGGTGGGGTCACAATCCTGTTATTCACCCAATGTTAGCAAAGTTATATCACATTCTCCAACCAAAAAAAAAAAACAGAACTCGAGGGCAGATTTTATTTACTTTGATTGGCTTGCTTTGTGTTTACAGCAGCAGCCCCAGACAAACTAAAAGGTTTCTTTGTACAACCGAGAGCGTTTTTTTTATTTTTGCATCTGCTACAGGGGGGGTTGTCATGGGTTGCTCATGAACACATCTCCAAAAAAAAAAACCCCAAAAAAACGGATGTTCTTCAATTTAGTAGGGTACCGGTGTCATCATTACCCCGTTAGGAAAATGTCAACACATACGATTGCAAAACAGAAGCTTCTCCACAGATATTTTCTTGTCGAAAAAGATCCATTTGCAGAGAGGCGTGTCTGGTGGCTCCTTCCTACTCGGTGGAGGCCCAGGGGAATGGAGAGGTGAGTTAAAGAGCGGTGAGTCGCTCAGAGCAGAGATTACCGGCAGGATATCAATCAACCCTTTGATACAAAATCCGTTGGGGCCAACGGGTGCTGAGGTTTGGGTTGGCCTTTGACATTGATCAGAGACCAAAATAGCGTGTGACACAGTGGATTTCTCGGCAGTGCAAAATGTCCATTCTCAGAAACAGCGTGTGGCTGTGGCTCAAGAAATAGCTCAAGGATAGACACAGACGCAATTTTCTCCGAAAGGTTCAGAAAAAAAAGCAGTTCCTTCCTGGCTTCAACCCGCTTTGAATAAAACCGTGGGGTGCTTTGATATTCTTTTACATTACATTACATTTAGCAGACGCTTTTATCCAAAGCGACTTACAATTATTCAAACACCGACGGACGCAGCCATCAGGAGCAATTAGGGGTCTAAGTGTCTTGCTCAAGGACACTACAGCATGCTAGCAGGAGGAGCCTGGGATCGAACCAGCAACCTTTAGATTACTAGATGACCAGCTCTACCTCCTGAGCTACTGTCCCGCCATATTCTCCATCGCTATGATCCGTCACACTGTGGATGGGCGGTCTGGAAAGAGGAGGCAAGCAGCGGTGGGACACATCCGACCCGTACCTCTCAAACCGCTGCATGGTGAACGCCAGCGTCTTGTTGAGCTCCTCGATTATGCGGCTGGACGGGTGCAGGGGAAGGGCCCCGTACTGCACGGAGTGGCCGGGAGGGGGGCACTTCTGGAAGGCGAGCGGCGAGGGCTCCATGCTCCCAGCAGGCATGCAGATCAGCAGCTTCTTCGGAGGTAGAGGAGGGGACATCTTGGACGACATGCACGGCAGCTTCACTGGGGCTCCGTCTGCATTGCCGGGGGGGGTGATGGCAGAGATTATAGGGTTACAACCATGAAAAAATAAGAATTAACCATCATCAGCATTTCCCCTAGAATTGCACGGGTATGATGGGGCCACCAGGCCAAAGAGAACCGCCACCATTTTTAACAAAAAAATAGCTTCTGCATGGTAGTTTTACACACACACACACTACACTCCAAACCAGAGTATTAGAAGAAACAACACACCTCATAACCTTGAGATGGTTTCTACTCAGAAGCATTTTGTTTCTTGCAAGCCCCCCCCCCCAGAACTTGTGATTGTTTATCTCAGGACAAACAGAGAGGCTTGCACACCATGGCAGGCTGCCAGCGTCTCAATCACATCCCACCTGAGCAAACAGTTTTCTTAGGTGTGAATGGAAATGGATGGGACAAAGACCCTACACAATATCTACACAAAGGCATGTCTTGCTACCGAACTAGAATGGACTGAAAATTGTGGTGAGTAGGTTGTGAACAGAGAAAACAGAAAGACAATAGAATGCCAATAGCTCAACAGTATTAGTTGTACTGCCTGTTATGCCGATCAACCAAAGCTGGCAAATTTGCCATTCTGTATGTAAAACGGTAACGCCACACGTTACCTGTGATGTGGTTGTGCAGCCTGGTGAAGGGTTTGGGTGGCAGCGCCGGCGGCTGCTTATGGAGCGCCTGAGCTCTGGGAAGCACTGATTCGGAACAGTCGCCAGAATACACGGCAGACTTCTTGGCGGGGGGAGCCTGGCTGGATTTCTGGCTCTGATCCTGTTGGAGAGACCCCTCGGTGCACATCTGGAACTCCGCTGTGCCCCATAAAAGAAAGGAAAGAACCCGTCCGTCAGCAAGGCTGTGCGAGGTGCGTTAAGGGGATGACCGTCACTGCTCGGGTTCCGGTGCTGACCTGAGGATAAAGCCGGTCCCTCCATGACTTCGCACCCGTCTCCCTCTGACAGGCCGGCGTCGAGCACGGGGGAATGGCCGTTCTCCAGCTTCTCCTCCTCTCGCATCGCCGAGGCCGAGCCGTCTGACCGGAAGGGGGACAAAAATAGTTCCGGAGGAGAAATGAAAAAAGATACAGGAGAAGAATAGGATCGATGAAGAAGTTACGGGAAAGTCACAGAAGGGCAGGAAGGGAGGGATGAAGAGGGAGGCATAAATCAAACATGGACCAAAGGCGATAGAAGAGGCATCAATGTATAATGTGTAACTGGCAGCAGAACAGGATTCCTCCCCTCAGTCCTGCTTCGCCCCTCCGCCCTAGATCCTCACCCTTCTCGTGGACCTCCTTCAGAACTCCTTTCTTTATCAGCTCCTCTCTGCTCTGGCGAGTGGACATCTTCCTCTCCAACACTGGAGGAGCAGACGATATGTTGTGATGTCAAATAAATAAACAGGCAAACAGCAGGACATCTGTGCATATAAAAACCTGATGACCCAAACAGTAATGATATGAGAGGTATGAACTATTACAAAAAGCATAAAAGGTTACCAACATCACAATCTTGTAAATTAGGTATCCTATTTGGTAGTATTTCTGCACATCTTTATGTCTGACCGAACCAAGTGAAGTAATATATACACAAGTAAACAGATTCAGCTTCGCAGGGCCAAAATTAACTTGAACTGCAGGGCTTGGCGACTCTATCTTTTTTTTTTTTTTAAATACGCGCCGCATGATTAACCTAAGCCGGTCCTCGGGGAGGCTGCAGTACAGTGGCGGTGACAGCTGAGGAACTACTACAACGACCAGCATTTACTAGGACTCCGAGCAAGAGTTATGACAAGATCCCTGGACTGTGAAGCAGCGTAATGCTGATTTCAAATATGCTTGTTCTACTTTTAATAGAGAACCATCAACCAACTTTGTCTCGACCTGGTCAAACAACACAGCAAATATTTATGCATATAAAGAGGAAAAGCTCAGGTAAAATACATATTTTTTAAGTATCCTCACCCCCACTTTAAAGTGCCTGAGAACAGGAAGAGGACTTAAAATGGATTATCCAATTAAAAATTCGGTCCTAAATCCTTTGGTTTGGTACTTTGCAGATATTATATCATCTGAGAGGTTACCAGCACACACCATAATATATAAATACATTTATATTTCTTCAGATGAAAGGGTTGAGACCACTCGGAGGAAAACCGTTTATATTAATATTAAAATGGAATAAAAATGTGATCTTTTTTTCTGCATAGTGTACACAAGTACATTTTAAACCTCAAACAAGAAGTACGTAAAAACATTCTCTACAACAAATTATCTTTCATAAATTAACAACTGATAGTGTTCTTATCCATGTGGAAAAAACCCCCCCCAAAAAACCATCAACTCCTAATTAATGTGAAAGCTTTAGGGCAAATCATTTTAATTCCTCTTCAGGTCTGACACGCTTCCTTTACTCACACGTCTGCCCACGAGGGACATATTTACAGGTCAAATTCTGTCTTGAAGTGAAATAAAAACACAGTACTTGGGTGTCACATGCAAGCTGACCAGGCCCCTGGAGGGTAATCCTCCTGCTCAGCAACACTAACCTAAATTATATTGGGTTCATTGTGGCATTACAAAGTGTAATTCGAGGACTTTCAAGTACTATTTTAAGAATTCTTTTTTTCCCATTTTCAAGGATTTCACAATCTTTTAAAATCCATTATTCAGCTCATTGTCATCTACTATTATATGTGTCTATTTCAAACCATGCTGGATTAAATGTACATTTTCCTGGCATCATCTATGTCGGACAAGCAATTCTGGAATTCTTTTCTTATCAGGTTACAATTTGAAAAAAAACAAAAAAACAAAAAACGGGGAATATCACAGGTCTTCAATTATCAGCCCCCCCCCAAGGACTTGTCAAGCACTTCAGCAAGGTATTCCAGTACTTAAATCTCTGAGGATGAAATTCAAGCATCTCAAGGACCTGGTGAGAACCCTGTATATGCACACCCCACCGGGCCCCATTCTTCAATGGGAATTTGGGGAAGATGACTGGGAAGTGGGTCGGGTGAAAGGCAGTGGTGGTGCCATGGGTGTTATAGTGGCAAAAAAAATCAACATTCATGAGCCGGTGCTCTCACCAGCAGAGGTCTGCTTGAACTTCTCGCTTTTCTTCTTCCTCCATTTCCAGGGCTTAAAGAGACGTCCTAGGGTGGCGAACTTGCTCCGCCGTCGAATGGGCGGCGTGTGTGTGCCTGGTACCAATGAATCGGAGCGCATTGCTGCCAGTCGCTCCACCTCCTCAGCTGGTTAGAAAACATTGAAAAAATTGGGTTGGTTAAGTTAAATATTTTTAACATTAAAAACAGCCCGGCAATTAATTCCATGTGACCATATGACCATGCATAAATCATAACGGATGAAGCAGATTTACTTAACAATGAACTAATATCTTACTCGGCCACATTCCTCTCTTCCACTCAATTGACACTGTCATATCCATACCATTGGACCGTTAAGCTTTTTATTTTATAATGACTTTGGTCTGTATTGAAGTTCACCAAACCTCACCGGAAGAAATTCTGCATATGTAAATGTACCTGGCAAACCTGATTCTGATAATGATTTATAATCCTTTATCCTAACTGGGAATCAATCGCATGTTTTAAAGTAATCACACTAGCGCCGTTTTCAAAAAGCATTTACCCGGTTTCCATCTTAAACTGTAATTTTGCCACTACGCATATGTTCCTGCCACACCAGAGTCTTTGGAAAGAGCTCTTAAAAAAACAAAATAAATAAATAAATAAATAAACATATTCACGCATTCATCGCCCCAGAAGTGGGGAAAACTTGGGTGAAATTGAGCTTATAAAATATTTGGAAAATGTATGGAGCCAAGTGAAACCTGGGCTTCACATTGGTATTTCGCCAGCACATCAGCAAATGTCAATTCCAAGTATGCTTAGGTATACTTCAAAAGGAACACCTAGTCGGATCTGTTATGTGTTTTAGGAAAAATTTGAAAGATTCACTGAATCCACTTGTTTAGCGTTGAAATGTGTCATTGAGGAAATGCTATTTTCCAAAGTTTCCTAACAAACAAATGACCTTATTGGTATGGGAGGAAATATTCTTAAAAACGGCCTAACAGCTGGTTATTAATCGGGAGATTGTTATAGCCTGCAACAGTGATTCTTAACCCATTTCATATTAAGGATCCTCAATTTGAAACACATTATGTCATTTGATATGATTTAGCCTCTGGTTGTTTTTTCATTGTTATATATGATTTAATCCAACATACCAATCCAAGATCTCTGTCTATAATTAAAGAGAAATTATTATCATTATTGTACATTCTCTAATAGTGCTATGGTCTTGTAAATTAAATAACAGTTACAACTACTAATCATTTTGCTGGGGACCCCCTGCGACCTCTTGAAGGATCCCCGGGGGTCCCACACTGAGAACCACTGGCCCGTGACAAGACTAACTGGAAAAAGCCAAAAGATATGAAATGAAATAAAATGACATACAGGAGTCAAAACCAAATACATAATTATTGTGAGTACAGTTTTCTGTTGATTTACAAAGTGCAATAAAATAATTGTGTTCCCAAAAATGGACGAATAATCGTGCTCACAATGTTGACTGCAATAATCGTGAATATAATTTTTGCCAAAGTCATACAGCCCTACTTCAGAATGATAACTGCCGTAAGAAACCCAACCATAGCCGCAAACAGCACCCGATCATAGAATGACACCGTAACCAGGCCGGAACAAATAAACTTCTGAGGTCACAAAACACACGGAACAGGGAGCCAACGCACACTTTTCCGTTGAACCATAACGAAGGGCCGAGTACCCTGGACTCCACGTATTGCTGCCTGCAGATATATTCATCTTTGTTCTTCTTTTGTGACAGATTGACATTATATAAGAAACACAACAAGATGGTTGTAATGCCACTTTCATCTGCATGCTACCTTAATATGGCCCTCATTTTTAAGGGCAATTTTGGATTTTGTTTTTACTGAGCTGGACATGTACTCATGCGCCTCTTACTTTGACTGAATTAAATGTTATTTAATTTATGCAGTTTTTCGAATTTATTATCTTCATAATGTTGTGGCTGGCTCAATGGATAATTGATTTGAATAATTTCATAGCCAGCCGTATCTGTTTCCATGCGGTTGTGTTTGGCGCATGTCAATTAAAACCTCAACTTTTGTGCGTGAATCCAGAGCCCGGGCCCCAGTCCGCGGGGAGCGGGGACTCAGATGGGCCATAGAATCGCGATTTCCGCTGCGCTCCATCCCTCTTCGTCTGCAGCGTAAAAATCAACTTACACGCCTCTTATCTCACCTCGCGGCGGGTTCGGCCCACGGCAGTTGCTGCACATGTGTTTAATCTCCTTTCCTATCTGGCAGTGGATGGCAAACGGCATGCCGCTGCTGCCGCTGCTGCTGCTGCTGTTGTTGTTGTTTGCAGCGGGCTGCTCTTGCTCTTGCTCTTGCTCTTGCTGTTGCTGTTGCGGCTTGCTGTTGGCATTCCGGGACTTCCTCCGGACCGGGCAGAAAGCTCTCCTTTTCCTCGTTTTCTGCTCGGAGGAGGAAGGTGGCAACGCGGCGACATCGACCGGCGGCCCCGACCCGTACCACAGGCGCGTCGCGCCGACTCCGCGCCCCGCCATGTTTCCCCCCCCCGCCCCGCTCCGCTCCGCTCCCCGCGTGTCCCGCCCCTCGCCCTCGGTTTAAAGGCTTCTGCGGCGCGCGGTCCGCTCCGGGACCCGAGACTCGCGAACGACTCGTCCGCGGCGAACGGATCTTTAAATTACCCGGGAGTCGGACGAGCGGGCGAATCTTCAATCCGCATCCACAAAAGAGCAAAAGAGGCCGAGGCATTGAGCATAAGCGACTGATTCACGCTTCCATATCAGTTGGACATTCATTTTTTGTCACGCATTTTTTTCCTCTGACAAAAGTAAATATTTTCCAGAGGTTAAAAGATTGTCAGGGATCCCCCAGTTTGCACTCTTCTGCCAACATAAACAACTGTGTTGCATAATCGAGCGACTCCCGTGAGAATTCCATTCGCGCCTCAGAGCCGACGGACTGAACAAAAAAAAAATCGAACGACCCTTCTTAACCGGCTGAGTCGTTAAGAATCGATTCCGGGGGGAAAAAAAAAAAAAAAAAAGAGTCGAACATTTCGCCTTCTCGTCTCTTCGACGCCGTTCTGGTTATCAGCCAATCGCGGCCCGTCCGGTGTTCACGTGACCGTGGACGTCAGCCAATCAGTTT
The DNA here is from genome assembly GCF_960531495.2 of Zeus faber. NCBI lineage: Eukaryota > Metazoa > Chordata > Actinopteri > Zeiformes > Zeidae > Zeus > Zeus faber. The sequence goes on along the minus strand of NC_137193.1, from coordinate 57,189,972 downwards.
GAAGCGCGTTTGAGGTTCAGGACGAGGCGTGCGGTAGAGCGTGGCAGAGCTTAACTACAATAATATCGAATCTCTCTACTATATTTTTTATGCATTTAACCTTTTACCTTCTCCGATGTATTTCCTTTTGGTTTGTGTTTTCCCTTTTTTTTTTTTTTTAAACATTGGCTGTTAATTTAATCTGAAAACAGCTTTTGTGTTAAATTAGCAAATGGGTGTCCGGGTCAGGAAATGCATTATCGTTGATGACTGCTTATTACAAAATGCAAATGCAAATTAACACCGCACCAAGATTCAAGAAAACAGTGAAATAAAACTAAAAACAATTAAGTATGAAAAATAGTAGAGCCCCTTAACCTCGCTGCCCCTCACCGTCTTGGTGTTATTAGTGTTTTCAGGTTATGGTATTCAAATGATTATATCTCCTCTTCATGCTCATTCGATGGAAACTAAACATTGTTCAGTGAAGACAACATGGTAGTGTTCAGCAGTGGTCTACAATGATGTTCTATTGATCACACAAGTCTCTTGTTAAGCAACAAACTATTTCACGTTTTACTTCACTGCTCCTGGCTGCGGCCCCGGAGGAAGGACAAGCCAGGATGGGTTAAACGCAGAGGCCTCATTTCACCGGCCACCATCCAAAGCGTGTGCATGTGTGTGTGTGCGTGCATGTGTTGTAGTGTGGTGTGCTGTGTGACAAATAAAGATTGTTCTTCTTCTTCTTCATATTCAGGTAAAACCCAAGTAAAAGCCTCCATGATGGTTCTCCAAATCAGAATTGGTGACAAAGTGCTACTTGTGGTTACAAATGTCCACCAACAGATGGAGCCAGAGTTTAAAATCGGAGCAGCACAGTGCACAAAACCAGCTCTGCATGCATTTCTCTTCTCACTCAGACAAACCTGCAGGGTGCAGAGCAGTAAAAATAAGTCAGTGGGTCTAATCAGGTCTGACTCATGCTGTTATCCCCTCCATGTTAAATAGGAAGCTAAATGCAATGCAAAGGAAGAGAAAACTGTAGTAACGTGTGTTTGCAAACCCGATGTAGGTGATTATGTTTCTTGTATCCAAGAACATTTAGGCATGTACAGCTTCTTTTTTTTTTTAAGTTGCCCACATTAACACCGTTCATTGCGAGTGTGCACCTGTTTTTCACGTATTTTAAAAAGCAGGTTACAATGTCAGGTTACAATGTTGCACATCACTGGATGAATAGGACAGAAATTAAGTAGGCAGCAAACATTTGGTAAAATCTGCACTTTTATAGTTCTCTATATTTCACAAAACAAAAATATAAATATAGCCTTTGTAAGTTCCCTTTATGACGAGGATCATGCTTTATCTAAAATAATATGGTGTGACTCACTTGGATGAGGCCTAAAATGTCAAAGAGAAGGATGAAAGGACTCCTTATTGCCGTACTTGTTCAGTATCCACACACAATTACCTTTTCTGAATCAATGTCATTCTTCGGCAGCCGTTGCTTGGATAATGGGAAGGAGACTTTAAGTGGTGTGTGAACCTGTGTGAGTCTGTGAGTGGATTCAATGGAGCCAAGACCAGCATCACAGCAACACATGCACATGACTTAACTTTGGAACGGATTAGTCTCGTCTTTTCATCAAGGCTATCAGCTTTGTGTAGAAAGAAGTAAGAAGTAAAAGAAGTAAAGCACCTTGTTGACAGTATCGATGTGCGGCTGTATGGCTTTTATCAGGAGACCTCAGATGTAAATTTGACGTAAGCTAGCTTTTTATAGCTGATTATAAACCTGTCTTACTGTCGGCATTTGGTGTTTCATGGAGTATAATCGCCCGATGGTAGGTCACTTCACCATCCATCACCTCCTCATGAAGAATGTAGAGCTACAAGCCATTTCACGTATATCTAGCAGAGTCCAGTTTTATAACATAAACATGTCTATAAGTACCTAGAAGTATGCCTAAAAGTATGTATATAAACACACACACACACGCCCACCCATTATCTCTCCATCTACAGGTTAATATAATACTAAGCAGCCACACATAAGACCTACCGTTTAGTTATTCTCTTATCTCATCACCTTTTAGAGAAGAGAGGTATTGCACTTTATGTTGTGTATATATAAAGTGTTAAATATGTTATTATATATCATTTGCACACATTCAATGTCCATTTTAATTAATAACAATTCTATTTAAAAAGTATAAATGATCCATGATGGGGTATATTGAATAGTTTTCTAAATTTGAAGAGTCTTAGCATAATCTTATAATAGCAAAAATGATCTTTTTCACAGCTATTACACAATTTTGTGGACATAAAATTGTGTGTACATAAAATAACAATAAACAAAAAAGGACTTGCTTATCTAAGCCTCCAGGTTGCCATTGTTCTTTGGTAGAGAAAAATGTCATAATTGAGGACACCAACATTTCAACTGTCCAAACAAAAGCCTAACATGTCCGATATGAATGTAGACATACTCTGAAATCTCTAGTAGAAATCAGAATAAACAAAGAATTATTTTTATCAGGAAGGAAATTGAGTAGATAACACCTTGCACAATAAAATCTTAATTGTATGCATACTTTACACTCTGCTGGTCATAGTTTGTATATTGCATAATTCATTTAGTAAATTCATTACTCCGAAATAAGGAGGAAGAGCCAAAACACTGAACGAAAGCCACAGACTTGGTGAAAGCTCACGCTGTGTTCACTATGAGTAGCAGCCTCACACAGTGACGTTCAGCTGATGAAGAGGGGATCAGCAGACCTCCTGTTTGTGCTGCTCCGAGCAAATTGACTTCATGCCACAGCGTGTCTGTCAGGTCTGAGCTCCTGCACATGTATCACAAGCCCAAAAATAAATATACATGCACACACACATTCACGCTCAGACATATCCCTGCGCGTACAGCCACAGACCCTTTAAACCGCAGGTGTGCCTGTCACATTGAGGGTGGTGCGCTGGGGGAGATGGGAGGGTGGAAAAGTCACCACCAAACAGCTCCATGCTGCATCATTTAAAATGGCCTTGTGTTGTTATAGAGATGTAAAAAGTTGATACCCGCCATGCTGCTGCACTTCCCCTGCAAACAGATCACGGGTCAGAAAGGCCGTGACATTGATCGGGCCCAGGGGTCGTCTGTCTGGGTTTCTGCCACCTCCTCCACTACAGCTCTGTTAAGTCTGACAACTGAAAAACAGGCTGGGATCAATAGTGGCACCGTTGCAGCTCAGCGGCTATATTTAGTCTTCGAACAAACCCATTTCTGTTTAGCGAGCTGCGACATGCAGATTCATCGTACAATTCCCGCCTTTTAATGGTTGCTGCAGAGTTGCCTCGGTCTTGAGAGGAATCATCAAAAACACCAGCCAGAAGGCCACAAACCACAACCACAAAAAGAGACTCACGCACACTGTCCTAACTTCGAGAAGTGTATCTACCACATGGCAGTATAAGGGAAAATGGGCTGAGAGTCCACTGTACCTAAACCATTTCCACTAACAACTATCTTAAAAACCTCCCAGTCAGTTGTTTACACTGATCCTGTGTCTATTTTAGACGACTGACCATTACCTCAGATGAAGGCCATTCATATCGTCAAGGTTCTGCTTCGGCCCAAAGCGATTAATTCTCGCCCAGTCTGGATGGTGCTGCTAATTTAGGATTTAAGCCGAGAGCACGAACCTGACAGAGATATAGTACGTGAAATTAATTCACTGCTGTGCCGTCAAGACAGATACAGTAGGTGGAGACGCGGTGCTTGGAGTCTAAATCAGGCTCGCTCTGCCTTTTAATCTCTTCTAACCTCCCTCTCCATCTTTCTTCCCGCTGTAGATCTGACTGAACTGTAGTGACAGCTGTGGTGCTGAAAAATAATCAAGTTTCTTAATCTGAGGAGAATGCACATACACACACACACAGTGCTCAAGGTATTTACAGGTGAAGCATACGAAACTGTTCCTTTGAGAAATCCTCCACAGCAAATAGAATGGAGGGAGCTTAGCATGCGGCGCTTTGTGCTATAAGAAATTGGCTCCTCAGTAGGGGCAGGCGTAGCCTTGTGTCTTCCAATTCTCTCCTTAACTTAGCAACGTGCCACTTTAGGGAACAGACAGGAACCCAGCTGTGGCAGAGAGAGAGAGAGAGCGAGCTTCCAATGGTCTCCAGTGAGTCAGACACCCAGAGAAGACAACGTGGCTTCAGTCTAAAAAAAAAGTTGTTTTCCTGATATACACATTACTCAAACATTACTCAAATGTGTTGGCTTTGAAGCATCACCAAATACCCGAGCTACAGCGATAAACAATGGCTGGCATTTTTCAGGAAAGACCATTGGAATGGAAAAGTATAAATGGAGAAGAAAGAGATTGAACGTTAGCTGCATCTTAGTTAGGCCTCATTGCGTTCATGTGTTCAAATACTTTAACTCCATCCCTCTGTACTTCAGCCTCCTCTAACTCTTATTCTGACTCTGAATTAATACAAAGTGACAGCAGAGCTCAGCCTGTAGGAGTGTGTGTGCGTGTGTGCGTGAAAAAAGCGAGAATGTGAGACTTGGCATATCACAAGGACGTGAGTCACAAGTCTCTCTTTCTCCTCCCCCGTTATTCTTGTCCTTTTCTCTTTCCATCGCTTACTATTGTCTGCATCACAATCCGCCCTCCCCAGTGCTGCTCACATCTGCTCTGATATGAGCCTGGCACCGGTTCGACAAAGCACCTAAGAGCCAGACTCCTAAACTGTGGCGGAACATCTTTCAATGACAAACGAAGGAAAATGAGAGGAGACCCTGCGACTGTTTCGAGTGTCGACTCAAGTGTGAGTCAAAAGCCTCACTTGGCCGCAATGTTTCTTCTTAGTACAGGGGCTGGTTTGTTCTAGCTAAATAGATTCCACCGCCCCCTCTCCCACCCCTTGCAAACTGTGAAAGAGTAGGGGGTTTGTTTGGTGGAGGACACAGCAAAGCAGAGGAAGTACCCATCCACCTTGGAAGTTAGTTGACACTTCCTTCTGCTTTCACATTCTGCCAGTGTTGCTCTGTCACCCTGCTCAATGTCTGGCGCATAGCTAAGGACTAATGTGCATTTTTTCCTAGATGTGACAAAGGACAGTTGATGTATGGGTATGAAATTGTGAATAAAGGTAGGGAAAGAGAGACAAAGACAGACAGGCAGACAAAGACAGAGGGTGTTCTACCTGAATAGCCTGTTTTCTGCTGGAAACATTTATTCATTCATTCTATTGTCAAAATTCAATGAATGTGGCCATTTTCTTCTCTACTATCACAGCCTCTGTGTCACAGTGATTTAAAATCACCCCCCTTACCATCCTGTCCTCCTCCTCCTCCTCCTCCCTTCCTCCAACTCTTATCATTAAGCCCGTCTTTCTTCGTCTGCTATAAAGGTCTATGCTAGTAAGCTCAGTGTTTGAAGAAGAGCATGGTAATGAGAGTGTCTTGGTCTTTGTGTGCAGGGCTCAGCTCTCAGCCAGATGACCTGGATTCCCATTTATTGAAATGCTGCATGGCCTGGCACAGGGAGGGGACACACAGAGGAACTGTGTTTATCCAAACCCTACAATTCCAAACAGACCTGGAATAATGAACAAACAAGGCTGGGTCCAGGTGTAACCTGAAGAGATTTGCAAGGAAAAATAGATTTTCAGGCAAAGGTGATTCAGCCATCCTGACGTGAGGTGGAAGCTCATTCCACCCTTGGTGGTGCCAGGGATGAGAAGAGTTGTGACTGGATATGAGGACCAGCAGGGGTGGAGGATCAAAGTTTGGAAACTGCGCAATGGTTGAAGATATGGAGGGGCTGTTCGATGTACCGCCATGTAGGAGTATACAGTGTCTTAAATTTGATGCTAGCAGAAATAGAAAACCAGGGAAGAGCCTGGACAATGAGGGTCACACAGGCAAAGTTAAAATATCAACCTGATTTAACACTGTAGGAATTGTGTTGAGTGAAAAATACTAAATGCCGTAGTCTGGTACATTCCTTAAATTGTGTCTGTAGAGGGTTTTATTGGACAGAAACAAAAGGTGTCTTGGGAAAGCCAAGGTTCCCGTGACCCTTGCTAAGCCCTTGTTCACGCAACTCAACTATGATGCACACTGTTCCTCCATCCACATACTGTATACCCAGACCACACACACACACACACACACACACACACACACACACACACACACACACACACACAAACAAACAAAGAGTGAAACTGGCATGGCTTTTTGTCACACTTATGTATGGTGACACATGTGCACACATCAAAGAAAGGAGTGGGCTGAATATATGCAAAACAACAGCAGCTAAACACAAAAACACAGGCCATAAAAAAGACAGTGGGTGGGCAAATGCATCCAGTAGTGAAAGAATACACTTGGATTGAACCTTAAAAACTAAGGAGTGCAATAGTGAGGAAGACAAAAGAAACAAAAGGTGTGTAGATAGTAGTTGGTGATCGCCATTTTAGGCTGATTTTCTTTAAGGTTATGCCAGTCTTGTAATTTAAGGCAATCTAAACACTTCTTTCACCTCATTGACAATAACTAATCCACTCGGTTGTCGCCACACAATTCAAGGCATTACCGGTGACAAGTCACCAGTATTTCACTGAGTTTATCAAGATTAGAACCGAAGAAGGAGTAGATGACTGAAGCTATCAAGGCAAATTAAAAAGATTATCCGATGTGTTGATGTGTCTGGGGATCATGAGTAATGCAGATTGAAGTACGCGAAAGGGGAGACCTTGCATTCGAGAGATAACATTTAGATATATCTAAAATCGTAGTCTTCAAATAAATACTTATCCTCCATCAAACACTCAACCCCGCACACAATCCCACAAATATACACATAGCCACGGCCATTGCTCTTTTATTGGACCAAACATTTTAAATCAAATTCCACAACCCTTTACAATGACTAACTTAATAGCATAATAATTAGCTTTTGTATGCATCCATCCATGAGTTGTCCTTCTGACATTGAAATTATTTACACCAGTGCCTCTCGACATGGGGCCCCGGTACCCCCAAGGGTCCTTCAAGAGGTTTCAGTGGGTCCCCAGCAAAATAATAAATATATATCAAATATCACCATTAATTAATTTACAAGACATAAGCACCATTAGAGAAGCTACAACATTGACTGTTTTGATCATAGTCATCTTCCCTATAGTAAAGACTGCTATGGAAGTTTTGACTAAATCATATCTAACGATAAAAATCTTCTCAGGTCGAGGTCCCAGACACAAAATCGTATCAAATAGAGTCCGTGGCCTAACGCATATCACATTGAGAGTTGATATGAAACGGTTGAGAGTCATTGACTTGACCAGATTCTAGCATGAGCTACGGTGCCACTCTGTCAAATTCAGCAACCCAAGTGGAGCTTTACATCAGATCAGTTAAACACAGTTATCCTACACAGAATGTGGTTTGATAATTAATTTGATGTGTTATTATATTTAATATAGACGATCTGTAACGGGAAAAGATAACAGCATCGAGCATGTGGCACATTCTGCTCAATGCCATTTTCAGCACCGCGGCGCAGTGGACAGCTCCGTACTCTCGTTAGATCGCTAGAATATGAAGGTATTGTCATTAAAATCATTGAGATAGTGATCAAAACAGAGAGTAAAAACGGTGTGAAAACAAAAATACGACTTGATTGATATATATAGTTTGGTTTTTTCTATTTAATTTTTTTATTTTTTTTTTGCAATTTATTACAGCCCATGTGTCTGCGTAGGGCTCAAAGGCAACGTTACACGGTGGCCATGGCAACACTGGAAACAATAACTCAGGCTTTGGTAGCTTATAGGCAGACCATTTTTGGGCCATGATGACACAACACCTAGCCCCCCAGCCCCCCCCCCCCACCCCCCGCTTGGTTTTTGTGTGAAACCCAACATAACAATACCCTTTGAGGTGCAGGATCTTACGATTGAACAGCCCACAGGGTCCGGGACATGAGGCCCATCTGGTGTGGGGAAACGCAGCCTTGACTACTCTGAGGATCCGTGGATCTGAGGATACATTTCCCAAACTATCAGGCTCACCAGTGCTTGCTCTGACTGTGGGCTGTGCTAGAAACCCCTTATTCGTCCATCTCACAATGCATGAGTCATTGTGTAGTCACCAACCAAGGCGTCGCTCTGCCGCACCGTGGACCATGGATAACGTCAGACCTGCATAGTGGACTCCAAAGTCACGTTGGGCACGAGTGGTCTATTTTTTGGTGGAGACTATACAGCGATCTCCATCGTGATTCCCTCATTATTGTTTGCAGGAGAGTGATCCGGATAGCAATCGCGCACTGGGTTCCTACCTGTCTCCAGGTGCAGAGATATCCTCGCCTCGTTGATGTAAGGCGTGTCGCTCTTGGAGCGGACTCTCCGGATGGGTCTCCGGTCCACCTCGTTCTCCGGTGCCGCTGCCATGGTCGGCGAGGCGGGCAGCGTCCACGTTGCGACCGGTGGGGAGATCAGGCGCCGCCGCCACCGCTCGTGGAACCGGGGCGGGCAGACGGCGCAGGAGGGGCGGGCTGAGAGAGAGAGAGAGAGAGAGAGAGAGAGAGAGAGAGAGAGAGAGAGAGAGAGAGAGAGAGAGCGAGAGAGAGAGAGAGAGAGAGAGGCTATTGTAGACCGTCCTCGTGTACCCACTGGCTTGTTTGTTATATGTAGTCTATATCCTTATTTGTATCTATCCATCTGTATATTGCCATGTCTAATCTGTTCTATTGTTATTTTAGGTTGGCTTTTTAATTGTTTAAATACACACACACGCACACACATTGGCACACATTTATTTATTTATTTATTTATTTATTTATTTTTGCCTAAGTGGCCTTTCCACATAAACATAAAAGGGCCAAAATCCCTGTTTCGGTATCAGGCATGTATTTTTAACCTCTGTATAATACGCATAGCCTCGAAACAAACTAATTGCAAATTCAAAACCATCCTTCCCACAACTAATTGTGCGTGTTTTGTAAATCAAGTGGTCATTCTGAATAATCTGGAAGAAATAAAGGGCAGAGCGGGTAGCGTAGAACAGCTCCGCCCTCTGGCGGCCGATTTTCGTTACTGCCCGACACGTGAGCGCGTTGTCAAACTCATCGCACTCGCGCCGCATTGGCGCGATGGGTTGGCGTAACCGCACACCACCCAGCTAAAGTGGGCGTAGCCGTCGAAGAGAAGTCAACCTCGAGCCTCAGTCTTAAAGGAGGTGATGGCATTTAGTAAACAACAACTCCATGATCGGGTTGTATTGCGGAGCAGATGGATGCGTGTTTGTCTTTACTTGTGCTAGTTTGTCAGTTAGCAGCGTGATAAGTGAACTGCTGCGTGGCTGCTCTGAGTTGGTCTCGGCCTCTGTTCGCAGGCGTCAAAAACAGCCGTGGCTGTTCGCACGTAAGTCGACCGCGAAGAACTTCCGCGTACGTCACGGCTGTGCCCTTCCGAGGCGAAGCCGAGCGGTGCGCGGTCAACACGACAGCAACACGGTTTGTATTAACGCGCCGCTACGTCTCCTTCTCCCGGTTCGAGCCAGATGATCGTGCGCCTGTTTGCTTGTCGGGGCCGAATCACCTCCCGGCTGGGGGTGCGCCCTCACACGGAAATGGCCCGACCGAGTTCAGGTAGTTCCCATTCACGTTCCACATGTTGAGTGGGTTGAACACGCCCAGTCAATCATTAGGTTGATTTTATTATTATTATTATTATTATTATCATTATTATTATTATTATTATTATTGTTGTTGTTGTTGTTGTTATTTTAATGTTATTATTTTGTTGTTGTTTGTTGTTGTTATTATTATTACGGGCTGGAACCCTATTGTTATTGTTCCGGGAAAGAATTTTGAAATTGAAAACTGTCTGGAACACAAACTTTGGCAGGACCCACGAACATGGTTTGGGTCTCGTTCCGCATACAGGGCAGAAAGGAGTGAAAAACCGACAAAATTTGATCTCTATCACTGGCATTTCACGCTGAAACATGTCCAGCCCGGCTAAAGCGCTCCAGAACACAAACTTCGGCGGAATCCACGATTGTGGTTAAAGTGTCGTTTAAACCGCTATGTCACAAAGATGTCGTGGTTTCGATTTCATCCAAATCGATCCACTTATGGAGCAGATATGAATGAAAAACCAAACAACTTTCCCCCCAAATATTCAGCTGGTCCTGCTTGATTGACACGTCACTATTCGTAAACAAAAGTAAGACGCTTTTTGACGTCATCATAGTATTTACTATAAATGTACAGATTCGATTGAGAATGTCCAGTCAGACTATGTCCAGTGTGCGGCGTAGACTCCGTCATTCTGTGGTGGTTCGACGTTACAAAACAGAATTCACTGGAATGTGGGACTGAGTGATGCGTTCAAGATCCAGCGAGGCGTCTAAAAAATTGGAGCCGTGCAATTATAATTACTCACAGAAATACCACCATGTTTTTCATATTTCGTGGAAACGTAACTTACTGAAAATGTAATCCAAGGAAAAAAAGTCTACAAATAAATTACGTAAATTCAACTACTACTAATACACGTATATGAAACACAACGTCAGCTGCCGCCACTGATACTCCGGATGTACTTAAATGCAACAAGGTAAGTTATAACAATGGCAAGATGTAGTTTAAAGTAAAAAATAAAATACTTTTTTTTATAAACATTATGTATAAACATTTTCCTACACCTAAACTTAACAAACTTATATGAAAAAGCAGAAAGTGTTTGTAATATTGACAAATTCTTCCATAATAATTCTAATGCCAAATTAATGTTTAAGTTCCATAAATGTTGACTGCATTACAATATAGACAAGTAATCTAGTCAACTGAATTTTCCAACTGTACATTATTAACAGAAAAAATACAATAAAGTAGTAATTACAACTAACATGTATTTATATATATCTTAAATGAAATGTATTGTTTTTGTTATGAAAAGTAATTACAAAAGTTGTTTTTGTTATGATCTCTTCTTTCTTTTTTGGATTTGTGAAATAACATGTTACCTTACATTGTCCTCTATTACTAGTGTGTAATGTGCTCTGTATGCATTGTTTCACTTTCAGGGTGACTGCAGGTCCTTGAAATGGTTTAAATTCAGTTCTAAAAATATTAGGGATTAAATATTTGATCATCATGAAATTTGAATTTATGAGGTATTTATTTCAACATACACATCCCACACACAAGTTCTTGCTCTAAGATTTTGAATTGATGCAGAGGTTGATTGAATTTTATTTCATTATATTTTTTTGCTTATTGCTTACTTTTTGGTATTGTATTATCTATTGCCATTTTTTCTATTTTAAAATGGACTTTTTTTTGTATTTGGTCAATTTATTTTATTTTTATTACTTCATCGTGATCGCTGATTGTTCTGGTGTGTGCTGCTGTAACACAGCAATTGTGCTCCCAGGATGAATAAAGTAGTAGTTATCCCAAAATTGCTCAATTTCTTCTTGGTCTCAAAACGTATCAAATTTAAATTCTCTCATACCTGCAGACAGCCTGTGTTTTGGTGTGTTCTGACGTGCCTCCATTCTGCGGATGTTCAGATCTGGCAGCGTTCCGGGAAATCTTTTCAAAGGCAAAGCATGTGGCCATCATGACTGGAGCCGGGGTGAGCGCCGAGAGCGGAGTCCCAACCTTCAGAGGGGCAGGAGGTTACTGGAGGAAGTGGCAAGCACAGGTAGGACACTAACCAGTCCCACCATCAGTGGGTTATGTGCTTTACAACCCGCTTGTTAATGAGAGAATTGAATCATGGTTACGTGAAATCTTTGAAACCTGGGTATTGGATGACTCTGAATGTATCCGGCACAACCGGCCATCTGCAGTGATGGACACTCACTTCACCCAGTTATATTGTGATATAGAAATTATTAAAGAAGTATTAAATGAGTCATTGAAATATGGAGGACAAAATACCGAGCCTGAAAGTGGACAGTCTTTATTTAGCCTTAAGTTTATCAATCCAGCCACCCTACCAGTGCTTACCTTTATACCTCATACCGCCTACACGTCTTGAAATAACCATTCCCGCAAATCGAATCCCACTCTCCTTCCTTCTTCTTATTCTCTTTCTGTTCTTCTCCACTCTTCCCCGATCTGTACCTCCCCGCCCTGCGTTGTTCACTCCCTTCCAGGACCTGGCGACGCCGGAGGCTTTCTCCAGAAACCCTTCCCGTGTCTGGGAGTTCTACCACTACCGCCGCCAGGTCATGCTTACCAAGAGCCCCAACCCGGCCCACCTGGCCATCGCCGAGTGTGAAGAACGACTCAGGAAACAAGGCCGCAGGGTCACCGTCATCACGCAGAACATCGATGAGCTGCACCGACGAGCCGGATCCAAAAATGTCTTTGAGATTCACGGTGGGCGGCATTTAATGTTAAGCACGTGGATCAACTTAGATGACTGGGTGTCTTATTTCTCTGGACTACTTATCTATAGTCTTTGTCACTTCAATCACATCTTCTCTCCCCTCAGCGATTCATACATTTTCATTGTAATTCCAGGCAGTCTGTTTAAAACTCGCTGTATGAGCTGTGGTCATGAATCAGCCAATCACAAGAGCCCCATCTGCGTTGCACTGGAGGGTAAAGGGTAAGGGCAATAATCCCTTTACTGCATTACTTTGACAGTACTCCAAAACACTATGTAAGTTATTTTGGAAAACGAACTGTTAAGTTTAGTCTACAGTATGTAGCTTGGTTTCTGTGATACAATCTGTGATTGTATTTATTAAAACTATTGCTGTGCCCGTGCAAAACACGCCTGTTCGTGAAAGTCACAGCAACTCGCGGTGAAAAACACCGGGAAAATCTCACAGGAATAAAAACACACCCAAGTCGCACTTTTGGTTAAATTCGCTGTTCCCTTGTTTATTGATAGTTTATTAATATTACACATGTCACGTGTCCAAATTGCACTAAATTGGACACTGCATGTCCTTGGTTCCCTGGCAATACAACCGCCAAATGTGAAGTAGATCGGATGAACGGTTGTTCAGATAATCGAAGGACATACAGACAGACAGATGGTCAGACATACAGACAGAGATTCCTTCCTTTATCGTTAGATGTCACTTTGAAAATGTGCTTTAGTCCATCTGTAATTAAAGAATCAGGTTGTTGTCCACTTACTGTATTTCCTCTCTTTCTTCAGAGCCCCAGACCCAAACACCAGTGACGCTCAGATCCCTGTTCAGGATCTGCCAAGGTTCGTAAGAGAAACATTCTCTGCCTCAGTACTCTGGTCTTTCTGGTCTTTCAATCTCAAAAAGTAATTTCTTTCCGTGCGTGCGTGCGTGCGTGTGTGTGTGTGTGTGTGCGTGCGTGAGCTGCAGGTGCGAGCAAGTAGACTGCCATGGTCTCCTCAGACCTGCTGTGGTGTGGTTTGGAGAAACTCTCGACTCGGACATTCTGACCCACGTAGAGGAGGAGCTGGACAACTGTGATCTCTGCCTTGTTGTAAGTGTGTGTGAAGTGGGGACAGAGATATCCAATTTTATGCTCCAGGGGATATACATTTTTTTTGTTCTACAAGTGGAAATTCTAATATACATGATCCTGAAAACGTGTATACATTTATAGACAAGTTCATGGCAATGTAACATAACACAACAAGACAACACATTTAAGGGCACATAGGAAAAACAATTGGAACAGCTAAGCATGCATCAATGACAACATTTCTAAAAACACACAAGCGTTGTGCCTTGACATTTTGTACTATTTGACTCACTGCATCACTTTTTTACATTGTGTGCACACGTTTGCTCAGTGGCTTTTAAAAGTTATAAAAGCCAGATAACAGAACTCCTGCTCTGTTCTTTTGTATAGGTTGGAACTTCTTCCATTGTTTATCCGGCAGCCATGTTTGCACCACAAGTGGCCGTTAGAGGAGTTCCTGTGGCCGAGTTCAACCTGGAAGACACACCAGCCACCATGCGATTTAAGTGAGTCGCACTCATCAAAATAGTCAAGTGCACTTAAGATCAAAGTTTCCTTGCCCTGAAACCCTAAAACAGGGCACTTACTTTCTGGATGTATCATAGGTTCCATTTCCACGGCCCCTGTGGGACCACCCTGCCGCCCGCACTGGCGTGCCACGAGGGTGAGGGCAACTGAGACGGCAACTGAGTCACCGCCTCATCTCCAACTTCCCCTCAAGGCCTCGGACATGAGTCACTTGTGGAGGACATGTAATGCACTCCCACTGTGCAGACTGTCTAACGCTGAAGGATTTACATTTGAATATGTATTTCATATAGGATATCAGGAAGAATGTAATGTTGCATTTAATGTGTGTCAGGATTAATTATGACAACATTGGGTGCTGCTGATGACATATTGCTTTCAGTTTTAATCCATCTACAAATTTCCTTTGAGTTTTCTTAAACTTTGAGTTTATATGGATACGAATAACCATATTTCCTCTAAAGTAGGGGGACATTGTATGCACACAAAAAAAATTACCAGATTTCATATTCATGCTAGATATATTGCAATAGGGGGCAGTGTTTAGCTTTTTTCCCCCCATATGTCTCCAAAGAAAACCCTTATTCACTCCGAAGGAAGTGTGTGTGTGTGTGTGTGTGTGTGTGTGTGTGTGTGTGTGTGTGTGTGTGTGTGTGTGTGTGTGTGTGTGTGTGTGTGTCTGTGTGCGCGTGTGAGACCAGAATATGATGATATGTGGATTAAGGTTACGAAGCAAGATAAACCGCATTGCATGGTAGCACACTTTCAGTGACAAGTTTCATAGTTCTCTGACCATTCGTGCATGCCATCGTTGTCTGAGTATACGCAAGGAAATGGATGTAAATAAACCAACAGTGTTACAAATTCAAGAGGCTCTGTGTGTTGTCTTTTGACCAACGGAATGATCGATCAATGAGGATCAGCGATGGTGATTGGTCCTGACCTCTCGATCCTGTAAAGATTCATTGGTTTATATTTGTCTTTCGGGAGGAAACTACAGCGCAGTCCCAGTTCCTGGCTGTATTTAGAGTGCATGCTCTGTCTCTAGTTTCCTGCAACCCCAAAGGTCATGTCCGCTAGTCTAATTGGAGACCTTAAATTGCGTCGGTGTCGTGTGACCCTGCAATGGATATTGTCTGATGATGGATCATGCACCATCGTGAGAAAAGATGGGCTCTCCACCTGACATCACCTGCCTTGGTTTAAAAAAACCCTACTTCATATCAGCATAGAGTCTGCATGCAGGAAAATGTTCATTTCTGACAGGCAACACTTGGACATAATTTAAAATGATCTTTATGTATTTAGTAATAGTTGAGTTTTGGCTTCTGGGCCCTACTGCTTATGGCTGTACGGCCAACATAAGCAAACTAGAGCTAGGAGAGATAGAAGAGCCCAACAGGTGGATGCAGGGGTAGTGGAGAGAGTGGAGCGACACAGCAAGCAAAGCAGGAAACAAAGCAGGTAGAGCAGGAGGGACTGGCTGCTTCAATAGGCGGGCGCGTAAGGGGCGTGGAACCGTGTGGTACCATGGAGGTGTCTGACAGAACCAGCCCTCCTTATCATCTTCTCACATCTCTCATTTCCACTGCACCCAGTCCTCTCTTCTCTTTTCTGTCTCACTCTCTCTGCAAATTTGTTGCTGCTATTTGCCTTCACATCCCCATGTTATGTTGCTGCTTTGCGTATATGCATGCGTACATGTATGAGGCAGACCCGTGCAACGCCCCCCCCCACCCCCACCCCAAACCCTGCCCACTCACCTTCACCTCCCATCACCTGCTCATTAGAGAGGGGATGATGGTCTGACGTTCCCCCATGACTCCGCTCCAAAAATAACAGAGCCCATTTCCCGCCTGTTAAGCGGCGATTTCACACCAATCTGAGCTGCCCAAACCTGTCAGAGCGGGAGAGAGAGAAAGCAGGAGAGAGAGCGGGAGAGAGAGTGGGAGAGAGGGAGAGAGGGAAATCAGGTTTAGAGGAGAGTAAGGCATAGGGAAAGGACAAAAAAAGGAGGGACTGGAGAATGACGGATCAGGGTCATTTTCCGCATGGCAGCATCTCTCTGTGTGCGCCGGCTTATAAATCAAGAAAATAAGTGTATGTAAGTATGTACGAGTGTGTGTGTGTGGGGGGGGGGGGGGGGGGGGGGGTATTTGAATATTATAAAAAGGGACAAGAAACATTAGAAACACCCGAACAGAATACATGTCCATTATAAGACAACTCCTCGCCCACATCCGTCAGCCGTGCAGCAGTATTCCCACAAGACACAACACATTCTGCAGAAGGAGCGTAGTGCACCCTGATAGAAAGATGACATTCAACCCGGCCCAATAAAGCGCTGCCGTCAGGAAAGAATTATGACCTCTCTCCTTCTCCAGCCAAGGCTAGCGGGCCAAGGATTACAGTAAATATCCCTGTCAATATCACTGTGACACTGTCAGTCACCCCACTCTCCCCTGCCACCCCACCCGCCTCACCCCTACCCGACGCTGGCTTTATGAGCTGTGGGGCCAAACATGACAGCGGCCGTGTGTATGTCCTGGAGGTCAATTAGCGGTGCGCCCGTTTCGGCAACAAGGCCCGTCTTTGGCTTTGTTGTGCGCAAATATTTGAAAATAGTCCACCAATATTTGTTGAGAATAACCACCTCGGGAGCCTCATGCTTGGCTCCACTGTGTTCCTGGTGGTGCTCCACCGTCGTTAAAAAGAGCCGGGGGGGGGGGTGTGAAGCAACAGCAGTTACTATTCGGGTAAGAATTGGGGATGCAGCCGGAACAGTCTTTACACTGTATTTGGAGGAATACTTAAAATAAAATTTAAAAAAGCACAATTTTTTCCCCTCTTATTTCATTCACTGTATTATTTATTTTGCCACGGCTCCAAGGACTGCAGTCGCCACAACCCCCAGAGTCACCAAATGGACCACCAAATGTTGGGCTTGGAGGGGGGGCATTTGTAAATTGCCTCCCGTCTCTGCTCCATCAGTAGACAGAGATTCCAATTAGAGAATCCCAGCCCCCCCCATTTTTTTTTTTTTTTTAGAAAGCTGGATATTCATATATTATTCATTTTGCCTGGCTGGCACACTGAAGGAGTGAATTACCTTTGAGCCGGGGCTCCACTGGCGCCCACTCTCCTTCGACCAACACATACCTGGGAGTCACTCCACTAGTGATTTCTAATTCAAAGGTATACGTTATTTATCCTAGAGAGGAAATATAACCAGAGGACTTTGTCTGTGTGTGTGTGTGTGTGTGTGTGTTTGTGTACGTATGTGTGTGTGTGTGTGTGTGTGTGTGTGTGTGTGTGTGTGTGTGTGTGTGTGTGTGTGTGTGTGTGTGTGTGTGTGTGTGTGTGTGTGTTTTACTATATACTGAGGAAGGTTGTTTTTTAACAAGCTTTGCAGGCTCAGGTGCTGAGTAATCCTCAGCTAATGAGGCTCAGTGCTTTATGTGTGTGTGTGTGTGTGTGTGTGTGTGTGTGTGTGTGTGTGTGTGTGTGTGTGTGTGTGTGTGCGTGTGTGTGTGTGAGTCTATGACTGATACCTAGGTAAACAGCTCCATCTGACTAATCGACTGTCTTATTCCATTTATATTTCCAGCCTCTTTCTTTCTTTCTTGTGCCACTCATACTAACTAACTAAGTTGGTGTGTGTGTGTGTGTGTGTGTGTGTGTGTGTGTGTGTGTGTGTGTGTGTGTGTGTGTGTGTGTGTGTGTGTGTGTGTGTGTGTGTGTGTGTGAGTGCAGGCTTGCATATATGTTTGGTATCTGTGTGTGGCAGGGCTTAACTGAATTAAGATGACTTGGGCTGGTGCTTTGCCCAATCGACCCAGATTGGGCTTTTGGAGTGAAAATCCTCCAGGGAAGCACTAATCCCTGACTGTTGGGAGCAATTTTTATTCCGTAAGCAAAGCTTTCCCTTTCTCTCTCTATCTCTCCGGCTCCCTCTCTCGCTCTATCACTCTATCACTATTTATAGCCCTCTTAAGCTTCTCTGCGTGCCACTGTTTACATTTACAGCCCCCCTCCATCCCACCCCCCCATCCCCATCTTCTCCACGGCACCACCTCCGCAGTCCTCCCTCGCCACCCCTGGAGAAGAATTAACAGCAGGAAATCTCTATTGACTAGTATGCTCGGATGAAAGCAGGAAAGCGATGGACAGATAGAGAGATT
The DNA here is from genome assembly GCF_960531495.2 of Zeus faber. Lineage (NCBI taxonomy): Eukaryota > Metazoa > Chordata > Actinopteri > Zeiformes > Zeidae > Zeus > Zeus faber. The sequence goes on along the minus strand of NC_137193.1, from coordinate 57,171,788 downwards.
AAGGAGAAAGAGGTGGATAGAGATGGGGTGGGGGTTGGGCGGAGGAGAGGGAGATTTGAAGTGACAGGTCGATCTTAATGTGTATTCCAGACAGAAGGGCGAGCTGTCTGTGTTTCTCTCTTTCTGAAGATGGATAGTGAGGGAGAGGCAGAGAAGAAGGAGCAGGGAAAGGCTGCGTTTTGAGGAAGAGGGGGAAGAGGAGGAGGAGGAGAAGAACGAGGAGGGGTGGGGGTGGGTGGGGGGGGGTGGACTTAATTGTTGTCTTTGTGGAGGAGTGCTATAGGTGGGGGTGGGGGGTATTTTTTGAGGTTGGAGGAGGAACGAGAGGAACATGGAGGCGACGCGTCATCAATTTACCTTAAAACAAAATGTATTTTCCCAAAGCCTCCCCAGTGTGTGTGTGTGTGTGTGTGTGTGTGTGTGTGTGTGTGTGTGTGTGTGTGTGTGTGTGTGTGTGTGTGTAAGTGAGAGCCTCTGTGTGCGGCTCACCTGCTTCTCATTCTCGTCCTTTACCTTTACCTTAAAACAAAATGTATTTTCCCAAAGCCTCCCCAGTGTGTGTATGTGTGTGTGTGTGTGTGTGTGTGTGTGTGTGTGTCTGTATGTGTGTGTGCTCTGCAGAGGTCAGGTTGGCCCTACAGCTGAGGAGCAGTGGTTTAGGGCAGCAGCTAACATTTAGCTCATTATGCTAATGCTAATCATCAGATTACACACCCTGGGGGGTTCAGAGACACCCAGACACAACTAAGCCTGGCAAAGCCTCTAGAGACCCTTCAGAGTAGCAACGTTACCACAGAACCAACCCTGGCTTTATTATTCTGTGTGTGCGCGCGTGCGTGCGTGCGTGTGTGTGTTTAATGGTCTTTACACTGTAACAGTGGTGGTATAAACTAGTAATGACATTTTAAGCGATGAAGCACACTTCCGCCTGTCTTTCCATCCCGGTTGCAATAACTCAATCAGGTGTGCCTTTCACAGCTGCCCTGCTTGTGTGTGTGTGTGTCTGTGTGTGTGTGTGTGTGTCTGTGTGTGTGTGTGTGTGTGTGTGTGTGTGTGTGTGTGTGTGTGTGTGTGTGTGTGTGTGTGTGTGTGTGTGTGTGTGTGTGTGTGTGTGCAAGTACATGTTTACGTATGGGTGAACGGTATTCATGATGTAAAATGTTACATTTACAGTGATATGTACATAAGCTTTACCTCATTGCTCGTAACGTGATAGATTCGGAGTTCCACCTCCTCCCATACAGTAATGTGTTTGTTCTTGCCCACCCCCTGGGGCTGCTCCAACTTGCACTAGGCCCCCACCCCACTCATTAGCTCATCCCAGGCCAGCTGAGAGCTGTGATCTACAAATATTGATTGGAATCAATAATTCACACCGGCTCTTTAACATTTGATGTGTGGAACCATAATCTGCCCGAGATAAGTGCCAATATGGAGTGGGCGACACACACACACACACACACACACACACACACACACACACACACACACACACACACACACACACACACACACACACACACACACACACACACACACACACAGCCCCGGTAGCTCATGGTCAATGCCTGGTGGTATCCCGTAGTTTGTGACTGTTACAGTCCCTTACACCTCTTGCGTTCGCCATCGCTGGTGGTTTCGCTCCCTCTCTCTCTCTCTCTCTCTTTCTCTCTCCCAGGCGCTGTTGAATATTTGAAGTGTCAGGTGGAGTGCGCCAGGCCAGGGTCAATCTGAGTTTTTTTTCCTCCATCTCCCAGCAGAGTCCACGACACTGGCCACCTGCTCCTCGTCCAACTATAAACAATGAAACTACCTGACCGCACGCAGGAGGACGTGCAGCACAAGAGTGCTTTTGTTTGTTGTCTGGCTGACAACATTCAGGTCGGCTGAAATTAAATAAAGACTTGCCCTAGTTTGTGACATTTCTTGTGGAAATGTTCACTGTGGAAAGTCTGCATATTTGGGGTTGACCAATACATATCTGACAAAACACTCTCAATTGAACTCTCCATTTATTTGAGGAATAATCTTTATTTGTTTAGCATCGTTTGAGGTTCGAAAGATAAGATTTGAGGCTAGACATATAGGAAGGATGAGCTTGAACCCCCACCGAATAGTAGAGAAGAGCCAAACAAGTGGATGCAGGGGAGGTGGAGAGAGTGCAGCAAAGCAGGTAGAGCAGGGGGGACTGGCTGCGTATAAGGGCCAGGAAGACAGACAGAACTTACCCTGTGAGAAGAATTGGAAGAATTGCATTGGTGTGATAGTTGCATTAATCAATAGTTACCTTAGCCAGTAGTTGGAAACACCCATTATGTTGGAAGGTTCCCCGGACGTCTTTTATTTACCCCTACATATCCTCAACCCACCTTCTACCCAATCGGATCATAATGGGAAACAAAGTAAAGATAACAAGTGAATTATGTGCAAATCAGGCTTTTTTAAGGGGTTTGTAAAATAAAATCTTCCTTTTCTTAATAGATTTCACAAAGCCACTTCTAGTCAGCTCAAAGCCACGTTCGAAAAGCCGGTTCAAAATTTGATGTAACAGGTTCTCTAAACGGTTCAACAATACTCTGCTGAATGATGGCCAGCACCATGTCATTAAATAAACATATACCCCTTTCTTCAAAATCCCAAATGTACTAACACATCGGTCTCTACTCTGGAAGGAACCGCGTGACCCCCACGCTGAGATCAACCCTGTGGCAGCCGCCCACGTTTCGTCACATCGGGTGCTTGAGACAAAGCTGTTGGTTCAGAGCTCTTGCTTCGGGTGGCAACAACATCCATTAATCAGGGACTCTGGAGAAACCTTCAGGAAGCGGCTAATCTCACCGCCTGCTCTGTGGCGGCTGGGAGAGAAAAGGGAAAGCCATTAGGTTGGGAAGTCTACCTGACAGGGGATTCATTCAGGTACTAATATAATCACTTACCCGTGTGCACGTCGAGGAAGTTAGCCGTTATAATTTTTCATCAAGGGGGGGGGTATTTACACAGGTTACAGTGGGAGGTTTTTTGTTTGTTTGTTTTTTGGTGTCTTGAGAATTTAGAAAGAAAATTGAAAAGTTACCTCATCAGCAATTTGGATTCACCCAGAATTCTATTCCTTTCAGATCGTGATCACATTTTAATAGCATTCATGTGCATAATTCTCTCTCAAGCAACGATCTGTGAAAAGCACGGACAATCTGGCAGCATCAAGACTCCACTGGCGCCTTTTGAAGGAGTTTCTGGAAACAACAACAAAAAACAAAAAAAACGTGCGTTTTTGCATGTGCACGCAGGCGGGTTTGTTTAAATAATAGTTGTGAGGGAAATGTTTCTCGGCTCCCTCCGACGTCTCTTGCAGTGGGAGATGAGGCGCTGACACACAGAATTAAAAATATCTCTCAATAACACGCCCACGCTCGCTGCAACTCGGGAGACCACACACACACACACACACACACACACCTCCCGCAGCGGAACACACTTCCACTTTCTTTCTCACACTTTCCCTCTCATCTTTTCATTTCCCTTCTTTTCGTACGGATGCACGCAGACTCAAGTACACAAGTAATGATCACACGCAGTCTGCAGACTTCCAACTTAAAAAGACATCAAAGCAACAGTATTGAACTGAGTGGGGAGTACGATTGCAGATCAAAGAGAGCTTAAAGGATTTCATAAGGATTTTGACAAGCTACTCTCTTGATCTAGTCATTTTGCCCACAAATACCATGTAAACATGTTACCATATTGCATGCCTGTTAAAATATATCCAGATAGATATGCACGAACGCTGAGCAACTATTAGTGTGTGTGGTGGATGGGGTGGTTTTAGCAGCCACACCTAATGCTCGTTGGTTGGGCTAACAAGCATCGGGTTTAAAAACCCCGTCCAGACACTCATTCAGGATTGGAGCCCTGTGTCATGACATGTTCCGTCTGCTCAGGTCCCTGCTCAGGTGCCAGTGTGGCAGATTCGCCACCACACGCCACCCAAGTGACGTTTTCAGGGACCTCCGGCACAGAGACACGGACGACGGGGGGTTGTGAACACCAGTTTATTGTAGAGATGAGGCTAGGTGGAATTAGCCAGGAGCAGACGGAACATGTCATGACACAGTGCTCCCATCCTGACTGAGTGTGTGCACGGGGTTTTTAAACCTGATGCTCGATAGCCCAACCAACAAGCTTCAGGTGTGGCTGCTAAAGCCACTCTATCCACTACAGTATGTTTCTGTTCACAAGTGCCTTATTGTTGCGGCTTGAATGACAACATTCATTTGTTAAATTGCTTTTCCATGTTACCCCATTCTTGTCTTTTGACCGGTGGAGGATGGAGCTAATTCTATTTGTATGAATGGCAGCGAGCAGGTTTATTCATGAATGCAAACAACACTGCAGCAGCTGTCTAGGCCCCGGTGAAGGGCTCCTGTTCATAAATGTGGAGAAGGTTCCCATTCTCTCTCTCACTTTCTCTCTACCCCTCTCTGTCTCTCTGTCCATCGGCCAATTGGCTCGAGACACACACTGTGTTGATGAACACATCAACCTCCGGCATCGATGATGAAATTGGGGCGCCCAGAAAAATCAAAGCAAAGTTTCAGGGTCACTTGAATTCCGTGGCATTTTTTTTTAAGTTCACAACAAAATTAGGGATTTCCTATCGTGGCGATATAGGCACACGTGCACGGACTCAAACACCACTTCCTTTGCCAACCTTCCCCGTGGCAACCTTTGTGTCTTGGTGTTTTGTTTTGTGGGAGGGTGTTTGGCGCCGGGTGACCTCGAGACCTTTCATCCATGCCATCCTCTCCCTCCTGTCAGACTCTCAATTTGGAGAAATGTCAGTGAGCACAGTGAGCTCGTGGGGCAGGACGCTGTGTCACCGTGGCACAGACATTTCAGCTCTGCTCATCATCTGAGAGAGAGAGAGAGAGAGAGAGAGAGAGAGAGAGAGAGAGAGAGAGAGAGAAAGAGAGAGAGAGAGAGAGAGAGAAGGGGTGTAAGATTGGGGAACACCTCAGCAGCTCACTGCCTCTGTTGCTATGGCAACGGGGGCTGTCAGGCATCCTGGAGGGAGGGATGGTCCAACAAAAAATAAAAAATAAATCTACAGTCACTAACTTCTGTTACTTCAGGAAGAGGAATGGAACCTTTATATACTTTATGATCTAGACATCAAATGCTTTCACCCATAGTCAGTGGAGATTGAGAAACAATAACGGTTCATTCGGAAGTGTGTGTTTAATGTAAAGTGAGTGCCATAGACAAGGGACATCCTTCCTCTTTTCCTTGATCTCTCGGCTGTCTATAGGGGACATCGACTAAATAATAATTGATTCCGTGCACAGGCCTCATTGTGACCAAGATGTAAAGTGGCCCCATATTGAGTCTTTTATTGACCTCGAGTCCATTGACCTATCTAAATTCCTTTGACCTCCTCAGACCTCCTCTGAGGCACCCATGCAACAACAAGGTCAGCGCTGTCACCTCAGAGCAGGCAAGTGAGACCAAAGACAAATGAGACTCTCCATCAGTGTTGAAGTGGGGAGAAGCAGTTTAAGAAACAGTAATAGGAACACCGGACCATTCAAACTAAGGCATTTCAGGAGGAAACATCTTTAATAACTTAATGGAGATCAGAAAATGTAAAGGCACCGAATGTAGAAATGTGATTCTAAAAATAACATACCAGTACAACATGGCAAAATCAAGAATGTGACAGTAATTGTACAAAAATGGCCAATACAATCATATGTTCTACCTGCTTTTTACATTCTTCTAAAATAGAAAAAATGTAATTGGGAAGCTATAGTCCCCTTCTCCCATTAGTTCATTTTCTGTGGTTGGCTATCTTGGAACAGCAGCGTCCTTCTATGAATCATGTCTCTTTTATGTAATGGGTTGGTTTGTCACGTGGGTTTTGTGATGAATATTTGACATCAACCCCCCCCCCCCCCCCCCCAAAAAAAGAACTAGATTCAGGTAGTTGCTATATTGGAGCATCCACTAGTGCAGCCGGTCTATTTTTAGCTGGGAACTACAGCAGTTCTGACTGCAGACATAGTGGAGAGAGAGAGAGAGAGAGAGAGAGAGAGAGAGAGAGAGAGAGAGAGAGAAACCACCAGGGCTGTGTTTTTATTGCTGCAAGTCTCATCTGACACAGGTTCGAAACAAATGAATGGAGAGGCATGCACCTTGGTGTTTCCCCAGGTGTGAGAGAAATAAAATGACGATATATAATATCATATAATATAATATCATATTATATCACATCGGTATATAGGCTGTCCCCTGTTTGGTCTGCTCATCATCCCCATGCTGATATTTATTTAGTGCCAATGGTTTAAGCAGGTGTAGTTTGACCCCCTGTTAAGCGAGAGGGGGGGGGGGGGTGATGCAGCGAAGAGATGGGTATGGGGGCAGAGATGCGTAGCAGCATGGAGGTGAGAGAGGGAGCAGGGATGTGAGAAAGGGAGGCGGAGGAGGAGAGAGGGAGGGAGCCACATTGGTTGGGTTACTTTCCTGACGACACCACAACAGTCATCAACCTGTGGATGTAGCGCGCTTTAGTGGGGACATTCAAGTCCGGGCACCATCATCCATCACCGCCACCCGGGACGCGCCATCGGAGGGGAGGAGGGAGGGGGGAATCGGTGCGATCGCGGCATCCTAAAAAAGTTCACGGGTCGCGCGGTCGTCCTCGCTTTATGAATGGCCGGAGCATGGAGGGAATACCGCTGGAAAGAGTCAAGACCCGGCGGAGGAAGAAGAAGGGTCACTGCCCGGCCGGCGCTCCCCTGGGCGCCATCGCCTGCGAGGACGCGTTCGGCAGCCGGGAGCTGGAGTCTCTGTTCCAGAGCTACAACCTGAAGCTGGAGCAGACCGCCACCCTCAAGGCGCTGGCGGTGCTGATCGTGGCTGCGTCGTCGCTGGCGCTGGTGGAGCTGCTGTCCGGCCCGCGGCTCACCGTGTCCAAGGGCTCGCACCCGGTGCACTGCGTGGTCTTCCTCTCGCTCTTCATCGTCACCAACGTCAAATACCTGCAGGTGACGCAGCTGCAGCAGATCGCCAAGCTCGCCCTGCTCTTCAGCTTCACCTTCGCGCTGCTCTGCTGCCCCTTCCCGCTGGCGCTCGGCGGCGCCGCCGCAGCGGAACTGGAGGCTGCCGCGGCTCCCGAGCAAGGCGTGTGGCAGCTGATGCTCGTCACCCTGGTGGCGTACGTCTTGCTGCCCGTGCGGACCCTGCTGGCGGTGGTTTTCGGGGTGATGGTTGCCGCGGCTCACTTCATCGTGACGGCCACGTCGATCACCGGGAGGAAACAAAAGCTGTGGAGACCGGTAAGCGGAGACTCGCCGCACATCCATGGTGCTTACACCTCCATTCCTCTAACCCCTGCTTCACCCCCGAGACGATCCCAATTGACAGTTATCAAGTTTGAGCTCAAAACCACAGGGATTGAATTAGAACCCTGTTACATAAATACCAAAGTTAAACTTTTGACCGGGAGCTGTCCGCCTCGTTGGTGCTGAAACAGAGTCAAGTCCGGCATTACTATGCATGGGAGAAATATAATACTGACTAAAGGTCAGAAAGAGAAAAGTAGAAAATGAGCACTACTTGCATGTGAAAAAAAGAACGGAAAATCCTGTGTTGCTCCTTTGGAAAAAGGTTACAGATCGCAGATATAGTCTCAATGATACTTCAGTTGATCCTTAAGCCGCTCACAAGGAATATGCTATGCAATATACAATACAATATCAATTCCAGCATTACTATCCATGGAAAAATATACAACACCAACCACATGAATGCCAGGACCCAAGGTTTCAATGTTTGAAGAACATTGTCCAGAGCATCACACTGCCTCCCCTGCCTTGCCTTGCAAGCACCCGGCCATCCACATGATGTAAAAGAAGACGTGATTCATCAGAACAGGCCACCTTCTTCCATTGCTCTATGGTCCAGGTCTGACACTCATGTGCCCATTGTAGGCACTTTTGGTGGTGGACAGGGGTCAGCATGGGCACTCTGACCGGTCTGCGGCTACAAAGCCCCATACGCAGCAAGCTGTGATGCACTGTGTGTTCTGTCACCTTTCTATCGTAGCAGCATAAACTTTTACAGCAATGTGTGCTACAGTAGCTCTTCTATTGGAACGGACCAGACGGGCTAAACTTTGCTCCCCGCACGCATCAATGAGTCTATGGTCGCCATGACCCTGTCACTGGTTCACAGGTTGTCCTTCCTTGGACCACTTTTGGTAGGTACTAGCCACTGCATACAGATCCTCACACTTTACACATTTTTCCTGCTTCCAAAAAATCAACTTCAAGAACTGTTCACTTGCTGCCTAATATATCCCACCCCTTGACAAGAGATGAGAAATGTTATTCACTTCACCTGTCAGTGGTTTTAATGTAAGGGCTGTTTGGTGTATATCTAAAAGAAGTAAGTCAGTAAATAAATAAATAAAATGTTTTGAATCAATCTGGCCCTGTCGGGAGATGTTTGACCCTTCACCTTGTGACATTTTAGGCTACGTACTAAGAAAAGCTGCTGAACACGTTATGGCACCTGAGACGATCAACAGTTTCTGTTCAATAACCAATAATGCACATTGTCTGGCTCAACATTTCCCAGCCAATCTGCAGAATAGCTTTTGTTCTTGGAGTGACAATGACAGTTCATCTTGTAATCCATGTGTTGACCTTGATGTCTACCATTCCATGGATTAATCAAGGATTTCAAATTCACCCCCCGCTCCCCCAAACACACGCTTTATTTACACATGCACTTATCCTAGTGAAAACAAAACAGACATTCACACCCAATGCAAACCTCTATAAAAATAACACATTTTGACACACTCATGCAAAGACACACACACACACACGCACACACACACACACACACACACACACACACACACACACACACACACACACACATACACACACAGCCCGCCAGCTCTGTTAGCATGTCTGTTCTTGTTTTTAATGGTGCAGCTGGTGGCCAACGCGGTGCTTTTCACCAGTGTGAACCTGTCGGGAGTGTTTGTGAGGATCCTCACCGAGCGCACCCAGAGGAAGGTCTTCCTGCAAGCTCGCAACTGCATCGAGGAGAGACTTCGACTGGAGGACGAGAATGAGAAGCAGGTGAGCCGCACACAGAGGCTCTCACTTACACACACACACACACACACACACGCACACACACGCACACACACGCACACACACGCACACACGCACACACACACACACACACACACACACACACACACAGACTAACACACACTTAGGCACACACAAACATGCCTAAGTGAAAATGAGACACACACACATGCAAGCGCACACACGCACGCACATATTCCGTTGAGAATGAGCACGTGCACACAGACTCACACCCACACCAAAACAGGGGAGACGTTCACACCTCAGAGCTGAGAACACGCGTGCACACAGATATAACGACACAAGATGCAAAAGCAGATAAACGATAAAATAAATGCATCGCTACATAACACTCTTTGATCGTGTGCATTTTCATAAATACACACACTTGTAGAGAGGCTTCACGAGATCCTTCAGGTGCCAATGTACTCTCACAACCTGCCCACAGGCACACAGTAACTATGACAGCAGCTATTTAAGGAAAGAACAATTACTGTAGCACATACACCAGTGCCACACATGCCACCCCCTCCACTCACACACCTACATGCACTGATTTAACCAAGGTACGATCCAGGCAACTTTAACACACAGAAACGCTTTGTTATACACTCGCGCCCCCCCCCCCCCCCCACACACACACACCCACACCCAAAACAATTAGAAATATTCTCACAATCCATCTAACAGCACTTCTCCTGAAACATCTGTCTCAATGTTATGTCAGATTGGTGATGTGGCGGACCTACATTTAAGATCCGCCTCCGTGTACACATGTGTACCATACACGTCCCGCAGAACGACGGGTGCACATGCCGATGCACACGTTCACACGATAAAAGGAGCGAGAGAGAGAAAGAGAGAGAGAGAGCGAGAGAGAGCGAGAGAAAGAGCGGGAGAGACGCTCACATGCGCTCACTTAGCACCTGTGCTTTGTAGATTAGATGATGATGTGATGTGTTTTCGCCAGCAGTAACTGGCTCCCTTCTGACAGGTAATTACACAAGCAGATTGCTTTTATGGCCTCCTTACTCTGGTAAAGGTCACGTTTTATCTGATGGGTGGGGGTATGGGTGGTGGTGGTAGTGGAGTGGGTGGGGGTGGGGGCGCACACAGACCCCTGATTGGGATCTATCAACGGCCAGCCACCAAACCCACGCCTCCTCCGCACCTCTCCTGCCCGTGGATCCTTCCGTGGCCAAACCCCTCTGGGATATTTTTGGTTTCACTTATCAAACGAGTCCCGTTATCACTGAACATGTTTAAATTGCGGGCTTCACCTAAGTTTTTATCTTTATTTATTAATTTATTTTTATTTTGAAATCGGCCATTGCATCCATTCCCATGTGTGCATACATATGTACCAGGCGTCTATGTGGTGAATTGACTGGCTGGGTCAATAGCAATCTCAAAACACATTGCCAATCTGTAATTTCCTCTTGGCTGCAGGGAAGATCAGGCAGCCGACACAAAGGCCAAATACTTTAGATCCCCCTCCTTTTGAGCCTTCTGTTCCTTCCACCCCAAAGAGTGTTTGAGGTGGAAGGAACCTTTCCCTTCCGTTAGGTGCAAACAAGGGTTTCAGATGTTTACTTGGAGAAACAAGTGTTTACATCTCGAAAAACCACATGTTTTAAATCAGTCGCATTAAAATCAGACTAAATCGAAATGACTGCAGGCACTAAAACAGGAAAATACTACATGCAATGAAAATAATACTATAGCCAATGAAAACCCTGGCTGCCGCTTGAAAGATACATCATTTCTGAGGCAGATCAGACAAATGGAAATCATTAACATGCAATTATAAACATTGTGGAATAATAAATGGGAGACATGAATAAATGAGTGTGTAAAATATCATTTTACATTCACCTGTTCTTGTATTTTCCACCACATTTCTCACTTTCGATGTTACAAATATCCTATACAAGTGAAACAATCTCACAAGCACACACCCACCCACAATACGACCACTCGCTGCCTTAAAGCAGCGTAAACAGCGCGGGGAGGGAAAATAACTAATAGATAGATAAATAGATAAATAGATAAATTGACGGACACAGCAAGGGTGCACCCACACTTGCTGTGTTTTATGAATTGCACTGGATCTAAAATTGTGTGTGTGTGTGTGTGTGTGTGTGTGTGTGTGTGTGTGTGTGTGTGTGTGTGTGTCCTTTTGAGAGAGACTAGGTTTCCTTATTGAACCAAACTAATAAAGCACCGTGCCCCTGTCTAGATTTAAAGATTTCTCCATGAGCTTGGGCCGAGGTACACGGTCCCATGCAGCCCGACAACCACCGGGCCGCAGACCCCCATGGTGCATTTGCCTGCTATGAATACTTCCTTAAGACAGCGTGTGACGTCATTGTTACTTCTGCACATGCGGGTCAGTTCAGGACCGTGACCCATTCACACTGGAATCTGATATTGGCCACATATAAAAAAAAACAACAACAGCCAAACAGAAAAATCAGATCCGAGCAATAAATCTGAATTGAGCACCACGGTTTGCTTTGTGAACGTCGCCTAAATCGCAGTCTGTGGTTTAGTTTCGGACCCTCGACATCTCACCAGTGTGTTACATTTTCTGTATTGTGACGCTGAAAATACTTTCAATTTCAAAAAAATTTTATCCTGGAATTTCTACATACCTGAACTCAGTTTTAATAACTTTTTGTTTCAGAGTTGTTCCAGCCAAAAACAGAAACTTTACCATTTGTAATGATCATACGGAAATAAAACATGGCACTTGTTTGCACATGTTTGCATCATTTTGCTACCAATATAAAGTTCTCACCCCACCTTCTCCCTTCCTAATCGCCCCCCCACCCTTATCAGGAGCGTTTGCTAATGAGTCTGCTGCCCCGCAATGTTGCCATGGAGATGAAGGAGGACTTCCTGAAACCGCCTGAGAGAATCTTTCACAAGATCTACATCCAGCGTCATGACAACGTCAGGTAAGGAGGTGTCATGACAACGGCTGGCTTGAAAGGTGTACAGAAGGGACCAGACTTTTAACGTCCAGGTGTCACCTGCTGCGACGTCAGTGTCAAGAACAGACGGAGCGCTGTTATAGAATAGCCATCAAGGCAGATCACAATCACACTGGAGACTGGAGAGAAAAGAGTAATTTGCCCGGTCTGGTCTGCAGCCACCGCACACAATTAGATTGCGGTAGAAGAGGTTAATTCTCGGTGGATGACATCAGTAACCCGAATAGAAGTACAATGGAAATCCGATGGAATCGTCAAATGGAGATTTGAAATGTTCAAAGCGGCTGTTGAAAGGACTCCTTTGTGCTTCCTCGGTTCAGATCTTAAGTCATTAATTCCGAAACGGCATTTGCGAGTGTACCATCCAGGTACCGATAAATTTAGCTTTCGAAGTGAATCCCCATCAGTCGGTTCAATCGAATCAATCCATCAGCTTCTGAAGGCCATCATTCAACACACCAGGCTGTGAAGATAGACAGAAGGAGATAGGATAGGAGAAGACACAGTGAAATAATGTCATTATCCAATGGTGATATTCCAAAAAACCCCTCTGTAAACCCGTGAAATTATACTTTTTTCTTTTTAAGCGTAATATCGGCTAATCTAATAACCATAACAACAACGTAAGTGCAGACAATTATCATCAGCTCCACTTTGAATCTCCGGCGCACTCGTTGAGCGGAGCGCAACGTGTCAACACGGTCTGGGCCGGGAGGTGGACTGATTAAGCCGGAACCGCGGCGTAAAAGAGAGTAGGAGAGCTGTATCACCGCTTAGTGTGGGAGTGGAGGGCCAGGTAGCGTGTCAACAGCACTCCCATCAAGAGTCTCCACTCTGCATCTGCGCCCTCCCTCTCTCTCTCTCGCTCTCTCTCTCTCTCTCTCTCTCTCTCTCTCTCTCTCTCTCTCTGTCTCTATTTCTCTCTCTGTCTCTGTCTATTCGGTCTATTCCCAAAATCACCCACAACTCAAAAACAAACACCCATTCACTCCGCCAAACACAATGCTGCGGCACCCAAGCATCCTCCGCCTGGCTGTCTCCAGGGAGGCCGTAGAACTGTATGCTGTGCACGCACACGCACACGCACACGCGCACGCACACACACACACACACACACACACACACACACACACTTGCACACACGCACACAAACACACACACACACACACACACAAACACACGTACACATTTGTGAACAAGAACATAAGCTTCACCTGCTAGAGGGGGGCGGGGGGTGACATCTTCCTGATCTGACCTCTTTGATGTGGCCCATAAACATTTGATCGCACTCTCATTTTGATCCCCACCATCACCACCTTCGCTCCCAACCGCCACTCCCCTTTCCTCCGACACCGGGACACAGTGGTGGGGGCCCAGCACACAGTGCAGTCCCCTCAGGTCGAGCGCGTTGTGACCCCGGCTTTTCTGTGCAGACAGCAGCGGGTCCGGCCGACACCCCAGCCACAGAGCCAGCGACGCAAGCCCCAGCTTTTAAAAAGTTACACCCTGGCAGAGAGGTCTCACAAAGCAAAGGCTTTACACTGTAGGGAAGATCGGATTTTCTTTTTGTATGTTTTTTTCTCCAAACAGGAATAGCAAATTCCATTATCAATTCATCAATAAGTTTCGGAAAAGCGTACATTGGAGGGAGTGGTGGGTGAGTCTCCCCAAACACGGCCGCTCCAGCCTGCAGCGGGAGATTGTGGCTTTTTTAATTTATTTCGAAGTTGGCTTAACGGACACAGTTAGTTATCTGGAATTTGATTTAGGCACTTTGTTTAATTATGTGTGCGTGCGTGCGTGCGTGCGTGCGTATGTGTGTGTGTGTGCTGATGTCTTCTGATCCAGCTATAAGTGAAGGAATGTCTGTCTGTCCGTATGTCCATCCTTTGATTATCTCGACAACCGTTTATCCGATCTACTTCACACTTGGCGGGTGTATTGCCGGGGACCCAAGGACGTGCAGTGTGGAATTTGGTGCAATTGAGACACGCTACATGTGTAATTATAATAAACTTCCAATAAACGCTGAGCAGCGAGGAGCGAGGCTTCAGGGCTCCGCGACTGAGTCACAAAGAGTCTTTCCCCGGTGTTCGATTTTAACTGGCAGCTTCATCTTCCGTGGTGGAACACAGTGAATCACTGGCGGTTTGTTAAACTGTGCCATTCAAACGTCTTAGAAAGTCTTACATTTTGAACAGCCATGCACTAGTTTACCAAAGGAGGTATAAAACAGTAATTGTCCATGAAATGTGTACCACAACAGCGATAAAAACAAATAACAAACAAGAAGGAAAAAAAGAGCAACTTCAGGGTTTGATAATTATCCTCAATACATCGTCACAATTTACATACGATGGATTGACAGGATGGAATCTGAATTCCATTTGGAATTATATATTTATGAGGTAACAGAAAAATAGTGTTGCAATGTTTTCTATTAAAATAAATCAATTTGTATGTACATGCAGGAGTACTAACAGGATCAATACAATTTCCAAAAATTAGTTTCTTTTACTTTCTGTCCATTACGACTCCCGCTTCCTGAGTCATTAAATACTGTATTTAAAACAGTATTTCATAAGTTCATAATATTTTTCTTGTCCCATTGTCTTCTTCTAACTGAGTGAAATCGTTTTTGTTTACGAGCCATGCTTATATCAGAGGGGGCGGAGGCCTCCAGATCCGGCCCCCAGATCACTAAGGCCGCCCCTGGTGGCGAATTTTGTCTCCAGTTCATTTTCAATGCGGTGATTCCTGGTGATGCCAATGCCATTTCTGTCATTCATCTTTTTCTGGAATGATGTTTTCGTCCTTTTGCTGCTGACTTCCACTGCTTGAGCTCTTTGTTTAAGGTTTTAATCTCTTTCTCTCTGTCTTCTCTCCCTCCCCCCGCCTCTCGCTCTCTTCATTTGTCTTTCTTTTGGCAGCATCTTGTTTGCGGACATTGTTGGTTTCACCGGCCTGGCCTCACAGTGCACCGCTCAGGAACTGGTCAAATTGCTCAATGAACTTTTCGGCAAGTTTGACGAGCTGGCAACAGTAAGTGCATATACTCCTTACTCCACCGTGAATACATGTCTCTCCTCATGGATATGATGACAGGGTGCTGTTATGTTGCAGATGCAGAGAAATGTGTGTGTGTGTGTGTGTGTGTGTGTGTGTGTGTGTGTGTGTGTGTGTGTGTGTGTGTGCGTGCGTGCGTGCGTGCGTGCGTGCGTGCGTGCGTGCGTCTGTGTGTGTTTGTGTGTGTGATACTTGCAGTATTGGCATGCTTAGTAGTCGGCAGGAGATAGCCTATATAGCGCCTAATCTCCTTTCGCTTAAATCAAAACAAGCCATGCTTACTGGCATACAGTATAGAAAAGCTTCTCTCTGTCCCCCTTTCTCTCTCTGTCTCTAAAGAAAGTAAAATAGTGTAATGAAAACACACACACACACACACACACACACACACACACACACACAATCCATTAAACCTTAAGCCCTATCTAGAAATCGGCTTCAGCCATATCTCTCTCTCTTAAATTCCCTCTTCTTTTCAACTTCTTCTTCGTTCTAACCCACCTCCCCCTCCTCCCCCCTAATGTTGACTTGGCCAACGTTAGTTCGCCATTTGGATCAATATTCTAATCAGCAAAAGTAAAAAGGCGCGCCGGGTAAATAATAGATTGAGCTTACAGTTCCACACAGTTTTGCAGTTACCACATAAAAATGTGTTCAAAAAAGTCGCCTCAAAAAGTGATTGGTATGCGCAGCATGCCCAAGCCATTTGATTGCACTTGGCCTTTGGAACTTTTTGATTATAAAGAGAATTGTGGTGATGATGATGATGATGATGATGATGATGATGATTATGATGAAGATGAGGATGAGGATGAGGATGATGATAATGATGATGAGTTTTCGTGACAACAGGAAAAAAAGCACCATAAACATTTAGTAGAGAGGTGACGTCTTTAAACCCTAAACCCTTGGGCGTGCAAGGGAAACCACCTCCTTGAATTGAAAACCATATTATGTACGCTCTGTAGAAACACAAACGAGGACGACCTCGGACCGAAGATCTCAATAACGATAGCATTATCTATTAAAATTGGTGGTAACAAAAACTCGACCCTTGACCCTTTAAACTTCAAACCATGGATGAACAACATTCTTGCTGCTGTCGGTGTTGGTTACATTTCCCATTCAACCAAACACATATAGTTACAAATTCATGCTGGATAGCCCACACTTGTCCATGCTACTATCTGTTTGTTATCTACGCCCATCACACAATAAACCAACCTTCCTTCAGATCCAAAATTTGAAGGAAAATATCAAGTTCCTCTCTGATGAACTCTCAGGAATGAGAACCTTTTGAATGGCTTTACACTTGCCCAGCTT
>NC_137193.1:57117739-57150239 GCF_960531495.2 Zeus faber | reverse complement strand
AAACTTTAGAAATTTAACTTAAAGGATGTTTTTCAGGATATATTTTTCTTATTGTCTACAAATGGACCAAAACTGACCTTTCTCCTACTTTCAATACTCTCTGACACTCAGCTATACAATTAAGCACTAAATCAGGGAACCAAATATCACAGACTCTCAAATATTGTTATCTATTATCATAAAAAAAAACAAAAACATTTTTATCTATATAAAATGTACTTCCAAATGCCGAAAAGTCAGTGTTTCTGCGCCAATCTGAGTTACCTTGCATTGATCGAAAATGCAATCGCTGTCACTTCATACAGAGCATAAGGTACCGTGACCATTGTTATGATCAACTTATGCCACGAAAAGCAATGAGCGTGATTTGTGACAATATTGGAAGGCTCACATTTCCAAGACCCAAGCTGGATCTGGGGTTGGCTCGATGGAGACACACTTGCAGACATGATCACATGATCACATTCCATTTACTTCACAGTGCCAAACTTGGAAACAGACATGGAAGCATGTGTCGTAGTCAGTATTCCACTGTCAGGAGTTTATTTATTTGTGATTTGCAAAGGATTTTCTGTCGGGGGAAGGGCTATTATGTTGAAAGTGTGCGGTAGAGAGAGGCGAGGAAAAGCAAATCTTTAACAAGCAAGCCACTGGGAAAGGAGGGCGGTTTATAATAGTCTCTTTCTCCCTCTCTCTCAGGAGAACCACTGCCGGCGAATCAAGATCCTGGGAGACTGTTACTACTGCGTCTCGGGCCTGACCCAGCCCAAAGCAGACCATGCCCACTGCTGTGTGGAGATGGGCCTGGACATGATTGATACCATAGCGTGAGTCACCGATACATTCACCCGGACTGTATATATTCACCTGTCCTGCTGCTGTCTACACACACACACAGACACACACACACACACACACACAGACACACACACAGACACACACACACACACACACACACACACACACACACACACACACACACACACACACACACACACACACACACACAAACACGCGTGTCACACACGCGCGCACGCACACACATACATGCCATATACAGTAGTCCACAGACAGTTACAAATACAAGCACACACAAACACACACATGTAGACCAGGCTCACATATACACCAAGAGCACAATGCAAAGCGCACACACAAACCCTCAACACATAAACACATGCAAACACACACTCTCAAACAAGCTGGAGATATTTTTGACTCGAAAAATGGTGGACTTAAATTTCTTATGGGATGAAAAATACCCTTCCTTTAATGTTGAATGTGAATGTTTAATGTGAAAAGTAACTTTTTGAGAGAGGCAAAGGACTATAACCTTGTAGTTCTACTTCCCTCTGTTGCAGTCATCAGCAGTCATTAGCAGCAGGCACACACCCATGGACAGGCAAATGTAATAGACATGCATATACTCTTTATCTCTGCATGTACACACACACAGGCACACACACGCACACACACACACACACACACACACACACACACACACACACACACACACACACAATCACACAAACACACACACACACACTCACACAGCAGCGGAGCTTTTAGCTTATTCTCCCGAGCGAGCGCTGGCCTGTCATGTTGTTGTCCTGTAGTTCTGTCATAGCGGATGGATGTGACTGTAGGAGTCCTTTATTTCTCAGGACAGGTGCTGCCATATGCATTCAGTCTCCCCTTGTGTGTGTGGGTGTGTGTGTGTGTGTGTGTGTGTGTGTGTGTGTGTGTGTGTGTGTGTGTGTGTGTGTGTGTGTGTGAGAGAGAGAGACGTCCCTCTTTCTTTTTTTCCCTGATGGGCAAGCTGCACACACACACACACACACACACACACACACACACACACACACACACACACACACACACACACACACACACAGACACACAGACACACACACACACGCACACACGCACACACACACACACACACACACACACACACACACACACACACACACAAACACACACATTCACTTGCATCCCTGCTTCTCTCTCTCTTTCTCTCTTTCTTTCTCCTTCGTCTGAAGTGGCTCACCTCCCACTGTCGACAAGGATCTTTGGATAGTGATTTACTGGAGAGGAAAAGCTTTGGTAAAGTCCTGCTTTATCTTCCCTGAGCCATACACAGACACATTTAGGCATATACACCTAAACAAAAGACAGACGCAGACACACACACACACACACACACACCTTGGGAGTGAAACGTTTCTATTTGGAATCCTCAACGCAGAGCAGCTCTCGCTTCATCAAGACAAAAGCGTGACAAGCAAAGAGTTTGGTCACGGTGAACGCAGTATAATACAACGTACACTGAGCTGCGTCTCGGGCTGAGAGCTATATTTAGTCATCCACCTTGTCAGGTACAGCTCCATGCATCAGTGCCTCCTCCTTCCACCACTGAGTCGACAGCTCGGGCCACCACGCCCGGAGGAATTTCCAGCATCATTTCATTTGATTTTGTGGAAAAATCGCCACTCCGTATCTTTGGTCTGTTGGACTGTTTTGCCAATGGCTGCCCCAACCCTAAGAGTAACAACACAGGAAATGTAGGCAATAAAGCCAGGCATGGGATGTGTGAGATCATGGGTAGAGGTGTGTAGAGAATGTGGCCAAAATAGGGTTTGTCCAAAAGGTTTTCAAGCTTTACACTTTGACATGATGAACAGCTTAGACCCTTGGAGTTGAGATGCTACTCTCCCAGATGGAGAAGAGCCAGTTGAGTTTCAGGGAACCCTGGTGAGGATGTCCGTCTAACAGCTCCCATTGGAGTTGAACCAGGCCATGACCATGTCTCCTGCCCTTTTGAAGTCCATATCTCTCGGTCAGCCTGGGTTCCCAAGGTCCATGGTCCATGTCTATGTCTTCTGACACTTTGGTTCAACTGTCCCGTTTCCTGCCCCGCCCCCAAACTCTCTCTGCAGGTCCGTAGTGGAGGCGACGGAGGTGGACCTAAACATGCGTGTCGGCCTGCACACAGGGCGGGTTCTCTGTGGCGTGCTGGGTTTGAGGAAATGGCAGTACGATGTCTGGTCAAATGACGTGACGCTGGCAAACGTGATGGAGGCCGGAGGGCTGCCCGGGTTAGTGCTACTACTCACTTACATGGAAGCCTGTATCACATCACACTGGTCAATGGAGCACAGTAGTAGTACATTAACATTATTAGGATCCTATACCATCTGTAAAAAGCTTAAGCTTAATGGCTTCACTCCCAAATAAGAGCTGCTTCTGTTTCTCAGCAAGGTGCACATCACCCGGACCACCCTGGAGTGCCTGAACGGAGACTATGAGGTGGAGCCGGGCTTCGGACACGAGCGCCACGCCTTTCTTCAGAAACATCACATTGAGACCTTCTTCATCGTACCGTCGCACAGACGCAAGGTTCATTGCTCGTGTTTATTTCCCTTTTTGCATATTATAAGGGAATACCTATTGTTATTTGTAGGATTATTATTTATATAAGTCCAGCTAAACGGCTGTATCTCAGACCTTGATTGGCAAATATTTATGCGTGGCGGCAGGCGGATCGAGCGCTAAGCTGACGACACACATTTGTCCTGCTTCTCTGCATCACACTGACCGTACATCCAGAACGCACTGTGTCACACTGTCATGCTGGGGCAAGGTCTTACGGCTTGAATCCCCTGCATTTATTTCTGATGTAAACAGGAGTGGCACATGTGCAAATGCATACACACACACAAACACACGCACGCACACACACACACACACACACACACACACACACACACACACACACACACACACACACACACACACACACACACACACACACACACACACACACACACACACACACACACACACACACACACTGCTTTTCATAACTGCTTCTCACAGGTTTTATCTTTAATCTCTGATATTTTCTTTTCTTCTAAGCTCCCTGTCTTTCATTCTTCTTTTCCTTCAAGATATTTCCAGGTCTGATTCTGTCGGACATTAAACCGGCCAAGCGGATGAAGTTCAAGACCGTGTGCTACCTGCTGGTGCAGCTCATGCATTGCAGGAAGATGTTCAAGGCAGAGATTCCCTTTTCCAATGTCATGACGTGCGAAGATGATGACAAGGTGAGAGTGTGTATGAGCATCTATAAGGGGATGTGTGTGTGCATGTATGTGTATGAGCATCTATAAGTGTGTGTGTGTGTGTGTGTGTGTGTGTATGAGCATATGTAAGTATATATGTGTATGTATGTGTGTGTGTATAAGGGTCTATGTGTATCTATATGTGTTGGCATGTGTGTATGAGCATCAGTAAGTCTGTGTTTGTGTATGTGTGTCTGTACATCGGACCATTTGTAAGTGCATGCATGTTTGTAAGCATCGGTCAGTTAGTGTGCATGTGTGTGCGCCTGTGAGAGACTGTTTGCGACATGAGCTTGCTCATATACCACTGTACTGTACATAATAGGTATTAGTATTTCAGGCCTGCATAGTAAATATCCTTTTAATGGGCTTGTATGTTCAGCACTGATGGAGTGAAATCCTGCTTGGTTCGCTAATCTGCTGCACACACACACACACACACAAACACACACAGACACACACAGACACACACACACACACACACACACACACACACAAACACACACACACACACGAAACACACAACACTAATCGCAGCACTAATCCTGATTTCTGGATCTCTCAAGATGATGAGTACTGCAGTACAGTACGCCTCAGATACTTGTTTAAAAGTACACTAAGTTTGTGCAATGAATAGTTATAAAGTTCCTGACCGAAACACACTAGTCGTTTACCTTTTACTCTGAATGTTTGTGTGCGTGTGTGAGGTGGTGTTTGTGTGTGCCCACATAATGCCATGTGCAATCGTGTTTGTTGCTATCTAAAAATTAAAGATTATGCTTCTATGTGTGTGTGTGTGACCATTTCTTTTTTTGTGAATTTAGATGTTGTGTCTGTTTCCTATTAGCCTGCTATATGTGTTTGGTTTGGGCCACGATGACTCAGCATTGAGTCGGAGTGTGGTCATGGTTTGGTGGAATCATTAGGTCCGGCCATCAGAAATAGCCCGTACACTGTAATCCGCCCAACTGTTTGAGCTCTGTCAGGCTTCAGAGCGGCAGGATCCTGGGGAGACAACGGTTGCTAGTTAGGAACCTCCATCTGTTGTCACATCTTCTCAAAGCGTTAGACACAGTATTACATTGTTGTGATAATAAAATCACATGGTGAACTATCATAGACAACAACATATTTCTGTCATTGTTTTGGCGACTAAGTTGTATCTTATCTGACTATACTATGTTTAAGCAGCCCTAAGACAACAGTACTCTAGTCTTTCGTTAAATCAGCATTCTATTCATTCAGCATCACAAGCTCACACCACCACTATATTGTAAACTGTAATCAGGATCGGCATGAGCACTAATCTACAGTGGGAAAAAAGGTATTTTATGCTGTTATTGTCAGCTGTGTTATATCATGGATACTTACTTTTAATACTGTATGTACATTGAAGAGTGTGTGCTTACATACCTTCACTTCAGTAGAAATGTGGTACTTTCACTTTTACCAGAGTGATTCTGTGTCAGGTGTATTTGTATCTTTACCTCAGTAAAAGGTCTGAGTACTTCTTCCACTATTGGTAGAGACATATTCCATCCTCAAGACATTAACCTCAATTGGTTAAACTAATGATGGTGGATTTTTTTTTAAATATAGTTTACACTTAATTTATGTATTTCTTTATTTATCTATTTATTTATTATTGTCATTGTTATTAATTCATTCATTCATTCATCTATGGATGTATTTATTAATGTATACATGAATTAAATAATTAAATAGTTATTTATCTGTTTGTTTATTTATTATTATTATTATTTTTTTTTTTTTTTTTTTTTTTTTTCATTTTATTTTTTTAAATTATTATTATGATTACGTTTTTTAATATACATTAAAATATATAAACTTTTATAATATGTATATATTTTTTTATAAAGTAACGATCACATCACGTTTGTTATAATACTATACTAATACTATAATATGATACTGTCGGGTACTAACTGGTTGTGTTGTGTCAGCGGCGGGCGCTGCGGACGGCCTCAGAGAAGCTGCGCAGCCGGACGTCCTTCTCCGCCGGCGCCGTGCAGCACTCCCCCGGCACCCGCGTCAACCGGTACATCGGGCGGCTCATCGAGGCCCGGCAGACCGAATCCGAGACCACCGACATCAACTACTTCACGCTGGAGTACAGAAACCGAGACAGGGAGCGGAGGGTGAGGACTCCTCTAGGCGCGCGTTTGCGCACGCATAGACGCGACGGAGGGGAGATGAAGGACCGGTTAAAGCACAAAGACGCACCCGCACCCTAGAAAAAGTGAAAGTACCATACGTTTCTGACGTTTCTACTTTACTAACTGTAGATAAGTACTAGCTCTTAAATGTACTTAAAGGATTAAACGTGAAAGTACTCGTCATATTCATATACAGGTGTAATAGCTATGGCAATGTAAATCCTTATTTAAAGAACATGGCCCTAGATGGACGTGTATCCATATTTTCAAACCGAAATGTCTATAAATTTAAATCCAGATTAAAAAAAAAAACGAGTAAAAAGTAAAGATATTTGCTTTGAAACGTATGCAGTAAAAGTCGAAAGTGTTGGAAACTGAATATAAGTATGCAGATACGAGAAAAAGTACTGAAGTACTTGTACTTTGTTACTTTCCACCCCTGCTTAAAAGAGACGTGGAAGACGTAGAAAGGGTGAAATAACTGGAGGTTTTCCTTGCTGCATTTGAGGTGGCATGCTTCTGACTCTGTACCATACTCTTCCTCTGTTCTTCCTCATTCCATCTCTCTTCCACACACGCACACACGCACACACACACACACACACACACACACACACACACACACACACACACACACACACACACACACACACACACACACACACACACACACACACACACATCACAGACAACAGGCGTGGGAGTGAGGGCAAGAGGAGAAAAGGAGGAAAATAGTGAGAATCAGAGATCATGTAGGGTGTGTGTGTGTGTGTGTGTGTGTGTGTGTGTGTGTGTGTGTGTGCGTGTGTGTGTGTGTGTGTGTGTGTGTATGTGTGTGTGTGTGTGTGGAATCCACCCACCCTCTCAGGAGGGGGTGCAGCTAATGACTTGGGAGCGTCTGAGCAGCACACGTGATTTATTTCTCCTATGTGTGCGTGGGTAGGGACATAAGGGAGACACGGAACAGGGAAATAATTTGTGCGTGCATGTGTGTGTGTGTGCCTGTGTGTGTGACTGTGTGTGTGCGTGTGTGTGTGTGTGCGTGTGTGTCGGCAATCCAAAGCCTATTACTTGGTGAAAGTGAAATTGTGAGTTAATTGTCATTTCCTGGAACTCTTTCGGAAATGGAAAGCTGAAGTGGAATTCAAAGTGCCATTACTCATGTAAATCAGGCGTTAAAATGTTGGGTAAATATTACTCCCAGCACAGCGCCGCTCAATTACGAGATAAGAAAAGATAGGCACAAGATGCAATGCATTTTCTCTTTACCCTTCTTAATGTCACCTACTACAACCACTTTTATTTTGAAATTAATGACGTAATGACTGCTAGAGTAGACAGTGTCTGGATGAGTTAGCAATGTGATGAAATCTGTAGATATTAAAGACATAGTTAGAAATGCTTTAGACTGATTAACCAAAGAAAATGTTTTATCCTGATAATAACATTTAAGTGATTAAGCTATGATTCTGTGGTCTAACATATTGGATCAATATCAAATTTAAGTGATTGAAAAAATGTTTTGCAAGTAAACAAAGGACTGAGATAAAACTTGTAGAATTATGCCCCCCGGTATTCATGTCACAATCAATTATGATTAGCAACATTTATTTTAAATCGATTTTTCAAGGAAACGAGCATCTGTGTTTTCACCGTATTGCTTTGTACCTGTTTTCCTTCCTGTTTTTCCTTTTTTTTTTTTTTTTAACTTTATTTGTTCCACTCCTACTCCTTCCCTCGCTCTCTCTTCTCTCTATTCTCTGCCAGTACCAAGAGGTGTACGACGATTATTTCATCAGCGCCGTCGTCCTCTCGCTGATCCTCGCCGCTCTGTTTGGCCTCCTCTATCTTCTAATGATCCCGCAGTACGTAGACAAACACGCACACATGCACGCACGCACACACACACACACACACACACACACAAACACACACACTAACACACGCATGCCCACGCGCAACGTGCATTGGTGGTCCATTTGCGTAATGGAACTGGATAAACATGATGGTTATTAGACACAGCTGGACAGCCGCACCGCAGTAAACGTGTGTGTACCCTTCTTTTCCTCCCAATAGGGGAATGCTGAACCTGCTCCTGCTGGTGCTGTGTGTGTGTTTCCACTTGGCCTGCGTCATGTACCTGCACCTCACCCGCATCCAGGTAGGAACCCCCCCCCCCCCCCCCCCGCCCCCCAACATCCGCCATCTTCCCAAAGCAGGTGGATCAGTACAGTTGCTTCACTATGAGCTGAATAGGAATAGATGAGTCGAATTCTACATCAGACTATACCACATCGTCGTTCCACTGCTTGCTGACAATAGGCTGACGTAATAACTATAATATTATTATAGTTATTGACTCATTCTTTCAACACCAGTGCCACCCGGGCTGCCTCACCATCAAGATCCGCACGGTGCTCTGCGTCTTCCTGGTTCTGCTCACCTACTCCATAACACAAGTCTGTGTGGTAAGGGATTGGAGTTCAGTGTGCTAGTGTGTGTGTGTGTGTGTGTGTGTGTGTGTGTGTGTGTGTGTGTGTGTGTGTGTGTGTGTGTAAGCACATGCAAAAGTGCATAATCAGAGCTGTCACAGTTATTACATAATCATAACCATTTTGTAGTTGTGTCCACTTTCATGTGTTTCAATTCAAATTGAAGGAGAATTTTAAACAATTTTTAGAAATGTCTCAATAAATGCAACATATATATATTTCTATAGTGAAAGCATACTTTTAGTATATTAAGTGTGTTACCCAAGTATATTTCTACACTTTCTACACCTATTTTGGTTCTTATTTTTGATTTTATGTACTAATTTAAAGTAGAGCTTTAGTATACTAGTCATTATTACATTGTAAGGTTAATGTAAGTACACTAAAGTATCTTGAGACATTATCCTACAGTATAAATGGCTCCTAAGCTGTACTTCAGTATACTTGCTAAAAGTGTACTATTTATTTAGTATATTTGTAAATGTGCTTAAGCATACTTAGCACTAAGCACTTACTAGTTTAAAGTTTAACTTAAGTACTACTTTTTAACAGTATATTTCTCAATATATATATATTTCAAAAGTATACTCAAATATACTTAACTGAAGCTATGTCTAGATAGATATTTTATTCATCAATCATTCATTGAAATTGCAGTTTTAGAGCAGCTCAAGTGCAAACAATGGGCACTCATAAAAAAAATTATAAAATTGACAGCATTCAATAATCCTAATCATGAACTAAAAAAAGTCCAAAAATTGTCACGATACAATAAACCTCAAATCAACAAAAAAGTTGAAAAAATTGAAATATAAACCTATAAACAATAAAAAGAAACCTAAAAATTAACAATAAGCAATAAACAACAAAACATTGGAAATAACTCTGGTACAGTAGTAAACTTATTTAAAGCGTACAATTTTTGAATATATTAAAAAATCAGCTTCAGTATATTCCTCAAAAGTGTATTAAGTGTGCTGATTATTTCTCTGTTTGATAAACCAGTGCATGACACGTGCACTCCCTCCTCCAGGTGGGCTCCGTACCATGGGGGCGGGGGCCTTCCAACCTCAGCTCCTTCCTGGAGGCACTCACCGCCGATGCCCTGGATGGCGTGCCGTCCAACGGGACGCTGGCAGAGAGGACATGCCCCAACATGGCGTATGCCCTTCTGTCCTGCGTGGCGGGGACCCTCACCATCGTTCCCTACCTCCGTGTCTCCTCTCTGCCAAAGATCCTGTTGCTCCTCTTTCTCTCCACCAGCTACACCGTTGTCATGGAGACTAGCGGCTATCGCCAAGCTGTGGGGTAAGCGTGGGTCACATGGAGTATGGCGTTTGATATGGTAAATTTATGTGCATTTATTATGTTTGTTTGAGTTGTGCTTCTCTTTCCCTATTTCTGGTTGTGTGTGCGTGTCTGTTTGCTTGCGTGTGTGTGTGTGTGTGTGTGTGTGTGTGTGTGTGTGTGTGTGTGTGTGTGTGTGTGTGTGTGTGTGTGTGTGTGTGTGCGTCTTTCAGAGGAGGCTTTCTTCACACAAGGGGGTACGATCCCGTGTTGGCTGTCTTGCTGTTTGCAGGGGCTCTTACTTTACACTCCAGACAACTGGATCTAAAGCTACGACTGGACTACATATGGGCTACTCAGGTCTGTGTGTGTGTGTGTGTGTGTGTGTGTGTGTGTGTGTGTGTGTGTGTGTGCGTGTGTGTGTGTGTGTGTGTGTGTGTGTGTGTGTGTGCATTCTTTTGGTGTGAATAAAGGGCATTGAGTGTGTGGGTGTGTTGGCGAGATCAGCAGGCTTGTCATGTTTATAAGATATTATCCCCCTCTAGTGTTAAGGATGAGCAATTACATGTAATTTCCCCCTCCTAACTGAATTCACAACGAAGGCATGCTGTGAGTCTCACTGCAGAGACTATTAATTATACTTCATGGCAACTTGTGTATTTGTTTGTTTTCCAGGCAGAAGAGGAGAGGGACGACATGGAGAAGGTGAAGGTGGACAATAAACGGATCCTGTTCAACCTGCTCCCCGCTCACGTGGCCCAGCACTTCCTCATGTCAAACCCCAGGAACATGGTGAGCAGCCGCAGCCACGGTTGCTCTCGGGAACGACTGTAAATTATTGCGAAACAGTGGTCAAAGCAGTTTTGAGGCCGTGGTGTTTGTCTGCTGAAGCCTTGGTTGAAGTCATCCCAACAAGGAATATACAATAATGGATGAGAACAGCCATCACTCAGACCACACAGCTACAAAAGGTTCAGTTTGACTTAAGAAACAGGTCAGTCGGCATTCTTATACGGCGAATGACATCATCCCTGCCGAGCCTTCCCTTAAGGAAAAACATCCCTGATCCTGTTTCTGCGTGGGGTTGAAGTGCCAGTGAGCTGTGGCAGTTCACCGTGTCCATTTCCACTGATTGATATGAACATCCCTTCCCACTGATCCCTGTTCTTTTTCCCAAAGTTCCCCTTTCCAACGTTGCTCATTTTTTCGGGAAGCAGCGGCGTCAAACATCCTTGACCTGTGAATCAGGAAGTGTGTAGCCCTTCACGAGGGCTGGCTTGTAATGTAAACACTGCAGGCAGGAAGTTTGTTTCCCCTCATGAGCTAGAAGACGTGGAACGGCCCCCGTCATTGGTCTGGGCTAAAGTTCATCCCCACATGCTGTGTTGATGCTGCATCCTGGTGCTACGTGGGGGCCGGGGGTTAGGGACACGACTTATTTTTTTGCAATTGACCCCCTAGGCTACGATTACAATTTTAAGTTCCCATGCCTGTGAAGCCTGTTCCCATTTGCGCAAAATATGACTGATTTATTAACGCCTGACAATGCTCCGTGCTTAACGGTTAACGGTTAACGTTCTGCCTTCCTCGTGCTTTGTAAAACTCCCCAAGTCTGTTCAGGTTTAGGAATCCCTGTCGTAATATAAATTTGATTTCCTCTCCAGGACCTGTACTACCAGTCCTACGCTCAGGTGGGAGTGTTGTTTGCCTCCATTGCCAACTTCAACGACTTCTACATTGAGCTGGACGGGAACAACATGGGAGTGGAGTGCTTGAGGCTGCTCAATGAGATCATCGCCGACTTTGATGAGGTGAGCGAATTTGTCGAATCAGGCGGATCAGCATCCCGTCAAGGAGGGCGCCGGAAAAACTTGAATTACCCGATCGCTCGCACCGAAAAAGGCGTTTAGACTTAAACCCTGCTACTTATAGGTTCTGTTCATGTATTTGTTTGTGGGCATTTGTAATGTTATTTCCCTCTCAAGAATTCGATTAATGCTGATATCCATTTGTGTTTTGTTCCGTAGCTGATGGATAAAGAGTGCTACAGTGACATTGAAAAGATCAAGACCATCGGCAGTACATACATGGCTGCCGTAGGGCTGGTTCCTACCACCGGCTCCAAGGTACCGCACGCCACGGCGGAGTTTCTCCCACGCTCACGGGTCTCTCCGTACGCGCACGTGTTCATTAGCGTTTAAGCCACCTTCCCTGTTTTCAATACGCACAGCAAGAGGATAGCTATCGCTGATTTCATGTTGCTATTTTGAGCGCCCTCACGTTTTCGGGCCCAGCAAATCCTCTCAGAAGGGATTACCAGCTGTCATGGCGTCAGCATATTTTGCATTCGTGACGTGGAAATACGACAAACAAAAGAGCCCTTTCTTGGGGGTTAGTAAGTTCATGCAAACGTAACAGTCAGTCATCATAGTTTTGTCATAGTGAGGAACCGTGCTCACAACTGTTATGAAAAGAAAATCACGAGAGAATGAATAGGCCAATTTATTGTGTGTTTATGGTGTGTGCGTGTGTGTGTGTGTGTGTGTGTGTGTGTGTGTGTGTGTGTGTGTGCGTGTGTGTATATGCACATTGTTTGAATTTATTTCTGTTAATATCTGATTTTTAGGCTAAAAAGTCCATCACCTCCCACCTATGCACAGTATCTGACTTTGCCATTGAGATGTTTGATGTCCTGGACGCCATCAACTACCAGTCGTACAACGACTTCGTCCTGAGAGTGGGTGAGTTCTAGACGCTTTCGCACGGACTCACGCATACAGCGCGAACTGTGTCACTCAATGCAAGCTAGATGTCCGTCAAAGACGCCGCTGCCAGTAAGTTTGGTCCGTCCTGCGTGGTAGGAAGCACATCACAGAAAGGGTTTTCCGATAGGAAGCTCGTCACGGTGAGACCTGAGCTGCTGGGTTCCATTGTGTCGGGTATCCTGTGGCGGGCCTGAGACAGGGGGGCTTGTGTAAGCACGCCGCCACGTCGTGTACACGGTGCCATCCTGTGTGCATGGTGCCATCCTGTGTGCATGGTGTGCTGCTTAAAGGGACGTGCTGTTCAGGACATCAACTCTTTATAGTAGAGGGGCCAAGTCCCCAGGTTGACACTGTTTCATGATGGCTGTCTACAATGTCCGCTCTCGCTGGCATCACCACGAGAACAAAACCTGAACGAACGTCATCAAATCAAATTTCCGCAGTCACGGAGAAGGGCGGCACAGAAACTCTTCATCAACAGCTCTGATCTGATCCAATTAAAAATCCAATTAATCACATTTTAGTTGATAAATACTAATAATGTTGCCCACTTGGCATCCATTGCAGCATGGCCGTTCTGGAAGGGGGAGTCCTCCTTCTGCGGCCCCTTCTCAAGGTTTCCTTCTTGTTTCCCCAAAGGGCTTTTCTGGGTGTTTTTCCTTGACCGCGTGGGGGTAAGGACTAGGGGATGCGGCTTATTTTTATGTGAAATGCGAAGCTTGTGAAGCCCTTTCAGACTTTTAAGGGCTGTATACCACGGATCAGCCACAACATCAAAACCACTGACAGGTGAAGTGAATAACATTGATCATCTTGTTCCAAAAGCACCTGTCAAGGGGATCAGTGGCGTAGTGATGTCTAGAGAACTGGGTTTACTCTTAATTTTTGCATTGCCATTTTGGCATGTTTATTTTTTCTCTTTAGTGGGTGTTTTTAAGGGAACATTCATGCCCGCGGGAACGTATTTTCTTTGAGGTGTGCTGCCGAACATACATGCACGCGCGTACATACAGTATGAACTCCTAAAGCTGAAAAATTGTCCATCCCAAGTTATAAACAACATCCACTCCCTGTCAGCAACAAAAAGCACTAACATACAGTGAGCTCTCAGTCTGCGTAGGCAGCAAAAAAAATAATAATAATGTAAAAAAAATAAAAGGTTAATTATATATAATAGATATACAGTATATATAACTTATTGGTTTTATTTACTTATGCAGCATCATTGACCAACCGTTTGCAATTCGTCATTTATTCATCCAGTTCTATATCCAGCAGCAATCAACTTCAATACACAGACTTCATCCACAGTGAAAGTCAAAATGCTGGTGTCGGCACCAACAACAAAACACAACAAGGCAAGCATACTGTAAGACCAATAGCAGACTGGTGTAGAGGTCTTACCGGGTCGACCTTCGTTTGGTTAAGGTTTATAAGCCCAGGTGCCTCCCAGCACTTAGAAGCACTACTGTACAACTTTTATTCAAATTAAAGCCTCGCAAAGTTTAGACGACGCTAAATGCTGCCATCTTGTACGTGATGAGGCCACACTTGTTCGTTTCACCACACGCATACCTAAGAACTTATACATGGTCTCCATTCATAATGTACATTTTCACACAAAGGCGGTGCAGGCCCGTGCCTTTCCACGTAGATGTTGAACAGACTGCGCATGTGCCCTGTGACACAACTGCCAGTCAAACTGTCTGACACGGCCGGTGCTCCACAGCCCAGAGAGCGCTTGATGCTCAAGGAGCATCCAGAAATGATGGGTGCTGTAGCACCCTCAGCACCCCACTTCTCATGCCTATGGGAACGTGTGCTCTGGACAATGTTCTGCTGGGAAACCTTGGTTCCTGGTATTAATGTGGTGTTATCTTGACACGTACCACCTACCTAAACGTTGTTGCAAACCAAGTACACTCCTTCATGGCAACAGTATTTCCTGATGGCAGTGGCCTCTTTCAGCAGGATAATGTGGCTGCCACACTGCAAAAACTGTTCAGATTTGGTTTGAGGAACATAACAAGGAGTTCAAGGTGTTGACTTGAGGCATTTTGGCGCCGTAGGAACCTTCTTTTATGGAGGAACCGTTCTTTTTTCTGTGTCCGCACTGCAGGAACTCCGTTTTGAGGAACTTTTTTAGCTCCTACTGCAGGGCAGGGACTAATCGGCTGAAGAGTAACCTTCAGTGATGTAAGTGCACAGTGACTTGTCCAGACGTAAGTCCACGGTCCCCCGCTGGTCCCTCAGACTGAGTCCACCCGGTCCAGGTGGGTGCAGACCAGCCAGGGCTTAATTTGTGCCGGATCCTGCCGGAACATGTTCTGGGATCTCCCAGATTGGGACCGGCACCTATTTGATTGGATCCGGCACCTCCGCACAAGCTGCGGAAATGTGGTTCGAGCTGCGAGCTCCGCATTCCCCGTTTCTCCAAACAAAACAAATAGAAATAGTGTGTTTTTAGAATATTCTTTTTTAGGACTGTACCCGACTTTTGTTGGTTGGGTCGGATTCGCACCTATGGTAAATGGATAAGGATGGATATGGATGGACTATGCGCGCTCTAGGGATGCGCGAGCCAGCAATGGGGTGCCCAAAACACAGTTTTTTATTTTTTGTCTCCTTATGGAACGAAATATGTGCATATGGAACAAAAACGTGCGTAATGGGGACACTTTCTCTCACTTTCTCCCTGATCGTCCTCTTCATGCGCTATGCTAATCTTAACGCGTCTACGAGTCGTGCTCCGTTCCTCCGTGCACCGCCCCGACGCTGTTTTTAGTTGTTTTATTTGGAGGAATGGGTCTCGGCTCTCTGTGTTGCCTCCGCCGATCGAGTCGTACGGAGAGCCGTGTTCAGGTCTATGTCCGGACGCGGACGATTCACACATATAAAAATATATGATATATTGATTGATCCCCTAATCTGTAATTCCTCATTAAAATGTTATCCGTGTGCATTTTGTGAGTTCAATCTGTTTTATCCTGTTATGGTAATGCACACTGACTGACCAAAAAAACAAAGAAACAGCTGTTTGCCTTGAAGAATCTCAGTCGACTGTCGAGTTTCCGACTGATTATTCGACTTGTCGACTTTCAGGGGGCAGCCCTGTTATTGTTTATTTATGTTTCTTAATTGAACGAAACAAAAAAAAAAACAGCTTTAGGCTTTGTGCGTTCTGTGCATGCTTTCCGTGACTTTTTTTCTCCCCCCGACCCGTTGGATCGGCAACCTCTCTGTGTTCAGGCACCTCCTGACCTACAAATGATAAACTGGGACCAGCCCACACTCAGTACACTCGGCGGGAATAAAAATAACCAATAAAAAAACAAAACAATAAAAATAGAAGTTTTAATGTAGATGTAATTATTTCATTTACTTTATTTTCCGACGTAACTGTATTAATTAATGTGCGCCCCGTAATCCCTGTGCGGTGTCCTGATGCGAACCCTTGCCGTACAAAAGCCGGAACAAACTTTTAAATGACGTCTTTTAGATCTAATATGAGTGAAGATCCAGCAACTGGACTGTTTATTCTCACCTCAAATTTGTTCAGAAACAGATTTTTGTGGACTGATAAGGTGTAATATGTGAAAGTTACTGAGTAAATACAACATGGAGCTCACACTGAAACCCCGTCGGTTGACATCACTTCAGAGTTTCAGTGCAGTGCAAATACAACCAGAAAAAAAAGCCCTTGATGGTATTTAGTCCTCGGAGGACCTCCCCAGTTCCTAGTTCCCCTCAGGGAGTCCCTAGATCTCAATACAATCAAGCATCTGTGGGATGTGCTGGAACACGAAGCCTGATCCATGGGGGCCCCACCTCGCAACTTACAGCACTTAAAGAATCTGCTGCTAACGTCTTGGTGCCAGATACCACAGGACACCTTCAGAGGTCTTATGGAGTCCATGCCTCCACGAGTCAGAGCTGTTTTGGCGGCGCGAGGGAGAGCCACACTATATTAGTGGTTATTAGTGCTATTTTTAATGTTGTGGCTGATCGGTGTAAATAAATTGGACTTGACTTGAGCTAATTACTCCAACTCTTATTCCTTGGTTATGTCCGTGCTACAGGTATTAATGTGGGTCCAGTGGTGGCAGGTGTGATCGGCGCAAGGAGGCCCCAGTACGACATTTGGGGAAACACGGTGAATGTAGCGAGCAGGATGGACAGCACAGGAGTCCAGGGCAAGATCCAGGTATGGTGTTACACAAAGACCTGCGCCGACCTGGAATGTGTATTTCCCTTTCCGATCTTTTCTGTTTTGAATTTCCAGGTGACGGAGGACGTGTATCGCCTCATCACCGACGACTATGAGTTTGTGTGCCGCGGACAGGTCAGCGTGAAGGGCAAAGGCCAGATGTTGACGTACATCCTCGAAGGGCGGCGCCAAATCAGCACGCCTTCCCAAAACAAGCAGTCCAGGAACAGCGAACGCCGCTCGAGCCAATTGGCCTGCCCCAACATTTGCACCAGATTGAGTCCCGCACCGACTGTCACCACCTACGCCGCGATTCGGACCCCCAGCCCCAGTATGATGAAGCCCACCACCTCCACCAGCAATACCAGATACCTGCCCTCTGTCCCCACAGCGATGGTGTGATTGACACACACACACACCCACACTCAAACACACACACACGCACAGTCTCCATGGTGACCATGGCACAATCAAGGGCAAGAAAACGACATTGAAACTAGGGAAAATAGAATGCGACCCGCGGGGATGAAAGAGGGATATAAATAGCAGAGAGAGAGGAGAGAGCACAGGATTTGAGTAAATTAATGAAGAATAGAAGAAAACACGCTCTATTCCTATTAAACAGTTTAAGGAGCTTTTCTTCTAGGAAGTGAGTACAGAAACTGCCTTATGGAGGGCATGTGGCTGGGGGTTTGGACTTTGTCCAGGGCTGACGTGTCTGACGTGGACCCGTGCTGTCTCAGCCGCTGTTTTTTGGCCCAGTTTTAGTGCACACCAGAGGCCTCATCCCCGCCAACAGGATGTTCTAGCCACGTCGCTCTGTAACCAATCAAAAGGCCAAGGATGTCGCTGAGGGTAGGCTCCCCAAACGTACCCATCCTTATAGAATGGTGAAGCGAATGACGCACAAGTGATGGTGTAGCATCTTAACCTCTCAACGACATATCTCCTAAGACACCTTTTTGACGTTGGCTGATCCAATTTTCTCAGTATACAACCAAATCAGTGCTGATGCCTTATTGACCACGCTTCAGAATGAGTACATCGCAGTGCTATCTTGCCTTTTAGATTGATTTATTGGAGTCCAATTCATTCCGAAATTCAATTAATTCCGTAACTACCAAATGCGGTAACGATTTGCCAAAACAACAGGGCAATGCCTTCAATCACTTTCGGGTTAGTGATGCCACGTAGTGGCGGCACATACGCCTTGACTGTAACCTTCCAATGGCACATGAGGTACAACCATTGAATCCCTGGGTATGGCCCGTGTGCCGCTCAGTGTCTTTAAGTGCATGATGCCAGCGCTGCATTTCAGTCATGTTTGCTGTCTGTTTCCCTATAATGCTTGACTTAAAGACTTCTTCTTCCTTGATCCTTGTCTATGTGTAGCAATAAAGCGGTTTGTCTTCTCGACCCCCTGCATGCTGTAGCCAGCTCAGTCATTTCTTTGACCTGTGTATGTAGCCTATAGAGTGAGCATAACTAGCAAAACTGCCACGCATGGAATAGAAAAACTTATTTTTTTGGTGTAGTGTGAATGTGAATCCTCCTTTATGACCTTGTAAAAAAAAAAAAAAAAATTCTGCCTGCTTGTTTAGAAAGAAATATTTTTATTGTTGCAATATTCCGTTGAACATTTTCTATTTTTATGAAAACTTCACAAAGGCTGCTTTGGTAAAGGCACAGGGGCACTACACTATTTGCAAAGGAGCATTTAAACCTCGGTGTCGGATTTCCACTTTATCAACCCAGACATATTTTACGGCATAGCATGCAACTTTTTTTCGGGGGCTGACGAGAGCCTTCGGTTTCTTTTATCCACCTCACCTGCATGCTTTGACCACATTAACCACAGCCCACGCGGTGAACGCAACGCGCGGTGACTCTGTTTTAAACTCTTTTACAACTAGTCCTCATGCATGTGCTTACGGTAGTGTTTACTCTTGAATGTACGGTGCTTCTTGACCATTGTCTTCTCTTTGAGCTGTTGCGTGCTAATGAAACCTTTTGAGGACACTTCAGGAGAGACTGACGACAGGGCGGGATCGTGCCCTGCTGGAGTCTCGACAACAGGTAGCTGGTTTTCAAATGTGCCAACCTATTTTCATAAACATATCAGAGTTTATCGTCCAGCTGTGCAGTGTTGCACCACGGGGGTGTGGCTACAGGTATTTATTTTTTCGTTTTTTTTTTGTGAATTGACTTTATCGAATGCCTGTAATTTCACTTTTCAGTTTTTAGATGTTCCTTTGAGGTTTTTGTAATTGAAACAATGGGACAATGTCGATTTTGGAAAGGCTTTTTGACAACGGTAACCTCAGTGATGGGACTTTTGAGTTTGGTTGTGGTTCAAATATATTTTAAGTTCATAGCAGCCTCGGGCTCAGTTCTTAATCTTGAGTTTTAAAGAAATACAGAGAAAGACTTTTATACCCTTGCTTTTAACAGTCAGTGATGTTGATGGACGGGGGTTATTATGTACAATATTTTTCCTGTGAATTAAATATTTTCATACTGTATGATACGGGTTTGAATTGTTATATGTAGGTAATACTAGATATTATTGTACATTGTAGGGTCTTTTTCAGAGATATATTATAAATGATTAGATATTTGTCAAAGGCTTTTTTTTTGTTGAAGACGTATTTATTGAGATGTTTTATGTTGAATGTCCATTTTGTTAAGACAATATTTTATACTACATGTTTGCACTGCTATGATATTGACGTATTATGATGACGAAATAAAGCGAGAGGAGAGACGTGTCTTCATGAGCAAATTCTCTTTCCTGTGCTTCCTGTTCTCAACTTCATGTGCGTTTGCGTGAGTGTTTGCACGTCAGGCCTGTGCGTATGGAAAGGCCATCAAACGGTCATAAAGTTACAAGAAAAATAAAACATGGCCAGTGTGAGAGGCTTATGTCTACATGTGGATCAACAAGGCTTAAAGGGGGGTTGAATACTGACGTTGTGCAGACATCAGTTCCCGTAATAACTTGGCTGGCCGTGTGTTCTTACAGCAGCGGAAGTCAGGAACAGTGTAAGTGGCGGACAAATAAAATAATAAACCCAACGTCCTGGGAAGCAATAAACGGGCCTCACTGTCCAAAAGACTTCATTGCTTTCTTGCGAGAGGAAGCTCCGTGTCGGATCACTGACTGGATTTGGGCTTATGAAGAATTGGGAATTGTTCATATTATTATGAGCTGTCATCTGTCTTCCGTAGTCCACCGGCCCGCAGGGGGAATCTGACCCTCGAGTTTGGGTTTGAAGGGGGAAGGAGAAAACAAAACACGCCGGAGGCTCGATCGTGTGTGTTTATGTGTCAGCTGTGAGCGAGGGGATGTTTGGAGTCCTGGCGCAGGAAGAGACTACTTCTAAACATCCATCAGGGTCTCTCGTTCTCTCTCTCTCTCTATCGTACTCGCTCACCCTCTGTTTTCTCACTGGGTGTGTGGGCCCTAATTGTTTACTGTTGATGTATACCGCGGAAAGTGTGCGTATGCGGTCGGCTGCATGTGCATGCAGGTCGTCCTGGCAACACAACTTGATTGTTTTCTTGATGTCCTTTGCCACCGTGTTTATGAGTTTCAGTTAACTAATGATGAACTGGAGTTCACCCCACCTGGGCCGCTGTGCACAAACTCTGTGATTCATGCTGATTGCATGCACTCGTGTCTTGCAATCACCAAAGAGTGTGCCGCTAACAACCACTCCCATCTAAAGTAGAGACAGGGTGTGTGCGTGCATGCCCGTGTTTACTACCTGCTGTGTCCTCCCGAGTGGATATAACTAAACAAACACCACTCACAATGTTACACTACAAACCACCGAGGTCTCAGAGCGCCAACTCACTTAAAGTCGAGATAAGCGACCGGAAACGGGACCCTTTAAAGGGCTTGTTTATTGCTCCGGCGTGGAGAGACTGAGTCAGGCCGCGGAGAGGCCGTGTTAGGGCATTGATGCAGTAGACCAAGACACCAGGCGGAATTAGGGATTGTTTTTACCCCCCTCCACCTCCCTAAACCACTTACCCAATGACCCTGTGTGTCATGACGTCTCTTACTGTAAACGCCTCGTGAATCCAGACCCCGGAGCGTGGGAGGGGAAAAAAACAACAGGGAACAGTACACGGCTACAAGTTGGTTTTGATGAAGCTGCTTACGTCTGTGTGTGTAACTTTTGGACATTTATGTGTGCGTTGGGGAAACTGTGTTTGTAGTGCTAGTAATGAACTTTGAGCTCGGAATCAGACAGTGCGCAGATGTAGTGTGCAGACGAACAAGGTACCATTACAGTAAGATAACAACAAGTTTGAATCTTCCCTGGAGGAATCCCGGAAAATGATCCAAAATTGCATCGAAATGGC
Source organism: Zeus faber (assembly GCF_960531495.2). Classification (NCBI taxonomy): domain Eukaryota; kingdom Metazoa; phylum Chordata; class Actinopteri; order Zeiformes; family Zeidae; genus Zeus; species Zeus faber. Next base: position 57,128,816 of record NC_137193.1, on the reverse strand, counting down.
ATTGTATCGACAGATTTAACATTTACACCGCTGCGTGGTTGGCTCCAGTTCATTAAATTGGCCTTGAGATTTCACTTTAAATCCAGTGCACAATGTGTAATGCGTCTCAAATTTCAGCTGGCAGCACAGGGTGTTATTTTTGGGGCTAGAACAAAACACTGTCTTACAAGATTGTTGCTCCTCCATGAAAGCAAATATGTTATTCTCGTTCCCCGTACTGTATGTTTTCAGAGAGCCCTCCAGTAAAAAGAGGTCAATGCACTCCAGATTGTGTAAGAGTGACCCATGCTACGCCTCTCCCGTTGCTTCTCCCTTCTGTGCTCCTTCTGTGTGTCCACACACATGGAATGTGACTGTCGGCTGGAAAACACCATTATCACGATGATACACAGTCATATGTCACAGGCTATATCATAATAACCCCCGAAAAACAAAGGTTCGGGGTGACATGAGGTAAAATCGCTAATTGACTGTCTGTGCTCCTAAATAGAACTTGACAGGAACACGGCTTTCCCTGGTACTGTAGACAGTGAGCCATTGGGGATACGCCTGCACTACAGCTATCGTGTGTCTTCCTCATTGTTTTGCTTTATACTGCAATTGGTTTGTGTTGACAGTTGAAACAGCAGCATATATGTATTTAAAAAAAAAAAAAAAAAACCTAATGGTAATTGTGGATTCTGAGGGGAAGCTGGGCTTGGAAGATACTGTTTTTCTGTCATTCCGTGTCCCTCTGCGACTGCATATCCAACGCCTTTCACTTCTCATCAATGGTAATCACTTATATTCTCCGTGCAACTCCGTTCCAGCCAGGCGGCTGAAGTGTAGCTGAACAAACAGCGATCAGCTGCAGCGTGTGGAGCGCAAGCTGTGATTTGGGGCAAGCTGATATCTGCCATAGCAAAAGCGGTTGAATGGAATTCTCACTTCGGTAGCACTGGGACATTTTGATTAATTTTGGCAAATTGTGCCGATACAGTTCCCTTGATCCATTCATGAGATTGTTTCCAGTCAACTTTGCCAAGTGCAGCCCTCGAGCATGGACTTCCTCCTACTACTCATTAGAGCTGCAACCAGAGAGAGAAGCACTGGAGCTACGTGAGCACACGCACACACACACACACACACACACACACACACACACACACAGACACATACATACACGGGAGGAAACTTAAAACAATGGATGCTGGCGCATGGGAGCCTGGATTTCCTGGGTTTCCCACACACAAGTGCACAAACCCATGCTCACAAAAATATGCACTCATTCCAACCCGTAAGCAACACACACACTAACACGAGCTTGTGAGCCATCACACTGCATACCAAGACATTAGACTTCCCCATTGAAGATGTCGCAGACCCTAAGACTCCTTCACCATGGACAACTCCGTCGCTGTTTCACTGTTTTTCTCCCAGACCTGGATCTGTGATCTGTGCTGCTTGTTTAATGGGATGTGGATTAACTGATTAAGGAAATCTTGTGAGAAAAGGGAGACGAAAAATAACAACTCTGATAGGGATTAGAGTCATTGTGTCTGCTCACATCACATTCCTCGCTGCTGAGTCTCGGCCCTGGGAGCAGGGGACCCTTATTCACAACTTAGACACAAGGCCATAGAGGAGAATCCCAGCACCTTAGCAGCACCAGAGGTTCCATGCACGATCATCTCAAGACGGTGTGTCTTGCCAATAGACTGAAGATACACACACTTCACACAAGGATAACATTTTTCGCTTTATTTCGAGAAGCATGAATTGATGTTTTAGTTAATTATGTAGAGTGAACTGCGCCAAAGGCCTAAGAAAAGAAAAGATAAGATTTATTACCCAACAGGTAATAAAGGGCAGGTAGTAAAGTAAAGTAAAGGAAAGAAAAGTAAAGTAAAGTAAAGTAAAGTACATTTACTACATAGCAACAGCAACAGACTTGTGTAACATTAGGTTGACCTTGAGCTGACTAAAATCCCAGCAAATTCCTTTGCCCCGTCACGCTAACATATTATGAATTCTTGGGCGTCCTTCCTTAAATTATAACGAATCCAATGGGTATTCATTCATCCATTCGCTTGGTGAACATTATAAGGCGCTGTATTTTAGCACTATATATAAGTCTGGCTCTAGCGGGTATGTGTTCTCATAGTGGGCGTCTGAAGGGCAAGGTTTAAATCGCCATAAATGGGTATTTCAAGACGAGTCTATGTGTGTGTGTGTGTGTGTGTGTGTGTGTGTGTGTGTGTGTGTGTGTGTGTGTGTGTATGCGTGTGTGTGTGTATGTGTGTGCACGTGTGTGCACGTGTGTGCGCGTGCCTGTGCACGTACGTGTGCGTGTCGGTGCAGGCGTGTGTTTTGCGTGTAATCGTATACACAGATGTGTATGTAGGCAGCTTGATTGTCATCAGGAATGTTCTTGCCAGTGTTTTCATCAAAGGTAAACATTCCTGACCAGGGATGTTCAATGCCAGATGACACCTCAATCATGTGACGTATCAAAGCGGCGGAAACCCTGTTATTACGCTGCCAAACACCAGCAGCAGAGGAGTGAGTGGGAGCTAGGCGGCGGGTCAACCGGGGTCTCCGGCACCGGGGTCACGCTGTTCGCGTTTGTGTGTTTTTGAAAAAATGTAGATAACTCGACTCCATGTAATTATTTTACTTACTTAATCTGACAGGGGAGAGCGAACAGGTCAGCAGGTCGCCGCTCTTCCATAAAGGCATGCAATAGATCACATACCTTAATCCCTCATGTCCCTAATTCGCAGACGTCTCTCACATTCTACGTCATTCTGCTAATTAATGAGGTTGGATGATCCCATACTCTACTCTGTTCTAGGCTGCTCTCGTCTTCTAAGGTGTAGGAGCCCTATCGAGAACACTTTTGTAGAGCTATGTAATCTTTTTTTTCGCTGGGCAGGGTTGTGAGCAAGCATCCCATAAGTACTGTTAAACATTTGGCAGAGTCAGAGAACCTGCCCCTACATGGTACCCACAAAGCTTAGCAGAGCACCCAGCAACCACCTCCACACTTAGGGTTAGCGTCCCTGTAATGTGGATCGAGTGATTTGTTTCGAAACACATGGTACGTGTTTGAAAGTAATTTCTGAAAACATGTGAAAAGACTGAATGACGTAGTACTGAATTGTGGCGTCAGACCTTTAAACTGTTTCTCACCGTTTTTGTGGTCCGGATTTTTTTCACAGGGCTAAATTATGACCCGATGACGTAGAGCAGTCGTACTCAGCATGGCCCCTCCGAACACTATATAACCACTAGGTTGGAATCGGAGCATCAGTAGTGATAAGCTAAGCTAACAGTGCGGAGTTTGGGATAAAACACTGTTTTGGAAATCAACGCCTGAAGTAAAAAGGCGTCTTCGGGGAGACCTTGAACTCATGCCAAGCCTTGACGCCGATCCCGTGGATGCCTCTGGCTTGAGACCTAATTTAATGTACTTTTTTTAATCATTCAAATTCGGCTGGGTGGTAAATAACACATTTTTCTGTGGTGTGGAAACTCAGAACACTATTTTATTTTCACTTTACACGTACTTGAACTCCTTGCAGACCTGGGGGACATTACCAGTCACGGAAAAAGTTCTTACCCCCCCCCACATCCACCCACTGCACAACGGACTGCATGAGGGCAGCTAGAAAAAAATCTCAAATCTGGATAATTGATTCTCAGCTTTTTCCATATCAACGACACTCAATTTCATACGCATTAGGCCAACAATTTGTCTCTTGGACCACTGATCCGAGAAGATTTTTATTGTTACCACACGATAGTCGAAAACTTGCTATTGATAATTTTGCTGGGGACCCCCTGGAACCTCTAAAAGGACCTCTGGGGGGTATCCGGACCCCACGTTGAGAACCACTGCTCTAGATCATACCACTACCTTTGTGAGGGCAGAAAGACCATTTCAGATAAACTAAGCATTCACATTGGGGATAAGCAAAGAGTGAGGGGGTGACAAAGCCCCTTATTTTGAAGGTCAGTGAGACCAAGACAAATGTACAACAGGTGGCAAAGCCTACTTGAGATGCTTTAAAACTCCTCACAATCCTCCTCGTCACACTTTGTCAACGAAAACAAAACAAATATTTCCTGTTTGGCGATTAATGAGTCACACTAATGAATGAATGTAAAACTGTAGGTAGAGGAATGAATTATACATTATCCCTAAATCCCCTAGATTAAAATAAAAAAAGTCTCAAACAAGGTGCAAGGGTTGAACAGACCACATTTGCTTTATTGTTTGTATTCAACCCAGGGCTTTGAAGATGTGAAAACTATGAATGACACAGTGCAATTATTGACAGCAGTTGATAACTGATGCAATCATATCAAGAAATTGCATCTAGCCAACAGCAGGGGGTTCCCAAACTGGGGTCCGCGGCCCCCTACGGGTCCGTGGAGGGTCCACAACTAAAAAAAATAATATATATATATATATGTGTGTGTGTGTGTGTGTGTGTGTGTGTGTGTGTGTGTGTGTGTGTGTGTGTGTGCGTGCGTGCGTGCGTGCGTGTGTGTATTTCACTATTCTGTTAGGCTTTACATTTTTTACATTGTTTTCACAAAGTATATAACTCACACTCACCAATGAAGTTGATTTTTTTTTCTTTGTTGTAAGAATCACACGTTCTGTCAGCTTAGGTTTAAGATAGATATACTATTTCTGTGGCCTATTTTTTTTTCTTTCTTTTTTTTTGGGGGGGGGGGGGGGGTCGGGAACTTTGTCCTAAAAAATAAATAAATACAATTTAAAAAAAACCTTTGGGCCACGTGGCAGCTTGTTGCATCTGCTTGGACATCTAGGGAGAACTTAAACTGTATATTTATATCAATCAATCCCATCGGAGGAAAAGAGAGCGGTTCCAAATTGCACACCAAAACGTGAATGGCGGCCACTGTGTGATCCTGGGAGGTTGTTTGGGTGAAGTACGTGTCTATGGTCCTGTAAGCGTCCCCCTCCCCGGTCCCAACCAGTCTATTATTAGTCCTTACCCCAGGAAACGGGTCATTCCAGCGGGATCTCTGCCTCCGTGCGTCCCGTCTCCCCTCCGGTTGTAAAATGTGGGCGTCCCCTCCATTCACGGAGCTCTGTTTCCGCGCTGGATTATTTAACATCTCTTTATTGTCAATGCACGGATGCCTTCACATTTAAAATGAGAGGAGCAGGACATTCCCCGTTTCCCAATGAACGCTCGGCTTTGTCGGGTGCGTGGGCGTGTGTAATGTGCGCTCATTAACCGCCGGTTCTCCAGAAGTTGTGTAAGAACATTTTAGAAAAAAAAAAAAAAGATAATTAAAAAATACGCATGAATGGCAGGCATTGTCCTGGAAAAGAAATGTTTTAGAAAGAAGTGTAAAGAAAGAAACTATATAAGTGAAAAGTAAGCAAAACAAAAAAAAGTTCCCCAATTGAATCAAAAGTTGAAAAGTAACTTTTAAAACAACACATCTGATTAATTGTAGACCCTTGGCCAATACGACAACGCAAAATGGGAAACTTTTTTTTTTTTTTTTGACACCAGGGTGAAAGGAAGGGGGTGGGGGTCTTGCAACATCAAACGCCGATGTCGTCACTCTCGGTCGATACGTGCGCGAGCTGCAGCTCCAAAATAAATATTGACGTGATTTACGTGTTGTATTCAAATGAGCCGCTCGGAGCGCCAATCAGAGCCCGTCGGATCATTACACCTTCTTCCAGAAATCATTCATAAGCCGATGCGTCAAACGCGCACAAGGAACGGACTATAAATACGGCCGCGCTCCGAGGTCTCCAAAGAAAGATAAATCAAAGGGAAGAAAGAGATTTACTGAGAAGGACACAGCCCGACTTCTTCCCCTTGCTTATCCTCTGCGTTTTATATTTTGTTATATTTCACATTTTAGGAACACAGTCCCCCTGTGTGTAGGCTACAATGAGTGGATTATATGTGAGGAGCGTTGCCCTGGCTGCGGCGTGCGCCGTGCTGGTTGTTCTGGCGCCGGGGTCCCCGGTGCCGATGGGGCCAGAGCCGATACGATGCGCCCCTTGCACGCCGGAGAAGATGAGCCAGTGTCCCGCGGTGGCTTCCGGGTGCGCCGAGGTGATGCGGCAGCCGGGCTGCGGGTGCTGCCTCGCCTGCGCCCTGAGCTCCGGGGATGCGTGCGGGATCTACACGGCGCCATGCGGCTCCGGGCTGAGGTGCACCCCGAGACCCGGCGACCCCCGGCCGCTGCACTCACTCACCCGGGGACAAGCCGTGTGCACAGAGAAGAGCCCCGTCCCCGAGGAGAGCCCCGACACCCAAACACAAGGTCGGTCAATCATCTCCGATTCCTCAGATTTTTGACCTATCCATTATCTCCAAAATACTGCAACCATTATCTAAAGTGGAACTATACTAACACGGGAGCCTGCAACACTCCTGAATCCATTCAACGCATCATAACATTCCTTTTCCATTCGATTCCAGATCAGGGAGAGCCAGAGGCAGAGATGGAGAACGCAGCCACCATCTCGGACCCGGGCTCCAGCCACTACCTCCCCGGCTACCTCAAGCCCTACGACCCGAGAGCCGCCACGGACGCCCAAGAGAGCATGAAGGCCAAACTGAACGCCATCCGCAGAAAACCGGCCGACCAGGTAAAGCAGCCTTTCAACCTCACCCTTCATCAATTGTTTGATGATTTGCAACGTTATTTAAAAAAGTTTTGGGACGTTTTGCGTGTAGTAGATTACCACAAGAGGGGGCTGGCGTGCCTTTTCTCCGACCGCGTGTGTGCGCGCACGTCTCCGCGTCTGTGCGTGTGTTTCCAGCAGCGTTGATAGGGCACTCACATTGTCCTCATAATCTGTGAAGGCATTAATGTTGTGTTGTTTTTTAAAAAACGTCATTTAAAAAACATGATACATGCATTTTGTGATTCACTCTCGTGTTTAAAAAAATATTAGTTTTTTATAGATGACCTACACCTGAATGTGTGTGTGTGTGTGTGTGTGTGTGTGTGTGTGTGTGTGTGTGTGTGTGTGTGTGTGTGTGTGTGTGTGTGTGTGTGTGTGGACGCATAGAATAAGAGAAAGAAACTGCACTGTGAAGCTCAAAAGGAAATTCTGTTTGATGATTGGTGTCAAACTCAGGCCTGTGGATAATTCGTCCATTTAACCCTTTCCTTTCCCTCTTCCCTCTGCCCAGGGACCCTGTTACATTGAGTTGCAGATAGCCCTCGAGAATATTGCCAAATCCCAGCAGAAATTGGGAGACAAGTTGACCAGATTCTACCTCCCAAACTGCGACAAACAGGGGCTCTACAAAGCCAAACAGGTAGGCACTTTGAAGCAAATGTATGAGGTGTAATTGTTTGCCACCGCATAAGAGGAAAAAAATCCCATAAGAGGAATAAACAGAACTCCCTAGGGTGGAGTGCAACAACTTCATCTATTAGGAAAAAAAGGAACTTTGTTGTCTAGGAAGAGTCTAGTCAGAAGTCTCACTTTTGACAAGGACATCATGTCGAAAAGCCTGTTTCTTCACAATAAAGTCCCTCCCTTGCTTCAGTGAGAGTATGCATTTAAAGCTTTTTGGATGGATTCATATGGATACATGGATCTGTGTGTGTGTGTGTGTGTGTGTGTGTGTGTGTGTGTGTGTGTGTGTGTGTGTGTGTGTGTGTGTGTGTGTGTGTGTGTGTGTGTGTGTGTGTGTGTGTGTGTGTGCAGACAGGGATTTGTTCAGCTTGCTGCAGTGTTTACACCTTGGAGTGTGTTCAGCTTGTTTGGCTGTAGATGTCACCCCGTTGGCGTGGCGTGACGGCACTACACTCACGTATAATGCTCGTCTGGCCCCGGGGCTGCAGCTGCACGCCAAGAAAACATGCCTCCTTCATACGTGAAACAATGACAGAAATGCGGGAGCGACCTCACTAAACGTACTTCTTCTATTTTAATTCCAGTGCGAGTCTTCTTTGGACGGACAGAGGGGTCGGTGCTGGTGCGTGCCCTCGTGGAACGGCAAGCAGCTCTTGGGTTTGGACGATGTGCCGGAAGACGTAGAGTGTCCTTAAAAAGGGACGAGACCAGAACCACTGGGGCAGATCTCACGACAAAAAAAAAAAAAAAGAAGAAAGAGCAAGCCACTTAATATTAGTTTTGATTGCTGTTATTTATTCATTTTGTCCATGGTGGTGTCAAATTCAGGTACACTGTCTTGTGGGGACTGTACCCCCCCCCTCCCAAAACAACCACCAACCCTCCACCACCATTAACCCCTGTTCTGACCAACTCTCACCCCCTTCACCCCCCCCCCCCCCCACCAAAGAGAAAAAAAAATCTATTTTTATTTTTCTGATAAAGGAGATTTTAATATTGATGCATTAACTTTGACTCTTCAGCCTTATTTATTTCAGTCGCAATGCATTCTATGTGTTATTTGTAATTATTTTTTATTATGGGTATTTATATCGTTTCACCTTATTTTTTATTGCTGTTGCTTGTTGTTATTATTATTATTGTTATTATTTATGGGTGTATAAAGTGTATATATGTGACTCAACACTGAGTAACTCCATTGCTGAGTTGAGCTATTCCGGTGGCTTTGTTAACGGCGAAATGAGGATAGAACAAAAGCACTGAGTGACCAAATGTCATTTAGAAATATTTCTAAATGTATTTTTCTCTTGTTTTCTTTTGAATTGTCTTTTTTTTTTTCAACGTTGTCAATTTTGTCATTTCTGAAATGATACACGATGAAACTCAGTTATTTTCAGTGAAGGCAAAACTCAGTAGGGAATTCCTTTCCACCTCAGTAAACAATACACCATATGGTCCTATGGGGTCGCAGATTGCATGGTGGGCAGCGACTCGCAGACGGGTAAAACCAACCTGACCTACCTCCAATGTTAATGTCTATGTGCTCAGATGTGTTGGTGCGTCAGTCAAAGCATTTGTTATTATTATAATAATAATTATTATTATAATTATTATTATTATTATTATTATTATTATTATTATTTTATTTTATTTTATTTTTTTTAATTTTTTTTTTCTTTATTATTATTGTTATTGTTACTATTGTTATTATTGTCGTTTTTACTGTTATTATTATTGCTGCTCTCTCTGACCAGGAACACATGACCACAAAGAGTGAGTTGTTGTTATTATTGTTATTGTCGTAACGTCGCGAACCGTTGAAGTCTGGTGAGGAAATGTGTTTTTACTTGGGATTTGTGATGCATCTGCTCTGTCTACATGCTGCTGTTGGAGAGAGAGAGAGAGAGAGAGAGAGAGAGAGAGAGAGAGAAATGTTTATGTAGGTCTATTCCAAAGTGACTAACTGCGCACTTGTGTGTATGTACACTTTTGTAATTGAGATGTAATGTAAAAAAAAGTGATATATTTAATAAAACCATTAACCTCAGCTATGTTGTCTCGAAGTCTTGTCTGTCGCATCGGGCAGAGTGAGCGAATCGCAATCAAGATATGATTGTGAAATGACGGTGTGCACACACACACACACACACACACACACACACATGGATGCATGCACACACACACACACACACACACGCTCATATACACATAAACAGTCTTGTGGCCTCCTGTCTGTGTTGATATGTTCGAGAACCCCATTTCTATTTTCTCTGTCTATGTCTGTGTTTGTGTACGTGGATGTGTGCGTGAGTGCTTGTTTGTGTGCACGTGTGCTGGTAATCGCAGGGATCTAAAGTCGGGGTCCTAACTTTAGGCATTTGGCCAGGACATGGCTCCGCGCTGCGCTGCCTTTTGACCTGCTCTCTGTTTGCCTTGGTCGGGCACAGGAATTTGCCTCAGCCCTCCCTTGCCCACTGCCAGCCTGCCTGGCACCAAGAGTTTTATTTTTATTCTTTACAAATTGAACCTTTGCTTTATCCTCATCGACACATTCCAAGACCCAGCGGAGCCTGATTGCATTCAACAACTTATCCGAGAGTGATTTGTGTACTGATTACCTATGGAGAAAACATCATCACTTGACAAATAGGAAGCAGGAGAGCAGTGCTAAATCTGTTGGACCTTAATGCTTGGAGGGTTGCACTGTTTATCACACAGCCACCCATGCCTATTTTTAATATTGTGTTGAATAAATCACAGCATAAAAAACCCCACAAAAAAAACAAAAACAAAACCCCCCACAAAAGGTAGTGATTGAAATGTTTTCATTTTTTATTAAAAAAAAACATTAAATACAAATTATGTTTGAACAAAATCATTTCCTTTCTTAAAGAAAACAATAGCTGTGTGATTTCTAGTTTAGTAACATGAAAAGCTTTAATCAAAAAAAAAAAAAATCTTTGAAGGATAAACTTAAATTGAAAAAACAAAAAAAAACAAAGGAAGATTTACCCGTGAATAGAGTCTCTTATGTGACAAGCAAAAACAAAAATTTAAAAATAAAGTAAAAAAGAAAGTGACATACAGAGGTGACCCTGACTCTGGATGGCTGGGTGTGCATGGAGAGATGTGACTTTGTGACAGGTTTTAATGAACAAAAAGGACCAGAGACCTGAGTGTCTGACTGACTGAGAAGTGCATGGGGAGAAACTCATCCCAGGGCATGGAGCTAACAAATATCTGTTGAGAAGCCTCAGGAAAAAAAAAAATGTAACAAAAAAGAAACATTCATTAGTGATTATATTCCCCCAAAATACACTGAATAATAGACTTTGTTGTGCAATCGTGAGTCACTGAATTGTTCGTAAGAAAATGTAGTTTGGATCAGCTTATAATTTTTTTTCTTAGATAAATAACTTTATTTTTACTTTTAAGTACTGTACATGATGTCTAGTCAGACATGTAGCTGGCCAGGAAATAATAATATCTATAGCTATAAAAAGACACACTTACAAATATCAGGGAGGGATATAGCTTACACATACATTTATGTTCCTCCCCTTACATCAAGTCTTTGAATGGGACATAGCACCAAAAGGTTGGTTGTGAGCTTGTTGCTGCATGTCTTTTAAAGTGAATGTACGGCCGATTCCATGCTACCAAGCTACTGGGCTAGGATCCTGTGGCAGCCGCTCTCCACTTTTCAAGTCTTTAACA
>NC_137193.1:57090239-57107739 GCF_960531495.2 Zeus faber | reverse complement strand
CAATGGTGCTGGCAAAGATTCCTAACAAATCGTTAAAGTCAGAGCCCTGGCAAAGACCATCTGAACAAGTGGAAGGGAGGTGGGGAGGAAGGGGTGAAGCAGAGAGTGGATGCTGGGTCATGGGTGATGGGTGGGGGGTTGAAACACTGCTCCCTAATATAGGAGTGAACCAAGTAACCATGTCAATAGCTGCCAGACAGACACTAGTGCTTCACTCAACAGATATGACATTGGAACTCTAAAGAGACAGAAAACAAGTGGGGGAGGGAATATGTGCGTTTCAGTGTGCACACGCACACACACACACACACACACACACACACACATAGAGATATACACATATAAATGCACACACTTAAATGCAAACACAGACTTGCTCAAGCACATATGCACACAGACAGACAACTTAAATACAGGCACATGCGTATGCACACACACACACACACACGCACACACACACACACACACACACACACACACACACACACACACACACACACACCCACGTCCCTTTGCACACAAGCAACCAGACATTTAAACCATTAACTCAAAGCAGATTTTGAGTTTTGGGAGCTGTGGCCAGAGTGGTGGATGGGCATGCAAGGGTGTAACTCATGTGGGCAGGCGAGCTGGCAGCCCACCCCGTCCTGTGACCACCTAATCAATTAGTGACATTGTAGGGCTCCAGAGCTCTGAATAACAACATAGCAACAACAACATCAACAACTTTTTGACTATGCAAAAAACATTTGTTGACAACAAGTCCAGCTCAGAAGCTGTTTCGCCCTGATGTTCTAAATTAAGCATTTTGTTCTTAAAGTCTAAAAAACCCACCATACAATAGGGAAACAAACATTGAGCCCTATTTAAACACCTGCTAATATCAATATTTATCTGCAATATATTCACCCAGACAACACAGGCATCTTTTTGGTAAACATATTACGCAATTTGTTTACATAATGGAAGTAGGGCAAACAGCACAATCTGCGGTGTGTGAGCTTGTTAATGTCTGGGAAGGGAATGAGTTGGGAAATAGTGGAATGGGTGTCTGGCTGCAGTTGCACACTTTTACCACTTAGAGTGCAATGGATCACATCCCACCTTTCCCTATTTCCAATAATGTAGCTAGAGAGACAGACACAATTATAAGATCCTTCAAAAGAGAATACAATAAAGGAGCAAGATGGATACAACTAGCTCCCTTAATCCCATATTAAAGGCAAGTTAATACAAGATAGTTGTTTTATTTAATTATCTGAAGAGTTATCTCTTACATCCCAGGCTACAAACATCAAAATGCAATTGTCCCAAAATCCCAGACACTACAGGAAACAGAGCTAATGGGAGTTTTGGAATTTGGAATTTGATAGGACATTAAAGAGGTGAGAGGAGATTTTAGAGACATGAATATCTCTCTACGGGTGGACAGATAGATAAAGGAGAGTAAACCACCAGGGGAAATATCAGAAGAGAGACAGTATGAGAGTTAGAGTAAAAAAAAAACAAATAGAGGCAAATAAGGAATATGCAAAAGTGAATCAGTTCAGGCTACAGCTAAGCTGACGATGAAGTGTGAGTAAGATCGTTCATTTGTGTGTATCCACATGCAAGAGAGTATGTATTTGCAAATGTGTGTATGTGTGTATGTGTGTGTGAGTGAGAGAGACAATGTGACTCCTGAGTGCCTGCACACCCAACTCTCCTGTGGCCAAGCCAAATAACGTAGGGAGAGAAAACACACAGAGGCTCCTAGAGACCTGACGTCACCAATACCTAAACACACAATGCTGTGTGTATTCACATGAAAGTGGCATGTGTGCCATTTCACCAGTGTGAGTGTACATCCTCAGCTGAGCACAATGCATCACCCAATTTCTTCTGTTGCTATAAGGGCTAATTACACAAGGTGCGAGTATATGGGTGAGCAGTTGTATGTATACTGTACTTACTGTATATGTGCTTGAGCAAGTCTGTGTGTGCATTTAAGTGTGTGCATTTATATGTGTATATCTATGTTTGTGTGTGTGTGTGTGTGTGTGTGTGTGTGTGTGTGTGTGTGTGTGTGTGTGTGTGTGTGTGTGTGTGTGTGTGTGTGTATGTGTGAGTGTCTGTGTGTGTGCGTGCGTGCGTGTGTGCCCGTGCATGCATGCATGCATGTGGGTGTGTGCATGCATGCATGCATGTGTGTGTGTGTTGACAAACTGAGAAATAAGCACTCAAACAAGGATTCCCTATATCCCACTGCCACACCCCAGAATGGTTTGGCCCACATACTGGACTGGGAAAGCAGCAAATAATTGTATGCTGTTTGCAAAAATCAGAGGCCGGTACTTGAAGCATGTGGACATATAGAGAACATAACGGCATCAGCCTGTGATCAGCCTCTGCTAAATATACTTATATTATACATACGGAATTTCCTAACTATTGGGTTGAGGGAGCCAGATTGAAAGAGAGGGAGCGGGAGAGGGAGACAGAAAACGTGTGTATGAAAAAGAAAGGGAGGGGGAGGGAAAGGGGGAGGGAGAGAGGGGGTAAGAGAGAGAAAAAAACGTATGCAAGAGAGGGTGATAAAGGGGGGAGAAAGACAGAGGGAGCGAAAACGTCTGTGTGTGTGTGTGTGTGTGTGTGTGTGTGTGTGTGTGTGTGCGCGCGCGCGTGTGTGTGTGTGTGTGTGTGTGTGTGTGTGCGCAGAAAGGGGAGATGGAGAGAGCCAGAGAGTGCGTAGTTGGATCTGCTCTCTGTTGTCATTTTTACTTTAAGGAACCACACACACACACATCAGTTGAGAAATTGAGAATACTAAAGCGTTGCATTTTAACACATTTCCTTTTGCTGCACGGTCTCTGCAAAAGTGGTCAACACTGGGGATGCCATAATTGCCGCGTAAAACTACAGAAGCAACAATCATACAGAGACTGGTTTTGAGGATCCTGATTAACTGATCAGGCTGCAAAACTGTCTCTCTCAAATCACATGGCATGGGAGTAAAAATGTGCGCGAAGAGAAGCAGCAGTGAGAGGTGAGACGAGATAAAACGTGTGTAATGTGCAATATCTCCAGATAATCACTTTAAGCATCTCATTGATATGCATCACCAATACATACATATCTATATCGTCATACATATCGGCACAGACTCAAGCAGGGAGCAACAACCGCTAAATAATGGACGATTTAACGAGTAATAAGATGATGCATTCATCTTAAATAAAACAGATAAAAAAAAAAAATAGAAAATATAATCATTCATCATAAAAAAAATAAAAATAACAATAAATAAATAAATCTGCCCACCTTGCTTTAGTGCTGGTGTGAGTATACCGTTGAGCTTCTTGCTGGCCGCGGCTGCGGAGCACACGCCGCGTCCCTCCAGAAGGGCTTGCAGGGGCCGGCTCTCCCCGGGACGGTGGCGGCAGCTCAACCCGGCGCCGCAGCGCCCGGTGTATACCCCGCACGCTTGGCCCTCGGCGAGCGCGCACGTCATGCAGCAGCCGCAGCCGGGCTCCCGCACCCGCTCGGCGCACTCCGTGGGGAGCGGCTTGCACTGCAGCAGCGCGCCGGTGTCGCACGGCTCGCACCGCACCACCGGCCCGACGGTCCCGGCGGCGAGCGCGGCCAGAGCGGCGGCGAGACAGAGCACGCAGAACCCCGCGGGCATTCTGCTCTGGGAATTAAAAAAAAAAAAAAAAAAAAAAAAAAAAAAAAAAAAAAAAAAAAATTAGGCTGGTCACAAAGGGACAGTGTGTGGGCTCCGGGGGACTCTCTGTGGCACAGCGAGCCGGCCAGCCTTCTCCATCTGTAATTTTCTTTTACGCGAACTTCTTGGTTTTATACACGGGGGGGGAGGCAAGCCAGCAAAGTCACACCCTCCCTCCCTCCCGTATGAATAATGTAAACGCAGCGCCCTGATATGAGGGAGACAGTCCAACGGAGAGAGCTTAAAAATTACTGTCCAGACACCCAATGGTGTTATTTTAATGATTGATTATTGACCCAGTTGATCAATGGCCTCTTTGGATACATATAAGGGGGGGGTCACTTATTTTCAACTGGAAATTTTGCCCATTGTCACAACATGGGTTTAAGGTCTTGGACAGTGGTTTGGTGCCCCTGGAACCTCTTGAAGGACACCCCAGGTCCCTGAACTTCACCATTATTTCATTTACAACAAGGTCTAAGGTCTAGGACAGTGGTAACTGAACATTGGGTCTGGGGACCCCCCCAGGGGTCCTTCAAGAGGTCCCCCAGTAAAATGATTAATAGTTAAAAGATACTGTTATTTTGTTTACAAGACGTTAACACCATGAAAGTATTCAGGATTCAAGAGGTTTATTCGTCACATACACATACATACTTCCATACATATATGCGGTGAAATGTCAACTGCGCACTGTAATGTACAGTAATTACTGTTTTCATCATAGTTTTACTGTTTCCCCTAAACTATAATACAGACAGATACTGTATGTAGTTTAGGACTTAATCATATCCAACGATAAAACCCATCTCTATTGGGAATACTAGAGGCTAAATCTTATTAAATGGGGTCTGTGTCCTATTGCATATCACATTGAGTGTCCTTGATATGGAGAAGGCTGATAATCACTGATTTAGCCCACTGCCTCAACATGGTGGTCTAGGATTTGGATGCTTGAGAATAAACTTGAGGTTTTGCATTTTTCTGGTTGTTAGGCAGAATTAATCGTTTTAATTTGGGGCTTTGGGGGAAATATGCAATTTCCGAACTACCGTAGAAAAAAGAATATACCCGAGGGGGGGGGGGGGGGGGGGGGGAGCACCATGATACATTCTTTTTCTGTCATCAGACCAGTGTACTGTATCATTGACTATTCCCCAACCTCTGTAGGTTTCCACACCACTGGCCACATCCCCTGGCATTAACGGTATGTGACTGTCGGTGCTACCCCCCACATGCAACACTGATAGAAGTCTGCACCAACATTCCTCTGGGCAGGTATGTAGGTGGCCTCCTCAACCCACTAAAACAGTAATTTCATTGCATTAACTGTGTCTGCCTGTGTGCGCGCGCATATGTGTGTGTGTGTGTGTGTGTGTGTGTGTGTGTGCGTGTGTGTGCGTGTGCGTGTGCGTGTGCGTGCATGTGCGTGTGTGTGTTTCTCCCGCAATGTGTGCAGCCAAAGAGGTATTGCTTTACTGCTCTGGATTCTAGTACCTGCTGTTATAAAAGGCAATGTAGACCTCCTCCTCCAGACACATGTCAGTCATGCTTCCAGCACGCCACGGTTACAACACAGAGCTGGTGCTGCCGGACCCTCGCAGCGCACCGTGCATACCGCATACCTCACCTCATTGCCCAAATAGTTCCAGGGATAGTGCTCACCTTTCACATACCCTGAGCAGACCCAGTAATTTGCCTCTGCGAGTTCACTGTGCGCCTCGCAAATCCCGTCAGCCACCCAGCACCCATGTGCCCTTTCTTTCACTTCCCTACCTCCAACCCCACAGGATGTTAAATTATTAAAGTGAAAATGGTCAGATTCTGCCGGCTCAGCGCTGCCTCCCTGTCCGACATACCCTCCAGTTCTGCAATAACAAACGCGAGAGGGGGTACACACTGAGAAAATAAAGCAATCAGTATCAGCCATTGTGTGATTTCCACCACAGAAGCAGAAAAAGTGTTGAGACTGCATTATGAAAAACAAGCAGAGGGTAAGGAAACACCTTGAGAAAAGCAAGTAAACGTCTGCACCTAAGATTAGTTTTCTTATTACTCAACTTTTTTCTTCCCCCTACCTTTTTCATTATGTGAAATATTCAGCGGTTGACCTTTTTCCCCGGTGCCCGCCTTGTTCACAGTTCGGCTTCACCAAGAGGAAAAGCATCCTTTCTCTCATCTCTCATCTCAGTGTAACTTAGCCAGCCAGTGGGACGCTTTTTGGGGGAACTCTCTGACAACTTTGCTTCCGGGACTTTGCAGTCCATGGAGTGACGACAAGACAATGTGAGGTCTGTTGTCATACCAGTGAGAGGGACCACACTCTCCTGGTAGTTTGGTGTTTGGTTGCTGTCGGTCCAGCTATAGATAGAGATGCTACAGAACAAAGACTTTGGAAAATATGCAGCGACTTTGGTGGAAAGTTTGGCAATCTCATTTTAAAGTGGCGGGAGGCAGAAAAAAATGGTGACACAAGCTAGTGGCATGATCTGAACCCCACAGATACAGGCTTATAGATTTATTTTTATGCTGCATTCACATTAAACATGATAGACGGGTGATGGCAAACCGGAAGTGAGTGGAGCATGACGGCAGACTGGCAGAGACGACGGGCAAACGGCAACGGGACACGGCGTCCAAGTTGAAATATTTTCACCTTTTTACGTCCTCTGCGACGGAATTACAGCCAGACGTTACATAGGGGAGGAACCAACTCTCCTGCACATGTCCGCTGCGGCTGCCAGAGACCTGCCGTTTTGGAGTCGGATCCGGTAGATGCCGTTTTCTCTGGGATATCGTACTCAAATGGCTTAAATAAAAAAACGTGATGTGACATAAAAGTTATTTTTTTTCTATTTATTAATTGCATGGAGGTTGTTTGGTGCATGTAGTGAGGAAGCAGATGGAGGATTTGGACGTGCTGGTGCCACGTGGCGTAGTTGCCCCGGTAAATTTGCTTGCTGCAGGCCATTACTTATATACTAATATAATTAAATATGAATAATGAATAATAAAGAAGGGCTTCCCTTGCCAGTGAAAACCATGTGATCATCCATTGATCACTCAGTTAACAGGTCATTGATCACTACCAGGAAACAGATCTTAGATGCGCTCTCTCTCGAAGCTGCATAACAATATCCATTAATATATCCATAATGAGAAATGATCCATTGTCAAACCTGCTTGGACATGAATATGATGTTTTGTAGCCGGCTTGTGTAAAGTTAACCAACTATGAATGACAATACATTTTGGAGGGAATTTAATATTCATTTAAGTTTGCAATAAAATATTAATAATAAGCTGCATTTTAATAGCTTCATGCATTATTAAAATGTGATATTTAACGACAGACACAACATAATTTAGTTTAATATAATTTATTGGAGTCATTGCACAACACCATGGCAACATATTGTCAGGTTTTACCGTGGTACCTCCCCCTTGCTCCCCTGCGCTGTTCAGAAAGTGCTGTTTGCAGTCTCCCGTCTATCGTGTTCCATGTGGATGCAGCATTACTTCTATTTAGTTTATTTTCATCCGCCTCACAGTTCACATCAGAATGGTAAAATGTAATCGGATAACTAGCGATGTGGTGACACTCTCTCATGTCAAAATGCACATACTGATTTACATGCAATTATCGCCAACCCAAATATAAAGCTTGTCCCTCCGATGATCCCAGCAAACCACAGCATGAGGTACTATTTGTCTTTCATGATAAATTTGACTTTTTCCATTAGTATATTTGTCTTTGACCCCTTCCTTCTGATATTCAGTACGGACAAATTTATTTTAGGGTTTTTCTCAGTCTCTCAATCTAGAGATATGACAGCTCCTCTTTATTAAGCTCCCATTTTTTAGAGTCTCATTCCCAGCCAACATTCCGCTGTGTTTCATTCTCACAACACGGCCCATTTCCATGCCAGCTTAGATCATAAATCATTAAATTGGAAACATAAAGTCTCTGACGATGCTCAATATCACTGTCATCATTTAATTCAGAATATGCGGTTTGTGGGAACGTACGATTAAGACAGGCTTGTTTCCTTCTTCTGTCAGTGTTTCATCCCGAAAACGTCCTAAATTTAAAAACATACATGTTACTGATGGGCATGCTCTCATCATGCGGCAAAGTTACACCTACAATTATCAGTTTGCTGTTATAATTGGAGCATCTGTAGTTGTTCTAGTTGCACTGTTGTACTTTAGCCACAGTGTTAACAGTGGTTCGTAAAAATATAAACCAGCCTCACGAGAGAACCTTCCTCAATTACGGTTTAGTGTTTATGAACTGCATATGCGCAGCTAAGTCATTTGGCGTATGATACCCCCAAAGTTGTCTATGCTCAGAGTGGATTTGTCTTAAATTTGATTATTTTCTCACATACTTTCCCTGGAAACCTTTCTTATAGATCACTCTTATTCCGACGGGATAAGAGACTCAAATTTGAATTCGGCAATTGTTTCAGCAGGAAAAATCGGCGGCCTTCATGGTGGCAGACGCCATCAACCTCGGTAAACAACCCAAATGCTGCCAGCGCGCTTTGTGTTTCCAACACAGGCACACACAGTATTAACAACACCCCCCCCACACCCCCCCTACACTTGTTGGGTTGCATTTCCACTTGGGAAGTCATTAAGATGCAATTTTTGGCGCACACCATGGTTTATGGGGAAAAGCATAAATAATCAAACCACGCAAGTCAACATTGTGTACCGCCAGCCTCGTCTTAAAAAGAAAACCTAATTTGTTGCACTCCCACTCAGCCAGTGAGTTAAAACGTAAACCTGCTTTCTCTGTGAATATAGTGCATCTGACTAATGTTGCCTCCACAACGTTAAAATTTAGTTCATAAGCAACTTAAAAATTTGAGCAGAAGTTCAACACGACTGGCTCTTCTTTGTGGTGCAGCATGTAAGGGATGAATAGCACAAGGTTAGAGGTTAAACCCATGCCCTTAGCTTTACCCAGGCATCATATTGAACACAACACAATATTTTTACCAGCACCAATGCACAACCCAACGGGAGTTCACCCAAGTTTGAGTAGTTATGTAATAGTTGTCTTCGTTTACATGTTGGGTACAGGCCAGCAGTGTTTGCTTTCCGTCCCTTGGTATCACTGCTTATTATGAGAAAGACTCCAGCAAAGCAATGCAGCAGAAACCAAAGGGTAGTTTGAAACCAGCACCAGACCAGGCATTCAAATATCTAAATGTATCAATATAACCAAATATTACATTTCACCACAAAACTATTTGTCATGTAGACAAATATTAACATAGATATTCTTTGTGATTCGGTTGAGTATGTATATCTGTATATGTAAACCATTTAATTTGGACTGGCTGTAATAACATTTTTCACTTCACAATAAACAAAGTTTATTGACAGTGAGACATGGAGAAATAATTCAATCTGCTTGTCTTTTTCCTTCATTAAAACAAAACGAAAATCTGTAGCGTCTACACATGTGCATGTAAGAACGAAAGGACAACAGATCTCCATCCTTCTGCCCAACAGTCAAATAGCTGGATTATGTTGAGCCCATTTATTCATATTTAATATATAAATTTAACATACATTTAATGGCGGTTTCTATGTCTCCCATAGGATCGTGAGACTCAGCTTCAGTTTACGAGGGACAAGAGCAACAACATGACATAGTCAAGATAAGTTTTGAAATATGAATGGGACAAATTCACAAATTCAATCTTCCAGTGCACTTTTTTCACACTTTCTCGCAGTTAGCCTGGTCTAAGTCTAGTCGCATGGCTTATTCGATCTAAGAGTCCAATGTAGCGTTCAAAATGACAAAGACAAAAATGACTTGCTCCGTTGGAAAGTTACATGACTAGAGCACGGCATCATGGGATTCTCACTCAAGGAATCACTTGTAGAATGGAGAAACAGATAGAGCGAGAGAGAGCAATTTTACAAGATTAACCAATCACCTGTAGCTGTATTAATCAATTAAAGCTCATCTACCTCTTAATGGATAGCTGTCATATAAAACATTCAATTTGATTACAAAAAGGTAGCCTATAGGGAAAACTACTTCATCTTGGCAATGATAGGTTTAAGTCATTTTGCCCAAGTTTCCTAATCGTAGTCCTTACTTAAATGGGTGTTATGTCACTAAACTATATTGAATTTCCTGAATTCCTACTTGTTTGTCATCTTCAAGTACTGTCCACTTAGTTTCTTTAGTTTGCATCCAAATAAATCCCGACATTTCCTTGTGGGTTATGGCATGGGCCGTGCTGCTCCGACACAACGCTGACACATTTGTTCTGGAGATGATGGCAGATCTCCGATTGACATTTATTAAAATGCTGCACATGCTTTTTTGAAACCGACCCCTTTTTTTGTTGTTTTGATCGAGGCAGTAGAAGCTCTTTAGGAATGAGCTCCCCCTATGATATATGTTTCCAATAAATTGATGGAATGAGTTCATCCCAGCCTGGCTTTGTGTCTGTTTGACAGAAAGCCTCCCTGACATGGTTAGAAAAACATCTGGAGGCAAGAGAGAGAGAGAGAGATATACAAGTGGAATTTGTAAAAACTTGGGGGATACACAAAGTGATGGACTTCAAAACTATTTTGAACGGATCGTGGTTCCCGAAATAAGCCCCTAAATGAACGATAGCAATATTAAACACGTATGCGTTATGATGTGTACTGTACACGTTGAAGACCATTTTGTGCCTTTTTACCGCCAGTGGTCACTGATACGCCGGACAGCTTCCGCCAGGGGATCTGTGCCATGCTTTGCCAGAGGCTCACAAATCACTTAAACATGCACCCTGCCGCTTCAGATCAGGGGCTACACCTTGAAGCAGTGCACGGCACACTGAACAACGCTCAAACCGCCTTCAATCGCTCGTACAACCCGACAAGACTGTTGGGTGGACACCGGTGGCTAGACAGTCTCCTCCTGGCCCTCTCAGGTTGACCAACTCGGGTGACAGTTTCCTGAGAGAGGGCCAATTTCAGCCCGCTAAGTGGATCAGTTTCCCCTTCCTGTCCCGACATGCATACTGTACGTGGCATGGCGCTCCCAAACTCCTCTCAATGCCGACCGAGGTAGGTAGGCTGGCTCACCTTCTCAACCATATCGTTGGCCATTAGAACCAGCTCCGCCAAAGGTTTTTCGAGCCCTGTCCTGAGAGAACCTGACTGTGGGAAGAAAAGCATTCCACTGCAAAGACAAAGCCCTGACTAAGGGTATTGAGATCTCAAAACTGTCTTTCAGAAAGGCTACCTGTGGCCCCAGCGAGTCAGACGGTCGACAAATAGAATAGAGTAGAACATTACCTCATTGAGATAATTACAGAAAAGACTAATGAACAGTTGAAGAGACAGGAATAGAAGAACCAGAGAAAATCGTGAAGACAGAAGAAAGGAAGACAGAGAGGGAGAATTACAGTCAGAGAGAGAGAGAGAGAGAGAGAAAGAGAGAGAGAGAGAGAGAGAGAGGGCAAGAGAGAGAGAGAGGCCGATAGAGAGAGTTTAGTTCCCTGCTCTATAATCCTGCCGTGAATGAGTGGCAAGGTTTGCGCAGAGTGGGTCACATTTGGTGATGTCACCTCCGGAAAGCTGCGCTCGTGTGCCAAGCTAATAGGGGCCTTTGGAAGAACCTGTGAATGGACGCCTTGAGAAAAGACACCGTGCATCAATGTGGGAGCGAGAAAGTGGGACGAGAGAGGGACAGAGGGAGAAGGTTACAGGAAAAACCTGCAAGAATTAGGAACAAAATTTGAAAAAATAAAATAAATTAAAATTAAGGAGTGGAGCTGGAGAAAACCTGTCTTCTAACTTCTATCACTGGTAGGGGTGCACTGATTTATGCACTATTGTTTTGCTTTACTTACATTATTTAATACACAACAATAGTGCATGCATAACATGTATCTGTAGAATTGGGATAAATCCCTTCAATTTGTTGATGAAAACATTATTGGAGTAAACAAGTGTTCGGTAAAATAAAAAATAAAAAACATACACCTCTATTTGGCAGAGTGCAAGCAATAGTATGACAGGGCAGCAGTCCAGAAATATTCATCAAAGGCTCACCGTTATTAAATGGTAAGGACAATGTCCTATTATGAGTCATGTTTAGTTCAGTTAGGTCATTTAGCAGATCGCCAATGCAATTGTTATATGAAACATAGTTGGCTGCACCGGAATGCAGTTTGTTGCCAGTTGTTAATGCAACATTAACAAGAATTAGAATTCAGTGACACCTGCTTGAACTCGAAATAAATCAGGATGTCTGTCTTTCAGGTGTCTTGGCTCAGTTTGACATGGTTCTTTCCCATGAAATACAGCACCGCACCACTTGCAGTCAGGGATTTTGTGCATCTCTTGATCGTCTGCCTCAAAGGCAGGTTCACACACGCTCTTATTGCTTCTCTCTTTCTTAATTTTTCTTCTTATATCTGGCTTTCGCTGCAGGAGCATCATTCTGTCCTCCACTCTCCACCTTGCGAAGCTTTTCTAGACGTCACTGCTTGTGGGTAGTATCGGTACTGATTTCTGGCTATTACTGATACCACAAGCTGTCTAGCACCATCATTTTGTCTGAAATTTTGCATGTATCGCTTCTTGTGACATCCCAAACCAGTGGTAAATCAAAGCAAGGGAACACAAGCCATAAATTCAGCAGAATTCTGGAGGTGAAACCTTGACATCTGTAGGCACTGGTGCTGACCTCTGGCGTCACCCCATCAAGGACAAAGTGAAGCTGAGCGAATATGAGCACAACACTCCCAAACCCTGTATGTTTTTACACATGTTGGGGCCTGACCTGACACTGAGCAGGTGGTTTTCGCAATAGGCTAAAAGGCAACGTGTCTTGTACACCAGCTGTAGAGTGGATTTGGCTGGACCGTGCGGCCTGTTAAACCCTGTATTGTTGACATGGTGTTTAGCTTGGGGGTGACTAATTAGCCTCCAATGTGGAGCCCTTCCACCGGGTCCTGTTGCAGCTAATAGTTGCCCAACCTGGTGCCTTAATGGATGGCCCTTGTTTTGAGCATGTGAAGGATGTGTGACCTGCAGTATAGTGCTGTATCGGAAAGTTTAGGTGTGGCCGTGATAGTGGACATGCATAATGGCGTTGGAGCCTCCTGCCATCCTAACTTCATGTTCTGTTCTGTCAAGAGGCACACACACACACACACACACACACACACACACACACACACACACACACACACACACACACACACACACACACTTACACACACACACACACACACACACACACACGTCTTAAATGTCCTCATGTGTCCGGTGGTACTATATGGTTGAAGTGAAAGGAGAGTGAAGGAGCGTAGTGGAGTTATTAACGGCGACCTCCCCTCATAGTTTAGCTGAGCAGGGCAGGGGCGGGGGGGCCTGTAAAAGGTTGATGAAGTTAATACATTGGGCTTTCTTTCTGGCAGCTGGAAGAAAAAGGAAGAGTAGAAATGTAATCTCACCGACGCCGAGGGGGGGGGGGGGGGGGGGGGGGGGTTGGCGAGGCAGGAGGAGGAGATTGCAGCGTTTGCGCGCATCAGATTATTATTCCATTGCTATCCGAGGTGTGGAGAGAGATGCGGTGACGATAGGAAGATTCCTGCAGAAAACACAATATAGCGGCGTGACACGTTCGGGCGCCTCCGAAGGAAAGTGTTTCTATGTCACCTCGACCGCATCAGGAGGGCCACGGAGGAAGTGGCAGGAGACTACCGCAAGCCGTGCCTTCGCGCGGTGTCCGAGCAAACCCGTGGGAGGATCTGGAGGTAGAACCGAACACATTTCAACTGGAGCCAGGCAGCCAGAGATCAAGCAACTGGCCAGCACATTGTGCAAATTAGGGAGCGTTTTAGAGCTTGATGGTGTAACGGTGGTGCTTCTATACTACTCCATTCTATATCATGATGTACGGTTCCACTTTTAGACTATTTGATGTACCGCTTATTTTGACGGGAGAGGCCATTACTTATATGGATTAGTTGTGGCATATTTATTGCCATGTTTTTTTTTAATTCATGTGTGGTAAAGGTTCTAATGAGGTCCAGATATTGAATTGT
Source organism: Zeus faber (assembly GCF_960531495.2). Lineage (NCBI taxonomy): Eukaryota > Metazoa > Chordata > Actinopteri > Zeiformes > Zeidae > Zeus > Zeus faber. The sequence goes on along the minus strand of NC_137193.1, from coordinate 57,093,954 downwards.
GCACTGCGCCTTAAAACGAAAGACTATGCTCACTCCAGTCCAGCTTGCATAACCTGGTGCTTTGATGGGAGTGGACTGACGCAGCCGACGACAATGTGATGCGACTATGGTGGAGGATAGAATTCCAAAGTTGCCCCAGCGCGCACTGAACAAGTTGTACACACCAGATTCATATTTCGAGGCTATATAGTCTAATGCATTATGGCCTCAACCACTTGTGAAATTCCTCGTGTTAACTATATTTCTGACACAAAGTATTTGGAAGCTACTTGACACAATGAATTAGAGAGAAAACACACATGCAAGCATGCACGTGGGGGCAGAGACAGATGCATACACAAGCAGAGACACACACACACACACACACACACACACACACGCACGCACGCACGCACGCACGCACACACACACACACACACACACACACACACACACACAAACACACATTTATACTGTATATATACATATATTGTTGGAGGGCAGATCAACATACAGCCAAAGACCACCAGGAAACTGTTGATTTTGAAATATAACTAAATATCAATCGGAAAATGTTAATGTTTGCTACATACATTGGAGGTTTAGATCAAAAGATGTATGACAACTGAACTGGCAAAAACAAAGGTTATGGAGGCAAACAGGGCCTGTGTGAGCCCCACCTTTAAATAGTGTGGCCATTGTGCCAGCAGGTGGAAGTGTGGGGCAGGTATATAATTGAAAAGGATATACAATTGATATATGTATCTATATATATATACTGTATTTTTTTTCTTTTTTTTATATATATGTGTGCGTGTGTGTGTGTGTGTGTGTGTGTGTGTGTGTGTGTGTGTGTGTGTGTGTGTGTGTGTGTGTGTGTGTGTGTGTGTGTGTGTGTGTAAATATATTTATATATTTTTTTCTTTCTTGGAAAGCCACAGCGGTTCCTAATTATATCCTCGGTTTCAAATAAAAAGCGTTTACAGCCAATATGCTTGTATAAATGCCATTCCTGTCCATGCAGGGGGTGGGGATATAAACCATTTCTAGCCCCGAGACAATAAATAGTTTATTGCTTTTATTTGTCATGACTTTCATTTTGCATGGCCAACCCCTCCAGAGGAATAAAGAACGCCACCCCCCCCCCCCCCCCCCCCCACACACACACACACTAATGACTGTGTGTGATTTATGGAGCCTGTCTTTGACACAGGGGTGCCTGTGCTTTTCAAACTTACAGCGATGGGACTGATTCGAGCCGCACGTGGCACAAAATGCCGTCCTCCGGTTTCCAGAGACACCGTGATGTGCGGTTTGGGTACGACCGGTGAATAATACTTGCCTCAAAGCCCTCCCCCTTTCATTCTCTATTTGTCTCTGTCAATCACACACACACACACACACACACACACACACACACACACACACACACACACACACACACACACACACACACACACACACACACACGCACAGGTCAGTGATATCTGAAACGAACATAATAATTGGCTTTGAGACACTTTCAGCATTACATACAAGGGGAGAAGAAAGGCAGTATAGATTAGCCCAGCGGGGCTCCTCCAAGTCAGTCAAGCATGGAGCCTTCCCTGCCGAGCCCAGAAAGAAGTGATTCCCCGCCTTCCTTCGCACTCAGTGACCCCGAATGCTCACTCACTGATTTTAACATGTCACAAAAGAGCAGGAGTTCACACCTTTTTTAACCCCCCCCCGACCCCCACCACAAACCCCGCAATACACACACACACACACGCGCGCATGCGCACACACACACATACAGACAAACATACACACACACACACACACACACACACACACACACACACACACACGCGTATAGAAACAGTGACAAAGACACACACATACACTCCTCATTTTTACCATCTCCATGTCTGTTTCTGTCCCTTTTTTCGCTCTCTTGCCCAGATATACAATATATAAGAAATCACAATTTGGTGTGTGTGTGTTAATTCCACCACTTATACCTGCAAACCATTGTCATTAAAAAAAGGAAAAGGCTTAACAGTTTGAAAGAATGGAAAAAATAAGATGGAATAAATAAGTGAAAATATATTTTTTATTACATTTAAATGAAATTGTCAAATCGAAAATAAATAAATAAATAATTACAAAACAGGAATCTTCATATGTCTAACTATAATGGAAGGATTATCTCCACAACCGTTCATCCGATCGACTTCACACTTGGCGGGTGTATTGCTGGGGACCCAAGAACATGCAGTGTCGAATTTGTGCACGCGGCACGTATAATATCAATAAAGTTAAAATAAACAGCGAATAGCGAGCCGTTCAGCTCTGTGCAGCTGCAGGGCAAGGCTTCAGGGCTGCAGTGCAGCCCGTTCCGAACAGACATCTTTTGAATGAGCATTGCACTAGTATATAAAAATACAAAATGTGATACTATGCACAGGATAAATAATTGTTATTGGTACATACCGTATACATTATAATACATTATAATAATATTTTGTGTGTGTTTGTTGGTCTGACGAATACATATGCCTGAATATGATGAAACATTCACTACATTGTGAGAGAAACTGTAAGATTGTTTTTTTTTACATATTTGACAAATTACAATCTGTCTGTAAAGTACAGTACAGTTCCTGTACGCACATGTGGCCATGTTTTTAATGCATTCTTACCCATGGCTAAAGCCTTGAGGTTTTAGCATGATATTCAAAGAAGGAAAGAGAGAGAGCAAGAGAGGGCGAAGGGGAAAAGATGGGTTGAAGTAAATGAGAAAATGTTCGATAGCCAGACTGAATGTCAAAAATCCTGCAACGCAGCCAATCAGGTCATTCCAATGATGATTGCTGAAATTCCACGTCGACAAACCCAAAATTTTAAAGGAAACGGAACTGGTTTCATCAAAGGTCGCAACTTGTTTCCTCTTAGATCGTCTTAAGAGCAATTACAAGTGCAATAAATCACCACAGGAATCAAAAGCATCACGAATCCCACGTAATTAAAGTTTTTTGTTTTTGTGGCCATTGGCTAAATATCAATTCTGCATCGATAGTGCCCACATTCTTGGCGACAGCAGATTGATAACATTGATTTCTCAGTTTGCCACTGTCACCTGACTGGCAGGGACTGGTGGAGATGGATCAGGAGGTTTTGCCGGCCAATCACGCGTCCAGCCTGCAGCCTGCTGGTCGTCCAACCACAGCCGGCGCCTGTCTCACAGCTGTGACCGAGTGCTGCTTCCCGAGCTCTTCCATCAACGGCTGGGATAATGAGCTGAATCCCCTCGTCACCTGATTGGGACGCAACAGAGCTCGTTCAGGCCTTTCTTATCAAGTGGAGATATAACGTCTCCTCTGCGTCGAGCTTCCCTCCGCCCGATAGCGATGCTGTTACTGTGGAACATGGAGCAAAATGAAGGAACAGCCGTGACTGACGTAGCTCAACGTAGATACCGGTTCAATGCGGAAACAAGCATCCGTCTCTCTCTCTACCTCCCAGTTCAAGGCTCCAGTCCACCCAGTATGGAGGTGACCAGCCTGTGGCACTGAGGATGATGCAATCCCCTGGTGTTCTTGCAGCAGCCGCAGCCCCACCTTGGGCTGCGGCCATCCAAGCCAGAATGCCGTCGCCGAAACAGATACTATATATTGCACAGAACATTAAACACAGATGCACATTAGCCATGCACGCACATACTTTGTGTTTCTCCTCCGCCCTGTGCCTCGAG
>NC_137193.1:57062739-57085239 GCF_960531495.2 Zeus faber | reverse complement strand
TACAACACAGACCAAAGAGCATGCTTATTTTCATGGGTCTACACACAAAGACACATGCACGCACACCCTTATACCCATAGACACACACACACACACACACACACACACAACTTGCAATCTTGTCTCTGTGGCTTTCTCACTGCAACACACACCTGTATGTAAGTGGATCACACCCCCCCCCCCCCCCCCCCCCGCCTGTCTCTGCATCAGTCTGTCTCCGTACGGCACAGTATGGTCTCATACTCCATTTTATATGCTATTTCCGTGTATTTAGTTTTATGTCCATTTTCCAAAACAAATGACCTTTGTTCTTAATTTGCAGAATTGTAAAAAAAATTCTGCAAATCAAGAGGTGTAAAGTCAGCTGTGTTGCTTACACATCTCTCAAGTACTTTCGGCCTTTCATTGTCCATTGTAGCTCTTTGTGTTTGTGCATGTATGCATAACTGTGTGTATGTGTGTGTGTGTGTGTGTGTGTGTGTGTGTGTGTGTGTGTGTGTGTGTGTGTGTGTGTGTGTGTGTGTGTGTGTGTGTGTGTGTGTGTGTGTGTGTATGGGTGTGTGCGTGTGTGTGTGTGTCTTTTGAGGCCTGTATGTCACAGTGGCATGGTCACAGCACAGGCCTGTGTGTCTGGCTCAGGGGCCCCCGGGGCTCCGGGGTCCCGGGCTCCTGGGCTGTAAGACAGGCCCGGGGTCTGTCCTCCACCGTCCTGCTGGGCAGAGCAGCTGAATGAGCTCATTGTCAGACTGCAGAGAGTGCAGGTGCACCTCTCCCTTTTTCACCTCGGAGCCTCGGCCCTCGACCCCACAAAGCCCTTTGTGAACTCTATTTAGCGGAGAGTCCAATGAAACTGCAGTCCATTACCAACATCTCCTCTCTCCCTTTCTCTCCCTGTTTTCTCCTCCTCTCAAGAAACCAATTAGCGACAATACAAGTAGGTTAGACTCTCTATTCAGAGTGGGCATTGTTGAGCACAATACCAGGAAGCATTGTGAGTTAACAATTAGTGGCCATGGGGCAGTGTAGAGTGTCACTGACATTGTTGGGAGCTGCACAAGGCTGGGTTTGTTCCCGGAGAGGGAGTTGGGCAGGGGCGGAGGAGGAGTCAAGGGGTTCCCAGGTGCTGAATTATCCAGGACTCAGACCAAGTGTCCCAGCCTCACAAGACGCTTATCTACAGCAGGTCTCCAGATACAGCAATGTGCTCCAAAGGAGGGTGTGTTGCTCTCTCAGGGTGTAGCTGTTTATGTTGGAGGAAACTCTACCTGGATGGGATTGTATATACATGCATGAATGCATTCCTGCATTTGTGTGCGCCTGTGTCTTTGTGTGAGTAAGCGTGTGTGTGTGTGTGTGTGTGTGTGTCTGTGTGTGTGTGTGTGTGTGTGTGTGTGTGTGTGTGTGTGTGTGTGTGGTGTGTGTGTGTGTGTATGTGTGTGTGTGTGCTTCTCTGTCGGAGTGCTCTTGTACAGTATGTGCATGTGTGTGTGTGTGTGCGTGCATAGTACGTGTGTGCGTTTGTGCTCTTGTGTGGACTTGTGAAAGTGTGCATTTCCCGACGTGCAGAGGGTCAGTTTCTCTGCGTATGTCAGTGTGTGTGTGTGTGTGTGTGTGTGTGTGTGTCAACCTGGCGCTCAAACATGTTTGATTAGTCTTTGTGCACAGATCAGTGTGAGCTGTTGAAGATCCACCCCCCCACAGGCCTTCTCACCTCAAGGTTAGGACCCCACGCTCACTGGCCCATGCTGATGCCAACAGTACACTACTTTCTGCAGGGGGCTGCTCTGCGCTGAGGCTTCAACCGGCTGGCGACCCCTGACTGCAGGGTCACGACCACTAGGTCAAAGGTTCAGCCATCATTGTTATCTTGCCCCCACCACTCGACCCCCAGCTCCGCCCCTCGAGTTGTCTACGTGGATATTCTCAGGAACACACCCTGCGGGGACACATCCCCCCAAAGCACACCCTTGCCACAACGATGACATCATGGGGTAGAGTCGGGGATTTGCAGGCGGGGGAGGCGCATGTGGAGACATGACCACTGACAGCTGATGCTGGCGGGGGGCCATGCGCAGAAAGGTTCAGTTCAGTAAGGAAAAATATGAAGACCACGGCAAAAAAAAAAAAAAAAAGAAAAAGAGCCTGAAGTAATGAGCAATCAATTGGATCGGTTAAAATATTTTGACCAGGTTTTCAGAAGCAGGTTGGAAATGTAATGTAAGGCAACCGAACAGGCTGATGATCTGTCCTTTTCACAGCGGTGTCCCCAAGCTTTGTGTGGTCACATCCTCTAATACCGGAAAGTATAAATAGCCATTTAAAGTAAACCGGCATCAGCTCAGACTTGGAGTGTGATAAATGGGATAAAAGACGTAAATAGATGGAAAACATTTACTTACTATATAAAACTTCATGTACTTTCTCCGACGAGGGGCCCGAGAGGAGTTGCGCCTGTTGATGATGGAAGATGACGGCTGGATCTTTGGCACGGTCGGGCGGCTGGGGACAAGCGGATTCTTTGCCGCCTGTTCCCAGTGTTGCCCTGGGCAACTTGTGGTGAGGCTGAAGGTCAGGCCGGAGGAGGGGGGGTGCACCAAAATGGGCACCGACTGCCATTAATGTAGCCCCTACACACTGGTGTTCATTGTGCAACCATCCTAAACGACCCCTTTCTATTTTTACACTCTGCTCATTTTCTGCTTTTCACTCCGGCTCTCAGCCTATTTCTCTGTTTCGGATGCTCATTCGGTCATCTCCCTGCCTTTCTTTCCTGCTTTCTTACTTTCTTTCTTTGCTCTCTTGTTAATTAGTTCACCCATCATTTTAGTTGACTTTGCACCGACTCCCGCTCTGCTCTCTTTCCTTAACGGCGGAGGAGAGGAAATCTGGGTCATGTCGCCCAGAAACTCATTACGTTCTTTCTCAGGAGATGGCTCGTGATGTAGGAATACTGAATCATAATACTGACAAATGATTGAAGCGAAGGAGAGGAAAGTAAGAGAGGATGAGAGAGAGAGAGAGAGAGAGAGGGAGAGAGAGAGAGACTGGGCCGTGGAGCTTGTGCTCCGCTCAAAAGCTTTCCACGTTCCGACAACTTTGTTCCCACATTCTGTAAAGTTTATAAGTGTGCGGGAGAAGCCAATAAAAGGGAGGAAATAAAACGGAGAGGGCGAAGGAATGAGGTTGAAACTGAAGATGAAAAAAACTTGAAACATGAACCAGAGGTCCGTCACGTCAAATAAAACAATTTAGAAGCAGGAAACGGCCAGAAAAAGACAAGCCTGACACACACACGCACGCAGGCACACACACACACACACAAACACAAACACACTATATAAAGAACAGATATGCGGAATGAGATTAGGATCCCTTTGTGCATATGTGTACATGGGTATGTACATATGTACCTGGGCTTGAGTGTGTGTGTGTGTGTGTGTGTGTGCGTGTGTGTGTGTGTGTGTGTGTGTGTGTGTGTGTGTGTGTGTGTGTGTGTGTGTGTGTGTGTGTGTCGGGGGGGGGGGGGCAGCTGAACACACTGAATCAGCAAAAGTGAGTCATCCCATTTAATTAGTGATGCAATGGTATGAGAGTATGCACACCCACACACCCACACACAAGAACACAAACACACACACACACACACACACACACACACACACACACACACACACACACACACACACACACACCACACACACACACACACACAATCCCTCCCTCATTAAGTGTATTGTGGGGATGCTGATGTAATGAAAGTTAATCTGTTGGCCTCTGGTTGGCTTGGTGGCTCAGCGGGAGCTCTTTGTGTGGGATATTACCCCGGCCCCTCCCCCTGGAGACAGGTTCATTAAGACTAACGTTGATACCCAAGCATCCAGGCTTTTGTGTGTGTGTGTGTGTGTGTGTGTGTGTGTGTGTGTGTGTGTGTGTGTGTGTGTGTGTGTGTGTGTGTGTGTGTATGTGTGTGTGTGTGTGTGTGTGTGTGTGTGTATTTCAATGAACTATATGGGAGACAATGCAAAGAAGAGGCAGGCCATAGAAGCATTGCTTTCTCAGCATGTAGGCTCCAAACCTTGGAATGTGTGTACGTGCGTGTGTGAATAAAAAATTGTCATTGTGTTTAAATGTGCGTATCATGCGGCCCCGCTCTGTGAAAAAAAAATAAAACATTTTGGCGGTCTCTGAGGTGTTGGAACCCTATTTGGGACTGTGCGTGCATGCGTGGTGGGAGGAACTGAACTCAGCAGACGCTGGAGCAACATCACGAGAAAAAGGAAATGAACAACTTTCTCGACCTGGTTGCAGTCAGCGCTGCAGGCTAAGTGCCCTCAGGCCACCCAATTAAAAATAGACAGGGGATAATGCGAGGGCCACTGTGGTTTTAGTCTGTGTGTGTGTGCGTGTTTTCTCCCCCATGTAGTCAGAGCAGCAGTACACTTAGCACAGGCTTTAAATAGCTAACTCAAATAAAGTGCGAGGGGGCCGGGGATCACAGGCTGAGAGGGATTCTGTGAGGCAAGCATTCCCAAACGGAAGCAGGCCTTTGGATTTCCAAACAGCGTACGGAGCTAGCAATGCCAGGAATGTGATGTCGTCCACCGGCGGCGGGGCCGGCCGAACAGGAAGTGAAGCAGAGCGACCTGGGTGAAAAAAAAATGGCCGCAGGTGACTCAGCAGTCCCTTCGCGGGGGGTGAGGGTTGGAGGGGGGGTGGAGGGGTTCTGTTACTCTCCCATTTGAGCAAAAGCACTATTCCGCCTCTTATCAAACGCCAAATCTCCATAACCCGAGCCCACCCCACCCCCTTAACCCCGCCACCTTTTCTCATTCTCCGACGAACAGTTTTTCCTCATGTGGCTCCTTTTTACGCACTGTGTTAAATTTCTATTCTTTCTCATCTCTCACCCTTTTACCTTTTTGACGGCCCTCTTTGTGTCGGGGCTGTGGGAAAGTTTCCCGTGATGGTGAGGTCATCCCAGGCCTTTGGATCCCCCCCCCCCGCCCACCCCCGACACACACACATGCGACCATCACTACCCACCCCCACCCCGCCTCCACCGCTCTCCCCTGGCCTGACAGGACTGAGGACAGCTGGGCTGCGGGGCCGTCTGAGTAACTGGTCTCCGGCGCTGCCAGTTTGGACACCGCTGTCCCAATACGAGGATTTTTAGAGGAAATGACTTGACGGGAGAACGGAGACCGCCAGCCGTCCACGGCCTCTGCCACGTGCGTGTCCAAATTAGCACGCCTAACGTGTGCAACTGGACACACACACACACACACACACACACACACACACACACAGGCACGCACGCAGGCACACACACAGATTCACACACACACATTGAGTGGGGGGTTTTATTTTTTAATGGGTGGTTCTAGCAGCTTGTGTGGACTAATCTACTGTTTCAGAGAGAGAGAGAGAAAGAGAGAGAGAGAGAGAGAGAGAGGAGGAAAAGAGGAAGGTTTGGAACTAAAGAACACAAATGTTTTGACAGTTGAATATTTAGTTTGCACACACACGCACACACACACACACACACACACACACACACACACACACACACACACACACACACACACACACACACACACACACACACACACACACACACACACATTACCACCGTCTATTCTATTGGCAAAACAGTGAGCTACATGTTTAACTTCACATGTAGGAGTCTGCAGGTTGTCATTTAATTCAAAATCAGACTAAAACCACAATGCACAGGTAATCTGTTGATTTGGCCCAATCACGCCTAATTGAATTATTTGAGACTCATTAAAGAGATCGATTGTGTGAAACATAAAATACATAAAAATGTTGTTGTTGAACCATGTTGTTGGGCAACATTCATTTATCTTTCTGAAATATTCATGTTGAACGACTGATCCTCATTCTCATAATGGCTTATTTTAATGCAAATGTAAAGTCAACAGAGGCATCACACAGGAGTTAAAATTAATTCTAACATTTCAATAGTTTAAATATAATTAATTTAACAGATTATTTTCACTAAACAGTGTTGAAAATAGCTCTTTTGGTGTTTAGAATTGATGTTCTTGCTGTCTATTAGACCATCGATTCAAGTTGTCTGGTATGGAGACGTACAGATAACTCGAGTAGTCATACAATTACAAAATGATAGACCCAATAATTTTATATAAAGATATTTCCCTCATAACAAAACCTTGAATGGCTGTAAGGCTTGCCAATACAATATTGTCAATGTAGGTTATACGTTAATATACAAAAATATATGACAATTGATAAAAATTCATTTATGCCCTTATAGTATTTCAGGGGATAAATATTTAAACCAATATATAAAAATGACAGAAGGAATTATTCAGGACAAGAAACACCAAAATCCAGAATCCAGAATGTTTATGACAGCTATGTGTTATGGACTAAAAGTGTTTTGTAAAGCTGGGACATGTCATGAACCCTATAAAGCGGTTCCATAAAGTAAAACACCATAATTTGAAATCTTTGATTTAATTTGATGACTGTGTGGGGCATTTGTTATTTTTCCGCATTTTATTGTACTGTATGTAAGTAAGCATATTAACTTTTGAAAAAAATGGTATAATAGCACAGAGAGAGACACAAAATGAATGCTTGGAAAAAGCAGTTAATACCATGACAAAAATTCACATCAAATCTCATTTTTAAAACATATAAAGCGTTTTTAAATATACATTAAGGGAATAAAAAGAAGAATTGAGAGTTTGAAATGGTTCAATGGGCGCCCAAATCCATCCGGTCAATTCGTTGCAGATCAGCGCTGCGGTGGCTCTCTCTAGTGGCAGCGGACTGCATCGCAGGCCGTTTCCACAAAGTCCTGTTAAGACGTGGTGCGGTGTGGACCGACAGGACCAAACATTAGAATATTGTTCAGTTCGTTCTGTGTTGGTCCAGGTCCGAATAAAGGTTATGAGTCACATCAGCGTCTTTCAGGCGGCCCCACCCCGGGAGGGTCAGTCCTGAGTGTCCCCCCCCACGCTACTTCTTATGGGACCCTATCATGACCTTGGAGACAAAGTTAACGATGGCGCTGGCTGGCTGCTCGGGGTCGTGCTCGGCAAACAGGTGACACACGTTCTCCGTGCCACTCTGAGACTTCCTGGCCACAAAGCCAAAGATCCTGACGGTGAAAAGATGGAGAGGAATAAAAAAAGTTACATTTAAGGAGGAGACCCAAGAAGAAGGTGTGTGCATTGTATATGTAGCTCAATCACGGCTTTATTTATCGCACTCCGAATGAGAAACACATTCTGATTGGTCCACTTCTTATGATTCTCTAGCCTTTCACCTGAGACCAGTTAAAGTAGACTTTAAAAGGAATCAAATGGTGGAAATTCGAGGACCAGCAGTCCCACATATAGAGCACTAGAGCCGTACAACAGTAGCGGCAGTGAGGAAGACTGAGCTTACTTTGCAGTGGAACCGCCTTCTCTCGTCCATCTGTTTTGAAGAAAGAAATCATAATCAAATCACCATAAACATATTATTCCGACCGCAAACACCCACAGACACCCAGGGAGAGCACTCACTTGCGTCCTTGCGGGTCCAGCGAACAGAATATAACGGTGTTCACCGTGTAATGTCTACGAAAGAACAACCTGGAACGACACAGAGGCGGGACAATCAGCACCGGGGTTGAGGTGGAGGGCGAGTAGCAGACACTCAACGTTGTGTGTAGGGGGGGACTCACTTCCTCTGGTTGTCGGTAAGTGTGATGCCCTGGGCAGAGACCTTGAAGTGTACCACGGTGGAGGTGGGCAGCGACTCCATGGCCAAGGTCTGACTGGTGGCCTTCTGGACCGCCTGGTGGCCGGTCAGAGACTCTAGCTCCACAGAGCCCAGGTACCACACGTTACAGGCTACACAGTAACGTACACGTTCAGTTACAGAGCATGTTATTTTAGGGCAGAGACGATCCATTTTATAAGCCATAAACTACAAAAAAACACAGGAACGCAAAGTACCAGCTCCTTGTTTTAGTAGCTCCGCTGCAGAGTTGGTTGCTGTCTGTGGAGATGAGTCATTGAGCTCCTCCATAGGGTCTGGAGTTACACACACGCATGCACGCACGCACCCACGCACGCACACACACACACATATCTTACTGAGAAACAGGCTTCTGAGCAAGGATGAAATTTTCCAATCTGTCAATTCTGATTCCAATGTGTGACATTTTAAAAGTTTCGATAGCTATGAAATTATTTTTTGGGGAAACCTGTGTAACCTGTGACCTGTGTCAATGTATTTTGATATTCAATACACAATGAAAATACACTTATTTTAAATTGTTTTTATATCAGACTGTAAGAATCAAAGACAAATCTAAAGATACCTAAAGGATGCCTGACATTATTAACAGTTTCTTCGAAAGTTTGACACTATGGACGCTTACATGTACGTGCCGCATGCTGTGCACGCACGCACGCACGCACGCACGCACGCGCGCACGCACGCACACACACACACACACACACAGTACCTCTGTCAGGTAGGATGAGCTTGCAGGGCAGTGCTAGAGGGGTGATGGAATGCTGACACACCAACGCAGTAAGACTTCCTGTCAGTACGGGACAAACAAAATTAAATAAACATTTAATCAAAGCTTTACAATCAAAATGAACAGATATTACAATACACAATTCCTTGTTTATTGGATCTTTATTGATCTTGTAGGATTTGATTTAGTAGTTTTCCTCATCCAACCTTTCTCAACCCATGAAGGCCTGTGATCTTTCCTCTAATCCAGTCACCGTTCCTAGTGCCTAGTTCACTCAGTTCTCCAAAAACGGTCTTGGCACTAACTGCATTTTCTGTTACCGCCCAATAGAGGGAGGCAGAGGTACTTTCCCAAACCCAGGGAGGCCGTGCCCCGGACCGATTGGCGCCAAAATATTTGTTTAGGTAATTTTCAAGGCATTGCATCTTCTGCTGATTTGAAAGAAAAATGATTGAAACCCAGGGCTGATGGCACAACTTCACAACTTAATGTCATGTTTAAGTGACTTTTCTGCTGTCGGATGCGGTAGAACAAAAAACCCCTGGATCTCAACATCAGCTGAGGTCCATCATGAGTTTTCTCTTGAAGGAAGAAGCAGAAGGACGACCTGCTCACCAAAGTACGGCTCGTTGGGGCAGCCCTTGAGTCGGACACCTTTCTGCGTGCACTCGATGAGGAAGTGTCTCACCAGCTCGTTTGACAGGTCGCCCGCTGCAAAGGAGCAAAGGATGAACACAACAATGGCTGCCTTTCGGGGATGGCGCTAAGCCATTAAGATTCTTTGGTCAAGCGATTCACAAACATGCGAAAATAGAGAACATACAAGCGTACTTGGCAACAGCCTCAAAGCACATGTGCAACTCAAGCAAAGCTGCCAAAACCACGAGCACTAAAAATACATTTCAGAGGAAAAACGCAAGGTTTTAAAGGCAGAAAAATCCGACGCCAATATCCAGACGCCCTTTGCTTGAATTTGCCTCCTAGCGAGGCCTTTCAAAATGTGCATTTTATCGTCAATTCCAGTGCATTATTGGATTAAATGGAATAAATATTACAGCCCGGTGGCAGAAATCGTATTTGGGAAGATAAACACAGAGGGCCAGATTTACTAAGCCTTTTGTACCATTCCTTCCTTTATCAATTAGCTCCTCTTCACATTCCTGGGATAGTTGAAGGCTCCCTGTTGAACATATAAACATTCAGCTGCTTTAAAGATCCGCTTCACACACAAACAGATGACTGGAAGGTTGGCTGGTTGCGTACTTAGCTGCTGCCTCAGTGAAAGAAATGTTCTCACAGATTGAGACAGAAAGAATTGCTTAACGGTGAACTCAGCCCTGATTGTTCTGAACCCCTCTCTATCTCCTACTTACCTTTCTTGCTTTGCTGCAGGACGGAAGGAGGGGGCGTGGCCACTTTCATGGCCAACCCGTAAGCCCCACGGAACGAGTGGCTGTCTCGGACAATGAAGGAACCCGGTTCTTTGTCTTTGAGCACTGCAATGGCTGGAGGTCAACAGAGCAGAGGGGAAAGGCGAGGAGATTAGCTAAAGTTACAATCGTCACATTTCATCGTGAAAATTACCAAAAAACATGCAGCTCAGGACTGCGTTATCAGCCTGGCAGCTGTTCACCTTGGTCTCTGGAGATGTCTGGCTTGTACCAGAACCTGGACGTGTCCTGGACAAACTTCACTGTGACCTGTTTGCTGCCAGGCAACTCTGCACAACACAGATAGTACATCTTTCGTCAGACACGCGAATGGCACTGACCCACAAAGCAATGCAAAGCAGGTGAGAGAGAATATTTGAGAATCAGCAGGGAGGGGGGGAGGATTCATACAGGTTATTCGAGGCAGTTGAGGCTTTATTAATGGTCGTTCACTGCTGCACTATCACCTTAAGTGATGCAGTTTGGGACAATAGTGTTATTTAGCTATTTGTAAGTGTTGAATCTCCTTTATGTAGAGCATGTTTTCATTTTATTTGATCATATTATGTTAAACTTTTGCTTGAAATAGGAATATGAAACACGAAACACATTTAGAATAAATAAATCAAAATATTTTATTTTACAAGTGTAAGGTTATTGGTAAGCAATATTTGAAAGATTTGTACTGACTTCTCATAAAATGTGTTATGTATGTCATAAAATGTGCCTGCCACACAAATAATTTTTCTTACTGAGTCCAAAAAGGCTGAGAACACTGTGGTATGTGCCTATACCTGCTCCAGGTGACGGGGCTCCACCGAGGCTGGGGCTCCCGCTGTGTGTGCTGGAGAACCCGCTGAGGGACGGCGATGGTGAGTAGAGCTCTCCCCCTTCCCCTCCCCTCCTCTTCTCAGGCAGCAGGGGAGGCAGACTGCCATCTCTCAGATCCAAGCCCAGATCCAGATCTAGATCCAGACCCAAGCCCAGGCCCCCGAGGCCCTCCACCGCCTCCAGGAGGCTGTGCTCCAGGGCTCCGTTCCCCAGCAACAAGGAGGACAGGTCGGAATGCTGCATCTCCCCCCGGGGTCCCGTAGGGGCTGCCAGGCCTCTCAGCGTCCCCCGGGGGGAGGTGTGGGCGTTGGGGGTGCTGAGGGAGGGAGGGGGCGAGTGCTGGAACAGGAAGGAGGAGCTGAGGGAGCTGGGAGTCCTGTCCTGCCACGCTGGGGCTGGGCTGGAGGTACGGAGCAGAGAATTCAACATATCTGATGACTATTATTTGGATAATAATTTGATATTTATTTGAGAATTGCTTGGGAATTCCTTGGAGAAGAGAATTAATGATTGAAAATAATTTGCTGTCCTTCAAGGTCTAAATTGATGATCCAAAAAATGAGTAAAAAAATGTACTCATTTTCATGAAATGCACTTTGCTTGTTTGCTTTTTATCATTATTGATTGCCTTCTAATAATTAAAAGCATTTTGAGTTGGATATTTTGTATGAAAGGTTCTGTACAAATAAACGTTATTCTTCTCTATTCAAAAAAATGTATGTCCAGTGGAACTTCCAAAATTATGTAAATACCTACAATTCCATGAGTAGTACACTAGATCAAAACAAATAATGCTTTTTAGCTGTTATGTATGAGGTTATATTATGTATGAGGTTATATTATAACCTCATACATAAAAGCCAAAAACATTGTTTGGGAAAGCTGATAATGTATGTACGAGAAAACAGAAACAGAAAGATCCATCCCCACTAATAGGCTGACTACAACACTGGTGAGTGCAAGTATGTGTGTGCATCAGCGTATGTTGTGTGTGCGTGTAAGAACATTACTCGTGCTGTACCTGTCCATGTGTGACAGCGGGCTGCTTGAAGACACCGAGCGCATGGAGCCAAAGTTCCTTTGGCAGGAGGTTGGAGTGACAGACACCTCTGCCCTGAAGAGCTCTCCCTCCGTGGAGCCACCGGCGTGGCTAATCCCATCCAGGAAGCCTCGAGAATCTGCAGGGCGAAAAAGTAAACAATCACCGGCTTCAAGAATGACAACCCAAATCCCTTGAAACCAGAAAGGGGGATGCATTCCCGTGAAAAGACAAGGGCGGTTTTCGATACTGTGATAACACAGTGATTGGTGACGTGGAATCTCAATCAACCATTTGGACAAGTTCTCTTCGTAAAAATATTGATTTTATATTTTTGATCTAATTTTATAGTTTTTCATGAATGTATAGTGAAAAAGACCCGATGAAAATATTTCACACTTGACAGGTCCATTCATATGAATGACATAAGTCACCTCAGAGCGGTGACCTGCCTTGATCAGCAGGAGCTTTTAAACAAAAGTAGAACATTCATACTTATTAACCAAGAGGGAGACAGAGGTTCAAACCGACCACTGTCCACGACATTGGTAAGGTGTCGGTGTTCCAGAAGGGGAAACGAACGTGCTGGAGAGTCCTCCACTCGTCAAAACCCAAATTCCTCATTTCACCTCCCTGCGCTCCCCCTCCGCCTTTTCCCATTAATATGACTCTGGGGAGGTTCCCAGAAGGCAACAACATGGCATTTCCTACCACCGTGATCAAATGTATCCTTCACATTCCCACCGGTCTATACTACACAGAGAGAGAGAGAGAGAGAGAGAGAGAGAGAGAGAGAGAGAGAGAGAGAGAGAGAGAGAGAGAGAGAGAGAGGGAGAGAGAGACTGTATGAGCATGAGGGTTTTCCGAACGTGACATTTTGACAACATGGTGCGTCATCCGCCAAACACGAGGACAGGCTCCCTCAGGCCAGAACCAGGCCTATGAAGAATGATGAGTCACTGTGAAAATATTTGGTCGCCACAAAAGACCTCCTTGTTCAGCCCGCCCCCTACCCCCCTTGCTTCATTCACTAACTTGGCAGCGAAGAAACTTTGGTCCGGACCTTAGCGCTGTTGCACTACCTGCAGGCAAGCTATAGCTAAAATCCTCTCAAGGAAAACATATTGGATAATGTATTACTAAAAGGCCTGCAATCTTTCTCTAGAATCTTACATCACTTTGAGGGGTATTAAATATTACCTGCTGTAAAGTGGGCTTAACCTCATCATAGCTGGGACATCTGCACTCAGAAAGGCCTGAAAACAGGACTCTTGAAAAAAGCTGTGTGTGTGTGTGTGTGAAAACCAAAAAACATCTTGAGTGTTACAGGAGTTAGGTTCACCCACTTTTCTAAAACCTTCAATCTCAAGTTTTAATAACATCATTACTTCTAGATGGATTTGTCTCTTCATCGGCCTGACGAGTCCCCACATTGACCTTCTCAGCGCTATGGTCAACGCTGAACTTGAATTCTGTAAAGGTCAAGGGCCAAGAAGTGGTTGCGTGGCGGTCAGCCTCCCAATTAGGCACAAACCTCACAAACTGTCACTCGAAGACACAATGCCTCCACAAATACCGCAACACAGACAATCCAAGCTCATCCTAGGCTCCATGTAGATACTCAAGTGTTTGTTTGGATGACATAAACAAAAACACAAAGGCGGAAATAAACCCCCGAAGGGGAAGGCACTTAGCACAGGGAATTCACTTCAACTTTCCCACAGCTGCCGCCTCTCCGTGTCTCTCACTTGTGGGATGATCCCTGACAGTGGCCGAGACCCCCCCCCGCGCCCCCACCCCGGGCCCTACAGCCCCCACTGCCGTCTGCTGATGATGATCCCTCCGTTCCCATGGTAATCCCTCTTCACGGTGCTTCGTCACATCTGTTGCCACAGAATCCATCCGCAACTTCGAAAAACCCATTCCCAGATCCTTCCAGTAATAATAGGCGAACGGCGGCGACACTGCAATGTGAACCCGACCTGACCCCCCGCCTCCTGCCACCTCCTCCGACCACCATCTCTTATTAAATTCACAGAGGCGTTCCTCTGAGAGTCTATTTTCACAGCCGCCCCCCGCACACACCATCTCCACAGTGCCCGGTGTCCATAGCTACTCGCTCTGAGCTAAGCCATGCATTAATTAAAGAACCTGCAGAGAGGGAGAGAGAGAGTGAAAGAGTGGGAGAGAGAGATGGAGAATGGGTCATTAAAACCTCAACCATATGAAACCCACTGGTGTCCATGCAAAGGTTTCGACTAAGGTACACTGTGGGGCATTGTCTTGGATATTGGACATTTTTTCTATTTCTCTCTCCAGTTGCTCTCTTTTCCCCCGTCCATTCCTTTCCACCTGTGGAGAAGCCCTCTGGTGTCCGTCTCCCTAGCGAGCCAAGGAGCCTCTCGGCGGGGGCAGAACCATGGAGAACCACTTCCAGATGGCCCCAACCCACGTGGGCACCACTGCCAGCCCCCACCAGCTGATCCTTCAATCATCGCAGCTTCACTCACACACACAGATTTCCCATAATCGCATACAGCGAGAGAGAGTGAGTGAGAGAGAAAGAGAGGGAGAGAGTGTTCAGGAGATAAAATGTGCGCGCATTCATCATGCCTAAGAGTGATTAATCAATAAAAAACAGCCATCAATCATCCAGAGTTAAGGCCTTCCCTTCATATTTCCCTACATCAAACCGCACTGGCTGCTGCTGCGTAAGGGCGAAAGAATGAAGCTCTGAGCCGGGGTTAAAAGGAAATAAAGGAGAATAGAAAACACACACGTACACACACACACACACACACACACACGCACACACACGCACACACATGCACACACACACACACACACACACACACACACACAGAAAAATGAAAAACAAAAACATCCAGCCATCACATGTGCAGAGCAGCATAAGAGCCTCTTCATTATATCCGACAAAAGAACACTTCTCCTAATCTTGCTTTCTCAAAACTCTTGCTCACTCAAACTTCAACCCACACACACACACACACACACACACACACACACACACACACACACACACACACACACACACACACACACACACACACACACACACACACACACACACACACACACACACACACAGAATTAAGCAGACATGTGGCATGTTACAGCTGTTCATCGTAATGCCCTGCACTGCACACTAAAGGGACAGGGAGAGAAAAGGGAACACTTGTAACCCTAACGTTCCAGGACCAGAGTTTCCTCGATATGGTCCGAGAGTGCTCACCCTTGGACTATGAAATTTTTACCAAAGTTGTAGTTTGTTCAGTGATTTCCTTATTTCTATATCCACAGTTAACATCAAGCAACTGCAAGGCCCGGTCCCATTTTTCCCCAACACCGCTGTCTGGATGTCCAGAGTATTTTCCTGCAGAGAGAACAACCCAGCAGGTGTCGGTGCGTTCATCCACTTCCTCTCTCCCCTCCCTGGGTTTGTGTTTGGACAGACGGCTCCATCGGCGTGGAAGAGGAGAGGCAAGTGAAGAGGGAGCGAACAATGATACCACTACAAACAAGTGGGAGCGGGGGGGGTGGGAGAAGGAGGCGGGTGGGGCTGGCCGTCTGAGGGGTTTAAATAATGGAGAGAGGATGTTGCCATCTTGCGGAGTCCGGCTCAGTTTCCTGTAGACATGAGATCTTTGGGGTTTGTTGAGCAGGACGGCGAGGGCGGGCGCCACTTTAAAGAAAAGATGCCGCGAAGATAACCTGTCCAGTCGGAATCCGGTTCGATAGGCTGTGAAATCGGAGAAAAAAAGGGCCACAGCGCCGAGCGTCACCGACAATGAAAGTCTTCAAAGGCGGTTCGGTTCACTCCAGGTCACTGGAGAGCAGAGGGGGGTGGGGGTGGGGGGTCGGGGGGGCAGCCTCCTTTGGGTAAACCTCCAGTTCAGAAGTGTTCCATGACTCGTTGGTGGCGGCCAAAACAGTCTTTTAAAAAAGGATGAGATCATGTCCGAGCGCAGCAGTGGAACAAACCCTCTCCCCATTCAACCGAGAGACACGTATCAAAGACACCGCTGGTCGTGTTGTGGAAAATATTCAAAACTGGATCTACTATTGACACGAAAAAAAAAAAAGCAACGACTTGGTATTTAAAACTTGGTTGGAGAGGGGGATGGGTAGTTTTCTCAGTAAAGTTTTCGACACTAAACTATGGAAGAAAAATTCCAGAAGCTGTGTGCAAACAGCAGAGGCCGGTGGGGTGAGAGGGAAGTGCATCGCTTACGATTCCCAGGAGGGGGGGGGGTGAGATAACGGAATATAAACATCGAAGAAATTCACATAAAAACAAGAGTGGAACTGCCTGGGGGGAGAAGGGGTGAAAAGAAAAACAAACAAAAGGGAGTGAATGATGGAATGAGGAGGAGAAAGGCACCAGAAGTGCCAACGTTTTTTGCGCACACAGCCAGTCTTAGTTTATGGCATGGCAAAGCAAACTTTCACTTCTGAGAGGAAGGTGAAGCAGTACGCCGTGCCCATCCATGTATACACACACACACACACACACACACACACACACACAAGAACACACACCGATACACTTATATTGACACACATGAAACACCAGCGAAGAAGAACTGGAAGAACTCAGACCCACTACTTAAGTAAAAAGCACCATATTGACAGTGCCCTGATATGACACAGCCTGCAATACTGAATAAAGAGCTACTGTAGCTTCTCTTCAACAGATGAGTCCCCAGGCAGAAAGTACTTAAACACTTGTACTTCATGAGGTTCCGCCGCTGTAAACCACACATCCAAATGCACGTCGGCTCGCGCTCTTGCAAAGGTTAATAATCTATCATCGTAATCCTGGATGCAAACAGCATTTCACTCACTCATAAACACACGTACTTGCAGCGATACATACCAAGAGAAGCGGTCATGCTGAAGATGCTCACATAGAGGTGTCCCCCTTCCCTGCCCCGCAGCTGTGGCTAACCAGAGGGCTCTTGTCCTCCTGCTTCTTCTCGTACCGAAGGATTCCGGGGATCGCGGCTTTACTTTCCCCCTGTCACTCTCTCTCACTCTCTCTCTGTATTTTCAGCGGCTCCCTGGAAGGGGGGGGCGAGACGGCGTACCTCCCTCGCGGCTCAAAAGGCTCCCTATGAACTGTCCGCTTCCTGCGACGAATGCTCTCTCTCTCTCTCTCTCTCTCTCTCTCTCTCGCTCTGTCCCTCTCTATTTTGAAATGCAATAAGAACCCTGGCCTCATTGCCGGATTGCTGAATGAAGCTTTTCATGCGCTGGAACACAGACTGGCCATGACCAACTCCCCTCGTTTCCAGATGGAAAAATAACTCCCCGTTTGTTCGTGGCTTGTTGTGACACTGCTTGAGTCCGAATTCTATGGACGGAGGGAGGGACGGAGGGGGGGGGGGGCGGTAAGGAAGGGGGGGGGGGGGAATTCCCAAAGTCCTGTCTAAATAAGCCCCCTCCCCTTCCTCTCGCTGACCACTGAGCTCTGTTTCTGCGGGGGCCACTGCAACCGGTTTTGGCCAATGGCGACGCGTTCCGAGGGTCAGAGGTCACTTGTGCCCATTTATGGTCGGGGAGGGGGTCGGTCTGGGGAATCTATGGCCTCTCTGTCAGGGCATGTGTCCCCGCTCCCACCATCTGCTCGCCGTCTCTCACACACACACACACACACACACACGCGCGCGCACACACACACGCGCTCGGACACGCGCATGCACGCACGCGCACACACACGCACGCACACACACACACACACACACACACACACACACACACACACACACACACACACACACACACACACACACACACACACACACACACACACACACACACACACACACACACACACACACACTTTACCATAGAGACAAAGGTATGCAGCAACAAAATGTCTCCTGTCATGTGTCGGACCCTTGCCGATCATAAATTAAACCATAAAAGACTTGATTTGATTGTGTTGAGTTTGCTTTTGTTTCACTGGCAACATGTGCTACTTGCCTTTATTAACTTCTAAACGAAATGGGTTGCAATGGAAAGCGTTTGGTGACATTTCCATTTCACTCATAAGACTCCATAGTTACCAAGACCATATAACATCACTGCAGTCCGCACTCGGCTTCTACTTAAACATTAACTATATTACACTTGAAGCCCAAGCGCCCAATTACGACCCCCCCTTCCCATCC
Source organism: Zeus faber (assembly GCF_960531495.2). Taxonomy (NCBI): domain Eukaryota; kingdom Metazoa; phylum Chordata; class Actinopteri; order Zeiformes; family Zeidae; genus Zeus; species Zeus faber. The sequence goes on along the minus strand of NC_137193.1, from coordinate 57,067,218 downwards.
TCATTCATCACTGACGTCCACACGTCTGACAAGGAAAGCTGCTCCCTTCCAACCCGGTGATTCCCCCCCATGCGGACTTTCTCCCGCCCTTTGACCTCTTTTGTTTATCAAGTCAAAACGTAAAGGAGAGTTGACCGATGGCCCGGGGTAAAAACCCAGCTCTGAACGGCTCTGACTCCAACTACCTGAATTCCAGCCTCTGTCCGGTTGTTTGTTTTGATTCCGCCACAAGTCCACAAATCAAATCTCGTTACGTAACCCGAGCACAGAGCGTCGCACTGTTTCGGCAAGGGGGAAATTAAAATACGAATGCTGAGATGAGAGCCGTCCCGAGGAGACTCAAAGTGGGAGTCCTGACTAATAAGCTATGTGTGGCATCTGGACTTTTCAGTTGACACACGTTGTCATCATTCATTAGGGCTCATTGAAGTTGATCCCGAGAATTCTAAAAGTTTTTCAAAGAGTTCCAATTTCTCTTTTGCTGCGTATCATCTACTCGCCCGTAGATGAGACGCCGCCGCGCGCCGATTCCCGGACACGTGACCTCCTTGGAAACAGCAGAAAAGACAACATTCCAGAGCCCTATCACGCTCCGTCCAGGACCTGAACCCCATGTAATTACGCCGGTGAAGGAGCCTGCTGGGAACTAGGGCCGGAGGGCTACACACACTTCTATCTCGCCATTATTGCTCCAGCACCCCCGGGGTCTGCACACGATTAAGATAATGACTGTAAACAGCACAATAAAAATAATTGAAGTGTGGGGGGGGGGGGGGGGGGGGATTTAATTTAGATGTCCTGACATGGTATATGGCTGTTTAGCTGTTTTCTTTTCCCCCAGACTGTTGTCTCCATTTCACATGGGAAAACAGGAAGCTGTTGTGTGAGACCAAAAATACATTCCTTGCCCCTTGTTTATCTTTCTTGTCCGTGCAGCTCAGGGCAGCAGCGTCAGGTGGTGCGCTGGGAGGGTAGGAGCTGTCCCGCTCACCCTGCCGCTGCCCTGTGCCGCTAAACATATTTACAATAAACAGGGAGAAGTGGCCTTTGAAGGTTGCCCCGCTCCGTCTCCCACTCCGACCAGACACCCGCAGGCCAGCGCCGCCGTTTGAGGCGTCAGTACATGACCCGAGTCAAAGTGCATCACATCATTACGTGGTTTAGAGCCTGCAGCCGTGTTGCCACGCTCCTCTTGATGAAGTATGTCAACTCAGAAGAATAAAACCGCCCGACAACAACTGCGATTGTGCAAGATCCCGGCTTTTTTTTTTTTTGTGTCAAGGTTTTACACACACGACGCACGACTTGATGACTTGGTGTTGGGCATGTACGTTCCTCTTCCTCACTTTTAAACATCTAATGAATTTAACCTGTTGAGGTTGCATCACAGGAAATTCTCACAGAGGAATAGGCGAGTACTCTATATTTAGATACCTTCTGAAATTTTGTGACAGACTGCTCTGCACTGTTCACCCTTTGGCTGTAGGAACAAAGAGAGAAAAAACATAGCCTGAAGGGACAGCTAGTAACAATTTTAGAGTTGCTGATAACATTTCAAAGAGTTGAGGGCATGACCGCCAACATATACGTATAATGTCTAGATAATTGCAAATACACAATTCTGAGTTTCTTGTAGCTTTATCTTATAATAATAATAATAATAATAATAATAATAATAATAATAATAATAATAATAATAATAATAATAATAATAATAATAATGATAATAATAATAATAATAATAATCATCATCATCATAATCATCATAATCATAATCATAATCATAGTCGTAATCATAATAATAATAAAATGTATTATTATTTTAACTATAATAATAAAAAATATTATAATATTGGCAATATTTTAAAATTGCCAGTGACTAGGTAAAATGTCAATGGGCTGTAGCTGAAAATTCAAGGTTTTAAACTCTGGTTCACAACAGTAGGCTCAAACAACTGGCACTGATGCATTTCTTAACATATGAACGAAATACGAAAAAAATGCATTTATTGCAACTTTTGCTTCATTTTCATAATTGTATTTGTGGGAGTAGGAAGGGGTGGGAGGAGTTACGTCACAATACATCAGTGAAATGCCAACATGGACGACTTAGACTTAGTGTCAAAGAAAAACATAACATCTTGTATTTGGGAATACAGTGGAAACCGCTTATATGGATCCAAAAGCTTGGAGAGAATCATTCCTATACAAATGCTCTTTTAATTATTTGCTTATTGTAATCAAGTAGCCTGCTTACAGTGTTCATTTTGGGTCGTTTTATACATGACAACATATGGAAAAAAACGTAAGGTACTATGGTAATACCATTTTTTTTTTTTGCTTTAGTCCCATGATACTTTACCTCTTGGTCTCCGTTTGACGCGGATAGACGTGATCACTAAAAGAGGTTTCCACTGTATTATTGGCTACCCAGGTGCCAAAGGTGAGACCAAGGATATTACACAGCCTATCTCTGCCAGTGAAGGACATGCAGAGCACTCATTCAGTTGCACGTGTGCAGGTTCACCAAAAAAATCTGCAAAACTGCTCTGAACTAGCACTGCGAGCTGCCCAGTTGCTGTGCAGCTTTCGCTTAAGGCTCCAAATACGAGTGAGGTGGCACGAGACGGGTCCAGTGCACAACGGCTGTTGCAAGATATCGCGCAAAGGAGGCGGTCCCATTTCACATAGCTGAGAAAAAAAGATTTCAAAAAATACCGGCTACGCTGGATGGGCAGTACCTTGCTGAAAATACTTCTCAAAACACCGCCATCCCTAATCTCTACAATAAGCTAAGAACGGATATTGCCAGCGACTTAAAAGAGACCCACTTCATTGCTGTGACTCCGGACATGTGGTCCAGCATTAACATGTCTCCCTATAATGTACGTCCATAACAGCTCATAACAGCTTTGAAATAATCTAACCTCTAAGCTTGCTGCAAGCAATACATTACAGTTAAAGTTATGGGAATAAACATTTATAAAAGAGTGTGAACATTTTATTTAAAATATTCAACATTTTAAAAAAAAAGCGATTCAACAATGTCTCCTCTATTCAAACAGTTCCCTTATAAAAGTCTGTGTGTCTGTGCCTGGTGAGACAATATCACAGCATCATGTTCCGCTTAACATTATTGTCTTATCTTTAATATCACAATCCAAATCATATCCATAATGTTAACTACTCTTATTCAAGATTCAAGATTCAAGAGGTTTATTCGTCACATACATATACATACTTTTTATACATATATGCAATATACCTCAGCTGCTTGAGGTGGTAAAGACGCTGCCTCGCCTTTCTCACCAGAGTGTCTGTTTGTAAAGTCCATGTTAAATCCTCTGTGATGTGGACTCCCAGGTACTTGAAGCTGCTCACCCTGTCGACAGAAATCCCATCTATCACCAAGGGCGCATGCGTCCTCAGTTGTAATCCACGCCTAAAGTCCACAATCAGCTCCTTGGTTTTGCTGACGTTCAGGTGTAGGCTGTTGTCCTGGCACCAGAGTGACAGGTCAGTCACCTCCTCGTGGTAGGCCTTCTCATTGCTGTCGGTGATCAGGCCCACGATGACGGTGTCGTCAGCAAACTTGATGATGGTGTTGGAGCTGGAGCTGGCCACACAGTCATGTGTGTACAGGGAGTACAGTAGGGGGCTGAGGACGCAGCCCTGGGGGGATCCTGTGTTGAGAGTGAAGGAGCTGGACATGTGCTTCCCCACCCTAACCACCTGGGCTGGGCTGAGAGGAAGTCCAGGATCCAGGCACACAGCGAAGTATTCAGTCCAAGCTCCTTCAGCTTGACAGCCAGTCTGGTGGGGACTATGGTATTGAAAGTTGAGCTATAATCGATGAACAGCAATCTCACATAAGCCCCCTTCCGGTCATCCAGGTGCGTGAGCGTGGTGTGCAGTACCTGGGAGATCGCGTCATCCGTGGATCTGTTCTGCTGGTACACGAACTGCAAGCGGTCCAAGGTGCGGGGAGGGAGGCACAGATATAATCCTTAATCAGCCTCTCGAAACACTTCATGACCACCAAGGTGAGGGCCACTGGACAGTAGTCATTCAGGCAGGCAGGAGAGGCGATCTTCGGGACAGGAACGACGGTGGACTTCTTGAAGCAGGAAGGGACCACTGATTCAGCCAGGGAGATGTTGAATATTGTAGTGAACACCAGGTCCAGCTGGTTAGCACAGGTCTTCAGTACTCGTCCAGATATGCCATCTAGGCCCGCAGCTTTCCTGGTGTTCACCCACATCAGAGCTCTCCCGACGTCATGCTCAGACACTGAGAGTGCGTGCTCATCCCAGCGGTGTAACTCCAATTAGCCGGCGAGCTTGTGTGCTGTTGCCAGACTCAAACCGCGCATAAAAGGAGTTCAGTTCTTTGGCGAGGGAGGCATCGACACTCGTGGCTAGGGAGGAGCTGCTCTTGTAGTTTGTTACAGTCTGCAGCCCTGCCACAAGCGTCTGGTGT
>NC_137193.1:56924858-57062539 GCF_960531495.2 Zeus faber | reverse complement strand
CCACCAGAAACATCTCTAAATGCACAGTATGGTGCAGAGTCTAGAGATTATTTCTGCGACATTTTAGTTCTGATAGTAAGTTGGTTAAAATCGCCTTAATATCGGCGTAGGAATAAACAACCGTCGGTCGCCCCTTCGATCGTTGATATACGATCGATCGCCAATCGACACGAGCCTACCTGCAATATATACACACATATCTCACATCTGTGAAATCTTTCCACAGATGTGAGATCTCTTGCTAGGACCCGTGGCCTCAATATGTCCACCCAGCATTTCATCCTCCTTTTTCCTCCTCGTCCCCTCCCAGAGCGGGAAGCCAGAGGACATCCTGCTTGCAGCGCTCTCTTCCTCTTTTACCGCCAACTGTTATGAGTGGACTCCCAGCTGGCCTCAGTCTAGTGGGACAGACAGAGGCTCCCTTTCTCCACTTCACAATTGTACCTATGTCTTCATCTTCACTATTTTTTTTTAAATTAAATCACAATATATTAAGAATATTTAAACCCCAGGACAATTGTCCTGGAGTTTAAATGAGACCATAGACAAGAGACAGTTATGTGAAGTACAGTGGGTGTTGAATGTGAACAATGGCTCACACAAGATATCGAACAATGGCCATGTGAGTAGTGTGGAATGTAATACATTTGTGAGATACTATTTGATAATCTTTGACTTGACTTAGAAATGTCCAATATCTACAGGAAACTGTGGATGCTAAACATAACAAAGGAATGTCATAAATATTATCCATGTTTATGGAACGTTTCAGCTCAGAAAGTCACTAATAGCTGGGTAGGCCTGGATCAACAGCCTCCACTAACCTGGTGCTGCTCAAGAGGAAAATACTACCAGTGCAGACATTTGGCCTAAAGAAGTGGGCAAAAGTATAGTTTGATTATGTCAAGTTGTGCAAAATAATGTTTTACATTGATATTTTATTGGTAATCTTTGTTCTACACGCAGCCTTCCTTGAAGAATTTCAATCTTTTCGACCTGGTGTCACCTCAGCCTGCCTCTGACAGCCACTCGACCCATGCAGCTTTGACTCAGTCGTGCCTCACAACCCATCAACTACAGCAGTTTTGTGTACACTTGACAATAACACTGGAGGGTAGCCATACTGTATTACCCGTGTCAGAAGGGTGAACAAAGACTTCTAGCGACTATTAGTCAGATGACTCCGAGTGCTGGATCAGTCTATAAATTTTCTCAAACAAGCCCCTATGAGACCACCTTCCATACCATGTACATAGTTTATGCCTTGGCACTTATGGGCAGTGTGCGTGTGTGTGTGTGTGTGTGTGAGTGTGTGTGTGTGTGTGTGTGTGTGTGTTTGTGTGTGTGTGTGTGTGTTTGTGTGTGTGAATGTGGGTTTGTGTGTGTGTGTGTGGATGTGTGTGTATGTGTGTGTGTGTATGTGTCTTTATGTGTGGGTTTGTGGGTTTGTGTGTGTGTGAGTGTGGCGCGTGCGTGTTGGCCAGAGGAAGATTCCACCCTGTCGCTGAACCCTGCCAGAGGCAATCAAAGCCCTAGTGTTTGGGTTCAAACTCCAGCCTTCTAGTCAAGCACCATTAAAATGCATACATCACACTCTTTTACACATAAACCATACACACACATTGCAGATAATGTACCTTCTGCTGTGCTATTGGGCTCCCACTGTACCGCTGACTTTGGCTGGGAAACCGCTGAGAAACTTTTCACTGGGGGAAAAAAAAAGGAAACGTTTTTCTGATAAGATACCGACACACACACACACACACACACACGCACGCACGCACGCACGCATGCACGCACGCACGCACGCACGCACACACACACACACACACAGACACAAAACACACAAGAGCCGAACCTCTCGAGACTGATAGTTCCATAGCTTCTGTTCTTACCATAGGGGGTGGGAGGAGACACTGGGAAGGCTGGAGTAGGTGGGACAATGTCACAACTCTGTAGCAGAGGGCTCCGGGCCCCGTAATCCATGCTGTCCATGCCACCGAGGGGCCGAAGCTGTAAAAGAAGAATAAATTATGAACACAAGTCACAAACAATAGCCATTAAGCACTGAGGTCTTTTGAGGGAATATGAGCCCACACACATGCTCTCACTCACACACACACACACACAGAGACAGACAGACACACACACACACACACACACACACACACACACACACACACACACACACACACAAAGCCGACATCAGTCTTGTGATCTGTGTGTGTTTTCAGTCTGTGTTTTGCTGTAAACAGTCAAGCCATTCATGCCGCCCAGCCGTGAAAATGAGTGCTAGCTGTAATCTCAACTATCAGCCTGTGATTCACACACATGGAGCACAGTATGTAGGGCCAGTTTAATAAGCTCAACGGGATTCCTTCTTGGGGAAAAATGTCCAGCGCGTTATGTATTGTATTTTATTTCCATATAATCCAAATAATTTACACCGGGGTCGGTTTCCTCTGCAAAATCTGATCGAGACATTAATGACGTACGGACCGGAAGAGAAACAATAACTGATGCAGTACCTCATCGCTATACATCTTACAAACCACTGCTCCTCCAAAACCCTGCGACATCCCTTTCTCTTATCTTCAAAACAAAACGTGTTGCCAACAGAGTAAAAAACAGCTCTTTGCGACCAGAGGCTCATGAGAAAGGCAGTATTTATTCTGGGTCGGCACCAATTCCTCTGACACTGCAGAGAACGCTGTATTCCGTACGCAGGCTGAAAGACAATCATGGAAGCCGGCCAACCCCAGAGAAGACTATTTTTGAATAGAAGTCGCCAGATGGCCCTAAATGGTGTGACAGGCTGACCCCTGTGTTTACCTGCAGGGGGGGAGGGAGACGGTCAGCGTTGGCGGGGGAGTTCCTGAACATCTGAGCGCCGCTTCCCCTCCGCTCTGGACTACTGAGGCAAGAGTAGTCTGTCACATCACTGACCTGCCTCTGCTGCTGCCAACCTGCAAGATAGGGAGAGAGAGAGAGAGAGAGAGGGATTACAGTCTGAGTGAAATTCAAACATGTCACTTTTAATGATTAAAATAACATATGGTGTCCCAAAGACCATGAATTCTGAGTAATTCCTTTACTAAAACAAACAGGAAACGTAATACACAAACTGTTTTGAAATGGACCCCAAAGGAGCAACATTATGGTGCAAACATGATTTACGCTCAGATTCTGGCTTGGTCACTGCTACCATCTGCAAAAACTGCTATTGGTAAATTTATTGTGCCTAAATGGCTTTTAAGATCAGAGAAGAACTTGCAACTAAGCCAGACCCACTCTACCCTGAGCAGATGGCGAGCGAGGAATCTAATACATCTGTTGGAACACTCAGCTGGGGGAATCGGTCGCTCCCTATCCCCGCCTTCGGGGTCCATGCATAGCTCCGGCCCCTGGGATTCAACTCCACGGTCTGGTTAACGCTGCTTTCGGAAAAGCCGACGTGCGTCTCTTAATACAACACACGCACAATTGGGGCTCGCACCAGTACACACTGATTCCATCGCCACGGAAGACAGATCCAAATCGACATACCAGCAACAGGATTTGAAGTGCCGCTCGAACGGGGTGGAGCAAGCTGAGTGTAACAAAACCACATTCTGCATGAAGACAGATTGCGAGTGTGTTTTGTCTATTTTGTGTGTGTCATATGGATGACAAAGTCAAAGAGAAAAAGATTGGACAGATAATCCTCAAGAGGGAAATGAACTGGAACTACAGCGGCCAAAGCAGTCACTGTAAAGACAAAGAGACAGTGTCCTCCACAAATCCTCAGTCCAACCTTCACAGGATCTTTACATGATCTGATATCTTGCTAATTACATGCAACATGCATTGAAGAACGCGTGTCAAGATGGCAAGGGGTTGAAAAAAAGAACGGGACACGAATGGAGGAGCCATGTTCCAAGAGCCATGACACTCTTCAAACATATAAAAACAGACACAAGAAACAATCAGTCAGGCAGACAGATGCGCACACATGCACACACACACACACACACACACACACACACACACACACACACACACACACACACACACACACACACACACACACACACACAACCAATTTCAGACACAATTTCAGCATTTGTATGGCTCATCACCGACAGAGCCTCGTATCCAACTCACACAACAACAACACCAACAACACCAACACCAACACCAACAACAACAACAACAGCAACAACAACAACAACACGTCATTTCCTGTCCTCAAATGCCACATTTCGTGGGTCATAGATTAGGGACATCTAACTGACCCACCAACGCACAAAACACAAGGTCCAAAGTTAAAGATCAGCTGTAAAGCAGCATTGGATGATGCATGGCCGCAGGTCCCCAATAACCACAGCTGCCTCAATTGGTTTGGGACCCTCGCAGACGTGATTTAGGAGGAGTCACGGCTACATCACCTCACCCCCTGACAGTCGAGGCAGCGCTGTGAGCCGCGGCACTCGCTCTGTCTGCTTGACAGAAGAGCTGTTCTATATGTAAAAGGGCCAGGAAGGGATGACATCACACTCAACTATGGCTTTCACTCATTAAACAGGAATCGGAGCAGGGTAAAGGTCACCAGATGTGTGCCTCGCTCTCCTAGGGTTCATTCCAGTGCATATGAGAGAGCGTAAATCCATCGCATTTGTCAGGACCTGAGAAAAACACCATGTTGAGAGCGGAGGCAGGACCGAGAAACAGAGCTATCAGATGTAATCATTTGGATGAGTTCGGCCACAAGTCCAGATTGCTGTCGAGTCAGCCATGATTTAGTTATGAAGCAGGTTTTGTAAACAGGTGTGTTGCAAAGGATTTTAAAAGATAAAAAAGTATGACAATAGTAATAACCTCATGAAATATTTATACATATATATCCACATTATAAGTCTTACATGTTTACGTCTATTCTGTCCCTCGTGACATGTCATGAGGGACATTAAGGTTAGATTATTTCCATTTTAAAAATGCACCTTGAGCATGGACATAGTTAAACATTAACCTCTTTTTGTGATCCCCTGACAATGGCAGGAAGCCTACTACAACGGTAGGAGGGTCAGTAGGAAAAGTCCCAGCCCAAAGCTTTTTCTTTCAAATACTGCATATGTAAAGAAGCCTCCTACATCCTGTGAGCGCAGAGTCTGTGCATAGGATATACTTGCAATGATATTATGATAGTAGAGTTATGCAAATAGCATAATGTCTGGTCAGTTATGTTGGGTTTGCTTGGGTAGTCTGTATCCCAAGTTTTTTTTGTGGTGGAAGGTCAGGGAAAATATGTCACCATAAATCTCCAATGAAGAGTAAGTGGATGAGACAAAATAATAAGGCCTAAATATAGCTGCAGGCAGCAATACAGGTCCAGTTTAATCGTGTTAGGTATGTATTACAGTTTTCAGAGTTTCCGTAATGCCGGGATCAGACTACACAAATTCAGTCAGATTTTGTTGGGTTTTGTCGATTTTTTGTCTTCATGTCTTTTCTTCAGATAATTACTAACACTTTGACTACAATATATTAATATTAATGTCATAACTAAATACAATTCAATATTAACATGGCATAATGGTTATATAATATTTTATTATTATGTTATGTTATTGCTATTATATTTTATGTTATAATGGCAAGGCATTCGGCTATTAATCTACTATGACAGACAGTATAATGTTTACTGCAGACTAACATTACTTTGCAATTTGATTTATTACGGAAGGTCACATATACATTTATGTAACTGCTTTCATAGACAATATTTTCTTCTCTGTCGTCACAATTTAATGCCTTCTCCTTTTTTAAATGAAGCCCTCTACATTCAGCTGCTGGCAGCTGCATGTAGATTAAATGCCTTAAAAAGAACCATCTATGTTTGCCTGTAAACCAGAACTTTCTTATAACTCACCATGTTGCCTATGGAAATAGAGCTGCACTTTCCACTCGGTAGAAGACAGTGTAGCGGTGATCCACTGTGTTCTCCTTTCTGCTAGCAAAGTTAATAAAATGCTTGAATTTTGGTAGTTCGTGCCTAGTTTCGTGATGCGATCCGAGTCCGTGGAATGCATCAAGGACTCCTACAGTTTGTATGTTACGACTGGCTCGAATCCCGCAAATAAGGAAGGACACAAGACCAAATCTAACGCTGGGTTAGATGCGACAACAATGCGTTTATTTACAAAAAGGGAAAACGAGATAAAATATGAAACAAAAAAACCCTGTCGAGGTCAAGCAGGTAAGACGATACACAGACACACACACACACACACACACACACACACACACACACACACACACACACACACACACACACAACCGACTTCAGACAATTTCAGCATTCGTATGGACACACATGCACAGTTTTCAACCGCTACAGACTGATGGAAACTACACTACGCACCTTGCACAATGCGATTTTGTGCCCTGAGCCACAATTCGCACATATGTAACAAATTGGATGATGATGGCACAAAGCACCCTGCTCCACAAACTCATCTCGCTCCACCACCCGACCGGAAGCTGTAGAACCATTGCGTATCAGCAATGCGCGAACGTTCTGCTACTTCCAGTAAAATTTCATCTGTTTTTCCACTAATTCCTGCTCGTAATTCCTGTAGATCGATATGGATCAAACTTGAACCACGAGATGTCTGAGATGTCCACGTTTTAACGAGAGCTCAACCATGTCCATGGGTTCAGAGATTGTAATGTTCCACCTTTAGCCTGAAATGTCATATGCCAAGGAGAATAATAATAATAAAAATCGAAGCAATAACAATATCCCTGTTGTTGGGGGATCCAGCCTGCAGGCCGGACCCCCTCATTAGGTTGCTTCTAGAGCCCAACCTCAACCCTACCTGCTGGTGTCTCTCTTTCCTCACACGTTGCGGTGGGTGTGTTTTCAAGTCTCTCCTTGTGCCACACACACAAGCAGTCATGTGTATCTCTGCACTGGGAGACCATTGGAATTCCCCTACAAGACGTGTTTGGGTTGGGAAACCAGTCTGATCTCCTAACCAGAGACAATGCCACAGATAAAACCTATATTTACATTTTTGTTTTCCTTCCTTCCCCTCACCTCCATCATGTTTACACTTTGCAATATTTCATAGAAGTTCCTGGTCTTACCTGCCGTGTGGCCGAGTGCTTCATGGCTGAGGCCATTGCTGTGGAGGGAGGCGGAGCGGGACAGGGGAGAGCAGTTGGTGGGCACTGGGACGAAGGTGGGGTCCAGGTCCAGAATGAGCTGGTTGAGCTGCTCGATGGACTCGTCGATGTCTGTGGCGAGCGACGCCATCTCCTCTGCTTCCTGCGGATCTTCTGATGGGGATGGAGTGTGTAGTAGAGAGTGTTTGAAGTGTGTGTTGTACCTAGAGTTTGTGCTCTGGCTGATGGACGTACCAACCTCCGCCACTCGCAGCACGGCCTCCCTGCTGCTTGTTCTTCTGGGGGGGGTGACGGGAGCTGACAGGGGGGAGACCTTCCCCCCGTTCACTGCTTTCTCCCCATCCACGAGAGAATAAGTGTATGGTAGCCCGTTGACCGCCTGCCGCTGCACCCAGGCCTGGGTGGAGTATTCACTCTCCATCGCTCCAAGAGAGGAGAGGGGACCGATACCGGCTGAGCCGGGGAGAGCCGCCTCTTCATCCTTAGCCTCTTCCTCATCATCCAGGATGTCCGTCTCCCTTTCTCCGTTGAAAATTTGTCCCAAGCTGCACTCATCAACCACCACCTCTCTCTCCACCCCAGCACGGGAGTTGGCCATGACCCCCGGCGCAGATTCAGCCAGTTCAGGATCGTGTAGACCGAGATGTAGCTTTCCCGAATGTGTCGATGGATCCTGGGACTCGTGAGCCTCTTCTCTCCTGCTACTCAGCGGCACCATCCCTCCTTTTCTCTGGGAGGTGACAGAAAGCCCTGAGTCGCTGCTTGCAGACAGTGCCCAGTCGATGCTACTGCAGCGGCTGCGGGGGCTGCGGGGGCTGCGGGGGGGCGATGGGAATCCAGCCCCGTCCTCAACGCTGCTCTTGCCCACTCTGGCGTATCGGCCGTGGTCCACAGAGCTCAGGACAGGAGGCACAGCTGAGGTAGAGGACAGGAAGAAGAAATTAAGTATATTATATATACATATACATGAAGTAAACTAAATTTATAATGTATGTATTTGGGCTGGGCAATATGTCATTATGATATCGAAATCATGATATGAGACTGATATCGTCTGGGATTTTGATTATTGTGATATAGTGAGATAGTAAAATGTGGTCTTCAAGGCTGCGTCACAGTAAAGTAAGCTCTACCTTCTTGGTCATAATATCCACATTAATAATGATTGTTTCTCAAATATGCCATGTATGTAAATATCTTATCAAAGCACTGACAGGCATACCCGAAATATTGTCAATTTAATGATATTGAGGTAAAAAAAATATATAATATGAAAATCATAAAATGTTATATTTCATTTTGTCAATATCACTCTGTAACTAAGTATATACTGTACTGTATACTGTATATATGTTTTATATTAAGACAATATATCCAAAATATACATCAGTAATCTGTGAGTCACATTCAAGGTGAAAAGTGAGCACAAAACTTTACCACATTATTACTATACATGAATCACTGTCTTGCACACACACACACACACACACACACACACACACACACACACACACACACACACACACACACACACACACGCGCACACGCACGCCCTCTGTCAGGCCACAGCTCTCACCCTGAACAAACTTCATTTAGATAACAAGCTCTTTTGTGCGGGCTGGCGGATGTGTGTGTGTGTACGTGTGTACGTGTATTTCTTTATGTGTGTGTGTGTCATGGAAAGAACATGTCTGTCAGAGGACAAATCCCAGGTGGTAGGCCAGGTAGAGGTGATGAAATGAGCGCACACAAATGCACACAGTCACACACTGACTTAGAGGAAGCACACACACAAAGAAGAAGACAGACAGCCACACACATACAAACAGAAATCAAAAAAACAAAAAAAAAACAGGCACACACGCGCACACACACACACACACACACACACACACACACACACACACACACACACACACACACACACACACACACACACACACACACACACACACACACACACACACACTTTTAAAGTTGGAGCAGATATTGAGGCAAACTACTCAAGACAAACAGGCTGTGGAGCAGACTTCAGCCTGGATTGGAGAAGGCTTTTCCCCTCTGAGTTTAATAGGACTAAAATAATTTATAGTTTTGTATTAAATGTCAATATCTTGATAAATACTGATTTATTTTCTACAAAAATCGAATTTTATCACAAAAAACAAAACAAATAGAGAATAGATAAATGTGATCTAGCAGAGGTAAATGGAAAAAATTAACCGTATATGCTGTCTATATTGCTTTAATCATCAAGTCAAGAAGTATTTTTACATAAATTGTGACAGTTATATTGTTTTAAAAACTCAATAATGGTGTGGGTCTACCAGGTAATAGAGTAACAAAAACATGAACACCGCACAACACTTTTGTCTGCTCTGCTATAATAGTTCAGCCACTCAAAGTGACTCTACAAAAAGTCTAAGAATATATATTTTGGAAAACGAGGAGCCGGCAACTTTCAGACCAAAGCAAGCGTATTTGGATAGATAATAAAGCCTTATGTTAGTAGAGTATTTACTGATAAGGTCTTCCATAATACATACCGTACAGTACAAACCAGTGGGCGAGCTGCAGATGCAGAGTCCCTTAAGTCCAGAGAGGCAATAAAAGCCAAATACCAGACATGCATGGTAAAGCGTCACAGCTGGTCGAAAAAGACCCCAAGTCACACAAATACACACAAAATACACACTTGGACCCTTGTACAAAAACAAACAGCCAAAACAACCATTTTCAACGGCAGAATAAAGAGGAGTTTTGAAACTGAAGGCTATGACTTCTAAAACGGTTTCACTACAACGTGCGCAGGCAAATAAACAAAAAAAAGCATTAAAAAAAATCAGCTCCGATCAAGTGTAGTCCCAGCGTTCCCACCGACGGACTGAAACAGGATGGAAATAGCTGCTGAAGCTTCTCGTCTCGACTCCCTTTGGAGTCGGAGTCAGGGGAAAAGAGAAACAGATGACAGGCCAAAGGGGCGAGGGTGGAATGAAAGGATGAAGAGAAAAGGTGCATGGAGAGCCAGAGTTTAAAAAAAAAAAACGATTCAGACCAGTGGTGCTGTGGCCATGCAGGGCTCCTCTCCTGTTGCTTTCTCTGACTTTCTCAGGCAGGGAACATTCTTCCTCCAGAGGTGCTTACAGCCCCCCGCCGTGTGTCCCCGTTTTCTTTCTGTTCTAGTATCCGTCGCTCCCTCTCTCCCTCTCTCACTCTGTCACACGCTCTCTCTGTCGTTCTTCCTCTGTCCCTATGCTATAAATCCCCGCCTTCTCTGCCCTTTTTAAAAAGCAGCCCCTTCTTCACTGCCTTGTCCCCTCCCCTCACTTCCTCTCTCCCTCTCCCTCTCTCTCTCTCTCTCTCTCTCCGTCCAGAGCGGTAGGCTCAGCAGGTAACTCTGAGGCTACCTGCTGTCTCTCTGAGTGAGTGGCTAAAGGAGAGGGCAAGGTGGATCATCAGGTACGATTTGCTTCGATTCATTTTCAATGAATCACGCGCGCGCGCACACACACACACACACAAAGTTGTAGGAGTTTGTACAATTCAGAAAATGCATGTACAACTGAAGCAGACAAGGAAAAGGACCTTGAAATGGCCAAATATGGCAGGCGGAATGTAAACATGGGGGCGGGCTCCTAAGAGACTTGAGTGTGTGTGTGTGTGTGTGTGTGTGTGTGTGTGTGTGTGTGTGTGTGTGTGTGTGTGTGTGTGTGTGTGTGTGTGTGTGTGTTTGGGGACATATAAAGTGATGCAGGCATAGGATACGGATGAATAGAGTTCTGCAACCTGAACCTGAGCGCAACGGACAGCTAAAAGAGAGAGAGGGGGAGAGAGAGAGGGAGAGAGAGGGAGGGGGAGAGAGGGAGGGATGGGGAGAGAGAAGGAGAGCGATAGGGAGGGGAGAGGAGGGAGAGACAGAGACAGGGAGAGAGTTTGGAGACAGGAGGAGAAAGGGATGTATAGAGAGAGAGGGGGAGAGGGAAAGGGAGAGAGAGAGGTAGAGAGAGGGTGAGAGAGAGAGGGAAAGTGAGGGACAGGGAGACAGGGAGAGAAAGGGATGTAAAGAGAGAGAGGGGTAGAGGAAGAGAGGTCGAGAGAGACAGGGAGAGAAAGGGATGTAAAGAGATAGAGGGGGAGAGAAAGGGATGTAAAGAGAGAGGGGGAGAGAGCGCAAGAGAGGTAGAGGGAGGGAGGGATGTAAAGAGAGAGGGAGGGGGGAAAGGGAGAGAGGTAGGGGGAGAGTGAGAGACAGGGAGAGAGAAGAATCCAGCATAGAGAACCAGAGGTTTTGAATGAGGGCGATCGAGGGAGGGGACTGGTGAGGGAGTGGAGGTGAGCTGAAGGGTTTAAACACAACCACCTGTGGTTATAAACAACATTCTTCTTTCTGACAGGATTTTTTTAACCCCTTGCCTGGCAGTGTCATTACCTTCATGTATGTTGCTTAATGCCACCGCCACATGTCTCCCGAGTTTGCGGATGTGTGTGATGGTGCATTTCAGCTCCAACAGTTGAGTTTGTCTAAATTACACGGTTGGTCGGAGCAGATTTAGAAATTGTTAAAAAAAACAAAAATAAAAAACAGCTGGAACTGTGACCGCAACTAGCTTTTATAGTGATTGTCTCAGCTGTCTGGATATGTGTTTTTGTGCTGCGTGTTTGGGTTTTTTTCTGAGCTAAATGACCAGCCGCTCTCTGTCTGCTCTGGGGATGTCGCCGCTCCTCTTCCCAGGGAGAAGGGAGGACCCGCTTTAACCACGGCACTTGTAAGCTGTCGCACTGATTCCCAGATCATTCCCCGTAGCGCTGGATACAGAGGAGCAGCTGCTCCCAGTGAATACAACCATCAGTCCCAATACTAGATATGGATGGATGGATGGATGGATGGATGGATGGATGGATGGATGGATGGATGGACAGATGGAATGACGGATGGATGATGGATTGGACGGATAGACGGATGGCCGGATGGATGAAGGGATGGATGGATGAATGAATGAGGGATGGATGGATAGATACAGATAGACAAATGGATAGACAGATCGATAGGTCGATGATAGATAGATAGATAGATAGATAGATAGACAGACAGACGGACAGACAGATCAATGGACATACAGACAGACGGACAGACCGACAGATAGATAGACAGACAGACCCGCAGATAGACGGACAGATAGACAGACGGATAGATAGATAGATAGATAGATAGATAGATAGATAGATAGATAGATAGATAGATAGATAGATAGATAGATAGATAGATAGATAGATAGATAGATAGATAGATAGATAGATAGATAGATAGAAAAAGTATACAATA
Organism: Zeus faber; assembly: GCF_960531495.2. Lineage (NCBI taxonomy): Eukaryota > Metazoa > Chordata > Actinopteri > Zeiformes > Zeidae > Zeus > Zeus faber. The sequence continues at coordinate 57,050,049 of NC_137193.1, read as the reverse complement.
AACTTCAAAAGTAACAACCAAAAAGAAAATGTAAATCAATGAAAAAGAATCACACTAAACACTAAAACAGAAAAAAAGATGGATATTATGGAAATCCGGTGAATAAAGAGTGTTATGTAAGCTACATGGAATAATTCATTTTGATTGCGGGAGATTCCTGCTTTCTCAAATATACCCATTACTTGTGAAATCCGAGAGGGGGGAGAGGAAACGAAAGAGGAAACTGAGACGTTTCGAAGGTGTGGGTCTTGCCTGTTCCAGTGGGAGACGTGTGTTGGTACGAATCCCGTCGGACAAGTGGGTCCAGGGTGTCGTAGTCCATTGTCACACTGTCTGCGTTGTGCCACAGCCCGCTGCCTGCACCCCAACAACAAACAAACAGGAAACAGACCGAGAGGCTGCCTTGGTCATGAGTCAGCTGTGCATCAAAGGGCAACACACACACACACACACACACACACACACACACACACACACACACACACACTCAAGTCTCTCAGGAGCCCGCCCCTGTGTGTGTGTGTGTGTGTGTCTGTGTGTCTGTGTGTGTGTGTGTGTGTGTGTGTGAGTATGTAGTATGTTTTCACTCAGACTTTAAAAGTCTGTTATTCCCTCACTGTGCACTCTGGTATCTGAATTCCTCTGAGATGGTTGTGTTTGATAAAGCCCTATATTGCTTCCTGCTAAGAGGCGCGCGCGCGTGCATGTGTGTGTGCGTGTGTGTGTGTGTGCTTGAGCACTTTAGGGAAATTTGATGAACCCATCCCAATGTACTCTGTGGATGCACATTGATGAACTGCAACAGTGCCCCCTCTAGGTAACTGTAAGCACTTTATTATTATTATTATTATTATTATTATTATTATTATTATTATTATTATTGTTGTTGTTGTTATTATTGTCCTTATTATTATTATTACTACTACTACTTATAATAAGACAAATAATAGTCATAATTATAACAATAACAATAATAATAATAATAATAATAAGTATAATAATAATAATAATAATAATAATAATAATAATAATAATAATAATAATAATAATAATAATTTACTGTGCATATAATGTGTGTGAGTATATGTGTGTAAACTGTATACCTGCGAGCTTCTTAGGACTGTCTGAAAACATCAGCTCCACCCTCCCATCTACTGGAAACCTTGAATCTGGAATAATATCAATAAATTATTACAGGAAGAATACATATATTTCATTATGGAGAAGAAAGCAGAACGAGACATGCTTGATAAACACATGATGATAATATGGAAATGTACAAAAATACTCAATGAGCAGAGATAAGGTAAATGAGGCCAGTCAGCAGACGGCAGTAGCAAACTTAAAATACGACAAGAACACCTTCACTGGCACAGTCAAGGTCCACCTTCGAAAACGTTAGAGTGTGTCCGTAGATAACGCCCGTGTGAAACTGGAGACGGAAGATGACCTCGCGACTTGCAGACTGTCTGTTTTTATCATAACAAACCACCTGGCATCAGAGAAACAACACCACAGTCACATCCACTGCAGTAGTACTCTTTTGACATTTTTTAATGTTCTGAGTAGATCTTCTTATATATTTAGATCTTTTTATATATTTACTTGAATATATTTGTTAAGCATTTATATTTTCTTGCTCCATTTTAAAATTGATGAAAATAAATGTATATAACATATAATATAAAATAATTTTAATAATGATAATGATAATGATCATCATCATCATCATCATCATCATCATCATAAATAATTAAAAAGTTAAATAAAAAATAAATACATACATTATTGTTATTATTATTATATTATTATCATTGTTATGCTATTATTATTATTATTATTATTATTATTATTATTACTATTATTATTAAGTCATTGAGAATCAGGGTTTGTATTGTAGGGTCATGTGACATGTCTGTATTTACCATGATGTCCCCTTTAAGCAGCTGAGCGGGCTGCAACACAACGTAGAGCCTGTCCGTCCTGCCAGCTTGCACGTGGCTGTGATGAATACAAACAAACCACATTTTAAGATCGCCACGGCACTCATAGGGGAGCAGGCCCGTGTTTAAAAAGGTGTGGTTAAGTGAAATCATTTCACTTACTAGACAGCTGAGGTACACACGGCTTGAAGATTCTGGTAGACTTTGAGGAACAGGCAACATCCTGAGGAGAGTTGAATTCCAAAATATAATGTGATGGATTTGACAGAAAGAACTCAAAAGAAAATGCTCAAAAATGGCAAAATTTTCCCCTAATAATTCCATAATAATGGAATGGATGGATAGATAGATAGATAGATAGATAGATAGATAGATAGATAGATAGATAGATAGATAGATAGATAGATAGATAGATAGATAGATAGATAGATAGATAGATAGATAGATAGATAGATAGATAGATAGATAGATAGATAGACAGATAGATAGATAGATAGATAGATAGATAGATAGATAGATAGATAGATAGATAGATAGATAGATAGATGGATAGATAGATAGATAGATAGATAGAGAGAAAAAGAAAAAGAAAAAGAAAAAAATAGCAATAAACCTTACAATTTAATTGACAGTAGAAAAATTGGCAATATACAATCAACATACCTGACAATAAAATATTTATATATACTTCCATTAATAGCCATTAGAGATCCTGTGTTATGTTAAAATTGTCATTTTCATCTTTTGCATGAGTGCACATTTGCTCTTCTACCCGATAAATAGTGTTGGGAGATAAATCCACTGCCTTCTTTTTACTAGACTGTCATGAAGATAATATCATTTCATTCAGACCACACAGGTGTGTGTGTGTGCGGGCCGCCTGCTCCTTACCTCCATTCGGGCGGATCTTGGGAAGACTGTAAAAAGCGACGCAAAGAAGAAAGGAGGGAGAGGACCTCATTCTCATACCGCCTCTCAGCAGACCACCCAGCATCCACGTGTACCTGGAGAAGACGGACACGAGGGGGAATGAGATTGCTCGGAGTTGATCGTTGTCCTAAAAGTTTGAGCGGTTTGGAGATGGTACTCGCTCACTGAGGTCTAAAGCCAAAAGGAGATGACGCGGTTAACCCTTGGGGAACATCAAACGACTCAGGGTTGAACCACATTTGACCGGCAGTGCACCGCCGCTGACCTCTTGACCTCTGGTGTGAGGGACGTGGAGGCTGTTACCTCTTCTGGGACGGTGTCATCAAGGCAGACACGTTGTCGTTGTAGAACCTCCTCATGGCGTAGTGGTCGAGAGAAAGCTCTGCACTGAGAGAAGGGGTGGATGTGGACATGTTGGAATGCTCTCATACGCCTCTGTTTATTATAGGTTTATAATATTATATATTTATGAGCCATTGTTTATTTGGTCTTGTTTATTGTTTATTTAGGGATATATTTTTTTCTTGTTTCTTGTTGATTTTTTAGGTTTATTTTTGTGGTTACTGTAGATTTATAAGTTTTAGTATTTATTGTATTTTGCCAAAATAGAAGAATTGTCAAGATGCAATAAACCTAGAAATGAACAATAAACAATATGATATTATAATATACAAAGTTTTAGTATTAATTTTATGTTGCAGTCTTTTTCTAATTTTGTTTTGTTCATTTTTAGGTTTAGATGTGCATGTTGAAACACACACTCAAAAAACAGAGATAAGTTGTCGCCGACCCATGGTAATGATACAGTGTTTTCCACATCACAATCAACAATTTCGCAACGATGAGTCAGCTGACAGTCAAATGAGGAGTCAGCTGACGGTCAGTCAGGAGCAGCACACACACACACGGAAGCAAAAAAATTGCCTCTCCTTTTATTGCATATTCCTTACAAAGTCTCTCTCTCTTTCTCTCTCTCCCTCTCTCCCTCTCCCTCTCTCTGTCTCTCTCTCTATTTGTCTCTGGTTTTTGTTGTTTTTTTGGTTCCTTCGTGATCAAGTTGCTGCTGCTGTAACATGACTTACTGAAAATAAAGGAACCTTAAAAGTCAAAAGTCTCTCTCTTTCTCTCTCTCTCTCTCTCTCTCTCTCTCCCTTTCCCTCCTTCTCACTCTCTGGTCTCACTCTCACTCTCACTTGCTGGGATTCCTCATGACCTCTCCCTTACAAAAGTATGAGCACTGAGAGCTGGAACCATTTGGACATTTCTCCGTGAAGTAGAACATGGAGAGTGCAGAAGCAGAGACTTTGCTGAACTTCACCTTTAGAGTTACATAGTACTGAGAGCCCGGGCACCAGAGCCCGATCCCTCACTTTCTCCGCTCCTCATAGCTTGAGCTACTGTATGTAACAGAAACTCTGCTCTAAGTGTGGTCTCCAACTGCAACAGGATCCACACCTCCAAATCAAATATCGGGGGAGTTCAAAGTCTCATTAATCATTGACCTGCCCTTTGCCTCGCGGTGAAACAAGTTTTCTGTTTGCTTCAGTTCGCCCTGTCTGTTGTTTAATCATCCCTTGTTGGTTTTTGAGAACTTCTTTCAAGTTTGACATTTCTACATGAGTTGGTCCATCATGGTTATGATGGACCAACTTATGAGATGGACCAACTTATGAAGAAATGTCAAACTTGTGTTATTTATTTTTTTAATAAATAATCTGTATCATCAAATCAAAATATAGTACAATTATTATTATTATTATTATTATTATTATTATAGCTGCAGGCACAGGGACCGACACAAATTACAGTTTTCCGAGTTCCCTTGAAATGCAGGATCACTTGCTACCGACACAAAATAAAGTCATGTCCAGAACACATCACACATCATGTCCAGAAGAATAAGAATCCAAACAGAAACAATAGGGTTCGACTGGTTCTGTATTATCTTTACCTGGGTGAATTGTCGGTGAAATGAATGTAGGAAGCCAACAGCACTCCGATCCTGCCTTTAGATCCCTGTTGAAGAAAGTCAAAAAAGCAATTTTGGGACACCTCCAGTGTGTACGGGATCATCTGAATCATTAGAAAACACAGCAGGGGACTGAGGTATAGAGGGTTTGGGGCTTTACTTTACAGTGCAACACCAGCACATGCTTGGAGTGCGTTTGGAGCCAGTTCTCCATGGTTGTACACACACTGCAAATCTGATCCAGGTTTGGAGCCAGGAACTCCACCCAGCCTGTCTCCAAAACCTGCACGGCAGAAAGAAAGTCGCTTGAATGCGTCTGTGCTGTGATTCTGAGCATAGTCCCTGCGTGGCTTGTTTTAAATCATCATCCTTGGCTTATATTTAATGTCAGGTTTAGTGTGGACAATTTCTATCTTCACTTCATCTTTCTGCTTCACTGTTTATTTCACAAGTCATTGTAATAGGACCAGTATATTTTATTTTTGACTTTTTGTTTTAGGTCTCTTTCATCTTTATATTTTATTTAGAATTGTTTTTCTTTTTTTTCTTACGTTATATCTGCGTTTTTTTATTAGGCTTACTGCATATTGCCACATTTTACTGCGTGCAGTTAACTGTTATGTTTATTGTATATTTTGCAATTGTTCTATATATAGCCAATATATTTTATTTTTTGTATATTTTTTATATTGCTTTTTTATTATTTTGCCTATTGTTTTGATGTAAGCCATTGAGACAATTACAATTTCCATTCTGGAATTAATAAAGTATCTATCTATGTATCTATCTATGTATCTATCTATGTATCTATCTATCTATCTATCTATCTATGAATCATATCAGCTCTTACCTTTTGGTTCACTGAGAGAAAGGGAATCCTCTCTGACAGGTTGATGATCTAAAGAGAGGAAAAAAAGATGGAGATGAGAGAAAGAAGCAGGCGGAGTCGGCACAAAGTGTGTGATAAGAGTGTGTGTGTGTGTGAGGAGGATGTGAGGCAACGGATAAACAGAGAGATGCGGCGACGGCCACCTCACCAGGTAGTTCTGTCCGTGCTTTGATGCGAGCATGCGCGTGACGTCGCCGACGACCCGGGCCCAGGCCTCCTCCGCATTCACCCCGTGGAAGCTGAGGGTGATGATCTTCTCAGTCACGTAGGTCAGATCGGCTCCATCCGCCATGACTGCGATGCGCGTTTCATGAGCTCCTGGAGGGGGGAATGAGAGAAACGAAATGAAAACGAGTGCGGAAAAGTGAGTCATGGGCGGCGGTGTTTCCAGATGAGGAAATGAGGCCTTTTTTTACTTTTTTTTCATCTCTCAACTATACACATGCTGCATCATTTTATACCACAGACTCTGTTATCTGGGTTCAAGGTTTAAAATCTACTTCAGAGGTGATGTGGCATAAAATCACTCCCTGTTTAAGGTCGGAAAAAAAAAAGAAAAAAGTAGGACGGCGCCAAATGCTCAATCGGTGGAAGACTTCATCGAGCTTGTGACAGTAAGAGTGATGATGATGATGTTGATTCCCAGAAGAGTGACGCTCGCGGATTTGAATTTCCTGCGTCACCGTGGCGCCTAAACTGAGCAGCGGATCCCGTTTATTTTTTTATTCACTTTTTTTATTATTTAATTTCCTCCATTTTTTGTCAGACTCGGTCGACTATTTAATTGTCATGCCGGAACAAATTCTCAGTGTATGTAAATGTACACTGGAGGAATAAACTGCAGATTTGATATGTACACGTACTATCATTTCTGGATTCAATCAGGGATGACAAAATACTTTATCTAAACTCAGTATAAAGGAGGTCGACGGGATGTCTGGTTTTAAAATAAACCCTGGTGTTATACAATGTAAGTTGTTTGCATTCCAACGTCAGTGTAGTATCTCCCTGATGTGATCATGACCCCAACTGTCATGAAAGTCAGCGCTCATATAAATAAGTTTTGTCTTTCTGGAAAAGAAAAATGTGTCTATGCTCAAACTTAAACACACTCAGAATTACATCAACGAGAGAAAGGATGTACTGTGGCTGTGGGGTGTGATACTGGGTGCAAAGGGAGGTTCTTCAACCAATCCAGCCTAATTATAGACCTCACATTCAGAGGGAGTGCATTTCAAAACGGATTACTTCCCCATGTCCCTGTCTCTCCGTTCCCTTTTTTTATCCAGCCTTTTTCACCAGCGGGGAGCTGCTTGGATCTAAGAAACACACCCGAATGAAGGCTGTGGAAATGGAAAGGGAGCCAATCGAATTCACTCATTCTTTAATACGTGCTCTCTATTTTGGGTTCTCTTTAATCCCTGTTGCATTTTTTTTTAATGACTGCTCTTCTTTCTCACAGATTTTATTGTGTCTCAGGCTGATCTCCCATTTCTGCCTCCCATGCCCGTTTGAAAGGCATCCCATTCTTAATCCTCCTCGATGAACATATCACGTGCGATAAAATCCTAAAATTCTAAAAGTTTATCCTAAAGATCTGACAAGCACTACCTTCCATAAAAAAAATGTGCAACGGGGGTCAATTTTGCATCCAATTGAATTTATACGACTGAATCTCGACAACTTGCGGACAGCTAATTCTTCTCCCGGTGCAGATTTCAACGATTTTCCGTGTTTTTTCTTCTTCCACAAAAAAAGACTTTATAAGAGCGGAGGCTTACCCAGACTAGACCTGCAGCGCAGCAAGAGACAATGGAATCTTCACAGCAACATGAAGGCTGCGGACGTGAGCGGCAGTAATAGTGGTTTAGAATAATAGGTGTGGATTTGGGAGAGGTGGAGGTGGTGGTGGTGGTGGTGGTGGTGGTGGTGGTAGAGGTAGAGAGAGAGTCAAGAAGGAACTTGGTGAAGCATGAGGCCGCACTTTGCCCTCGCCTTGTCGCGTCGCTGCGTGTGTATAATCTGCGGTGATAAAAAGTAACGAAGTACTTATACAAAGTAAGTAAATTATACTTTAGATTACTTTCACTTTTACTCATACACGTATAATACGTGTATTTAAGATCACATACATTAACTGAAGTAGAAATGTAATTTGTATCTATAGTAATTTTGTACTTTTACTTTTAGTAAACGTTGTGGGTACTTTTTCCGTCGGTAGTTGTGAAAGTAAAAGTAAATCCTGAGCGGAACAATAAAATAATAAAACTGATATCTTGACGCTCCTGTAGTCACTGGGTTGGGAAGATTCAAGTTTTTTAGTTGTCTATCATGCTGGAATCCATCTGCGGAATCGTACATAAATATAATAACAACAATAATAATTATAATCATATCACAATTAGTAAAAATAAAATATATATATATACAAAAATAAAACAGTAATAAAAAAATATCATTCATCCACTAGATGACACCAGAGGACGCGCCACTCCCTGAGACGCGCATTCCAGCACAGGTTCAGTTCAAATCTCATTTAAATTAATATTCACCGTTACCAGAGGATGCAGCAGTGTGCGATTGTCCGTTGTTTGTGTTTTTGGAGTGTTTGTGCAAAAGCTATAAAAACAAAAAGACGAGGATAATTGTGCGGTTATATCAGCTTCTTGCTAATGTTGCGTTCCAAAGTGCCTCGCAACTCGGTCATTCCGAATCGGTGGCGCCCATCTCCGAGCTAAAGAGGTTCCGTTGCCTCTGTTCAGGGAAAAAGAAACAAACATGGAGACCCGCAGTAAATGCGTGTTATTTTTGGCACACGTGTGAATTAAAAAAAAAAAAAAAGTATGTTCACTTAACATAAAACCTACAGCGTAGTTCAACTCGAATTTATAAATGGGCGTGCCTTTGTATCGCTCCGCGTGGGGGGGGGTCGGTTTTTTCCGAGTTCCGCCCCGACAGGAACGCAGCATAATTCATATCCAATGAGACCACGCCCTGTCCAGGGAGCAGCCCGACCCGGCGCGTCATCCGTACAGTGAGCGGTCGCGCCTTCTAGCGCCAACGGCCATGGACACACAGCGGCGTTAGCGGAGGAATTACTGGACATATATTCATTACAGCAGCCTGTTGGTTAGCTCCTCCAAGCTAGCTGGCGGCTGTCACTCGGAAGGATGTAGCCTTTAGCCAACTCTCTGAATGAAGTGCGTGAGTACCGTGACAGGCTAAGCTAACGGGAGGCTAAAACCCATTGGAGTTGGTCAGTAACTAGTGGCAGTTGGCGCTAGCAGGCTAGGGGCTAGCAGGCTTACGGTTAGCACTAACAGGCTAACAGCTCGTCGGAATGGAAAGTGCGCGGTCTGCGGCTATGGAGGAAAGTCGGTCGGAGTCGAACGCCCTTTCCGTTTCACCGGCGACGCAGGGACCGCTCGACGCGAGCGGCGAGGGCAACTCCGTCAAGCACACCGCCGCCGGAGTGTCGACACTGTCCGCCGGGAAACGACCCGGGACCGCGGTGGTGGTGGTGGTGGGGGACGATGATGGATGCGGGCTCGGAGAGTCGAAACTCTTCGGGAAGGGACTCGCCACCACCTCGCTGCTCCAGATCGCGATCCGAAACGGGATCTACCAGAACCAGGTCCTGACCAAAAACGTGGCCGTCATGCCCGCCGCCAAGCCACCGTCGGCCAAAGACAACGCGACCGTCAACCCGCTGCTGATGCGGAGGCGGCGGCGGCACCGGAGGAACCTCTCCCTGGGGGCTCAGCCCTCCACCGCTGCCGGCTCTCCCCCGGCCGAGGCCGCCGCCCCGAGCCCCGCCGCCTCCCCGCTGAATACCCTGAGCCTGGACAGGAAGACCTTCCTCCGGCAGAAGCCGTCCAAGCAGCTCCAGGTCTCTGACAAGGCGTGGGTGCGGTCCGACCCACGGCGCGGCTGCGTCCACGTCCACGAGTGGCTCACGCCCTCCTCGCACCCGAGACCGGTGCTCTGCACGCCGGGCACCACAGCCCGGGACATGGCGGCTCAGCTGGAAGCCGGTAAAGCCGGGACCGTTGTGAGGATGAGGAAAACGGTGGAAATGAACGGGAGCTGCAGCAATGGCCACGACCAAGGTGCATACAAACCGGGTGTGTGTGGGAGTGGACAGGTCAACAGGTCTCAGGAAGCCTGTCAGGTCCCTCTGTCCTTCGCCAAATCAAAGGAGAACGAAGCTCCACAGGACGGAGACCACCCCGTGCAGTGTTACCCAGAGGCTCGGTTCTCCTGCTGTTTGTTTTCGGATGACATGCCCAGCGACCCCTCCTCAGAGGTTTACCTGAACGACTTGGACGGGACCATCACGGACGACTGCTACGGGCTGTACTCGGGTTCCGACGTGGAGAGCAGCACCTGCGAGGACTCGAGTCTCTGCGGGCCCCGGGGCCTCGAGCGCCGGGACTCCCTGAGTGACGGACTGGGCCCGGGCACTGACACCTCGGGCCTGAGCCCTGGCCGTGACAGTCCCACGGAGGGGCCCGACCCTTTCGAGAGCTCCTCCGACGAGGTGGAGCTCATCCCTTCCCCAGCGCACGCCGCAGACCCGGGCGGTGCCCCTAACGGGGTGTCGAATACGCGCAATGACACGCCGAACACCGACGACACCGAGACAGAGAGCCACGTAGATTCACCAAACTGTAAGAAACCTTCCTCCAAATGCAGCGGCAGCTCGCAGACCCGACCGCTGACCAGCCCGGCATATGGCCGACTGGACCCGGAGCTCCTGGGGGACAGCGGAGGGTGGTCGGAGCCCGTTGATAACCCCCCGGCCCTCTACGTGCAGCTGCACGGTGGAGCTGTCAGGAGGCTGGGTGACGACGAGAGACCCTTGCACTTATTAAATGAATACCTTACCAATTTGGGCTTTGAAGACCCATGGCGAGTGCAGGAAGAGGGGATGAATCCGGAAATAGGCAGCCTGATACGCTTTTATTTTGGTGAGTACATAGACTGAAAGTCTACAGAGCCTCAAATGGTATAGTATAATTTGTGGGAGAGCGATGAACAGGGGCGAGTGTATGTTCATATTTATTGGCATTAATCTTCGTGTTGACACGTTTTATGGCCTGTAGTTGTTCGTTAGCAGACCATCCATCCATTGTCCATCCACTCCCAGTGCGCCATGACTGCTGTCATTGTGTTTGGGCAGCCGGACCGTCAAACAAGTGTGTTCGATTGTCCCACGGGGACAATGACTCGTGTTGTGATATTTGCCCTGCCACCCTGGTGGTGTAAAGCAGGTAGACACATCTGGAGGTGACAGGTGCTCTCTTTGCCATTCCAAAGACCAATAATATGTCCAGTCATAATGATTTCTGTTTGTGCCATTGATGGTGATGATGTCACAATCAGAATCAGAATCACTTTATTCGCAGAGTAAGTTCTCACATATGGTTTGTTTTGCTGTAGAAAAGCAGACTAAAACCAGTTTAAGAGGATATAGCCATGATCTATTAAGGGATTAGCACCACTGGAAGTTGTTTTTGACCCTGTTTTTACTCTCTCAACAAAGGGGGGGGGGAGTCAGAATCTGTTGGTGTTATTGGTGTTATGATGGAGTAAGCGATACAGACATGTCCTTTTTTATGCATCGTTCTGAATAAGTGTTGTTATTAACATTGTCCTGCTCGCGTCTCCTTTTATCAACATGGAGTGTGGAGCAAACATTGACACAGCATGGCCCAGCTTTGAAGTACCAATCTTTTCTGACTGGTCCTGAATATGTTGTGTAAACAGCTACCCAGCAAAGGCCTCTTTACCCCCCCCACCCCACTCCCCAATTCTTGGCTCCCACAGTAGCATGACAGAGAAACAAAGCGTATGATGTGGAGTTATGTCGCTGAAAGCAGGGGCCCTTCCGGCGAGCACTCCCTCGTCACCCTGGAGAGAACGGGGGAACGGAAAGGCATGAAATGTGAAGTGAAAGGACCGGCGTGTCGCAGAAGTGGGCGGAGCTGCACGAGGGGCTCAAATGAATGAGGTGGTGCGACGGGGAATCGTGAAAGAATAACTCTCATTAATCTTTTTTTCAGAGCTATTCTTAAAGCCATTAATCTGGAGAATGTTCTATGGAACTCGTGTTTAAACAAGCCTAAATTAAATCTGTGAACGTCACTTCCGAGGGCCAGGTGGATTGACCACTAATAACCCTAGTCGTCCGGGACTGTTTGCAGAGCTGTTTCTGTCTCGTGTTTTGAACGCACACGAGGAAGTGATCCACAGAGGTGTTCATCTGTCCTCAAAAGGCCGCCATTACAGTATGCTATTCTATCAAACGATACATACACCCCAACATACACATGTTTCACTCATTTCTTAGGCATTTAAATTGTAGTCTACTCAATTCAAATAAGAACATTTTTATTTTAACCATCAACTTCCTATTTAAGGAGCAACTTAAGTCATTGATTATTTTTTTCTTCTAAAATCATTGTTTCCCCCTAGAGTTAGTTTCAGGTCTGGTGGTACTTGGGAAAACCCCAGAAAGATGCCGAATGGCATCTATGTATAGATATGAAATACTTGTGTTTTGTACGCCATACTGCATACCATGTTTGGGAGAGTAACCTTGATTCCTCTTCTTCCTCTTATTACTTACTCCTCTACATTTGTTAAAAAAATCGTTGAAAATAGTGTGAAACATTTCAGTTGAGTTGTACAAAAATCAGTAAACATTTCTGTCCCCCAGTCGAGTATAATACAGTTAACATAATGAGTTCAACCCTGGGCTAATTCCTGTTGGAGAGGATGATGATGATGAGTAGGAATGTATTTGTATCGGTGTTAAGTCTGAGGGCACTGACTCAGCGGGACCCCCCGTAAAATGATCGTTGATACACACACACACACACACACACACACACACACACACACACACACACACGCACACATACACACTGTGCTGACAATGAAAGAACAATGACCTGAGCAGTGTTCAGATTTCACCTCCTCAGTGATTCTGATGTACCTGATACAGCAGCAGCAGCTACTGCTTCTGCACCATCCAGAGGTCACTTTTTTTATTTTACAAGGTTAATTATCCATTGCCTATAAACAAATGTGTCAGACCCAATCCACCCCGAATGCCCCCGTGAGGACTAAGATTCTTCCCGCAGTACTGCGATAACCGCACCACTCCATAGTGAGTGAATCAATCCGATGGGCGGTGACGCTGATATCACCACTGGCTTATCGAGGACAAGAGGTGCCAAGAATGTTCCCTTTTCCAGCAGACAGGAAACGGTTGCAGGCTGCTCGCTTTTTCAGGGACGGGATGTTCCCCCTGCGCAGAGGAATGGACGGAAGGGAGGGCATGTGCGTGTATGTTAAAACGCGGCCTTACGTCTTGCCTGCTCCACCCAGGAAAGGGTGAATTTGACAGGATACAGATTCCATGCAGTTGTTTAGTTTAAAGATGGAGGGCGTGCAGCCTAAAGGGATTCGTTTGATGTGATTTATCAATTGCATTGTTGCAGTCGGCAATCTCCTCATACATCCGGAGTGTTTACAGGGCTTAAAGTTTGCTTTTTTAAATTCATACAATAACGTCAGCCTAGATGCAGGTTAAATAAAGCAGCTGCAACCCTTTCACCGAAAAAGAAACAAAAGACGCCACATGTGTTTTGGTTGTGGGTGTGTCGTGATCAGCTATACGTCACAATTACCAATGATGTGCAAGTTGTTAACAAATCAGCAGCAACATGCACACGTCTCTGTTCGCTAAAATATGGAATCAAAAGGGATTTTCCCTGCGTTTGGATTAAAATGTTTTCTTGCGGAGACTTGGTCACTTGGTTTATGTCCAAAAAATAGGGGAAAAATGAAGGAGGCAATTGTTTTTCTATGGTATGTGTGGCTGCTAATCTCTTGTATTCATTGTCCATGGGGCTTTTAGTGATTACTGATCATCATGGAGGATGAAGAGTGTGAACGTATAAACTAATTTAGCATAATTGGATTCCTGTTCTCGAGAGTCCCGGTTTCTCAATTTTGGTCGCCCAACAGTACAGTGTTCTTGCTGACAAACCTGTGCTCCTCAAAGTCTTCGAGTAGCGCGATCTAAACACAGAGCAAATATATGCAATTTCAACCTACGCCTGCAGAATGAATAACAAGGTCCACTGCAGCGCTCCGGAACACACATTTCTTTTGCAGACTATACAACAGCACGGAATGGATATCATTATTTTTTACACTTCTCCATTTCTCCCTTCCTGTACCGCAAACTGACTATTCATGCGCCATTAAAATAAATCCCTGTTGCTATTTCAGTCTGTGACGAGCACAAACCACAGGATTATGGCTAGAATTTCCCCAACAAAATAAAAGGTGCTGGATTTGGATGCTGACATTGCTGATTGGGATCATATGACGTCAGAGTCATGCGAGTCAGTCACACACAAAAGTTACAGAATAACCACGATGACCGCCACTCCATCCAATCACCAGTCTTTTCCTGATCGGTCTTGAAAGCCTTGTAGTGTCTTCTTTCTGCCTGTTTACAAAGCCATGAGTGCCAGTGGTTTAGGCAGTCAGTGCATTAGGCCACAGAGCCCTATCTGATAAGGTTTTGTCTCTGGGACCCCGATTGGAGAAGATTTGTATGCCTCTGCGCCAGCGAGGCATTGTGTTTTTGGGCCGGCCGGCCGTACGTACTTCTGTCCCATTCTTGTGAGTGCGATATCTCAGGAACACCTCAAGGGAATTTCTTTTAATTTGGCACAAACGTCTACTAGGACTCAAGGATGAAGTGATTCGGTTTTGGTGGTCAAAGTCAAGGTCACTGAGACCTCACAAAACACGTTTTTGGTCATAACTCAGTAATTCATATGCCAATTATGAGAAAATGTCACACAAATATCCAATAGGATACAGTGGTGATGACATGTTATACCCAATGACATAATGTTCCGCAAAAATAATTTTCTGGCCATTTTTCAACTCCATAACTCAGGAACAGAAGGGGAGACTGTGATCATATTTCACATTTGGTCAGATACTGAATTTGTGCCACGAATCATATGAGTCTGGACATGGATGTAAACTGCACCATGACTGGTTGGCGGAGGCATATAACCGCAATGCTGTAATTCTTGTTATAGTTGGATATGATTTAGTCCAAACTTCCTATACTATACTATAGTATAGGAACTCTATCCTATCCTAACTATTATAGTTGGGGAGATAACCGTGAAACTATTATTATTATGTCATTATTGAAAACCACTGATATAGTCCATATATTATAATTATCCATCTGTATCTGGGAGCAGTGAGAGCAGGAAGGACAGGAGAGGAGCAGACACAGCATATGGTAATCACAACTAAACACTCTGAGAGCCATTGTTTGTAGTGACATCCGTTTAATTTGGGTGACGATTCAGAACAGTAGTGGCCTCAGTTTGGTGTTTTGTGTGCCTCCTAATGTAACAAGCGCTTGGAAAAGTCTTAACTAATTCTCTCAGCATTCCACTGTACTGTCCATGTTCCCTGTGGAATTCAGCTGGAATTCAGCTTGTAGACTTAAGTCACAGGGGGGAAGCTGCAGGGAGAATCACAGTCAACGCTAGTGTTGTAAGACATTGCGTAACAAGCTAATCTGATTTCAGAGGTCTCAGCGGCTCAGATTTATTTTTTTTTTTGACACGGGCCTCCCTCCTTTGCAACCTCCCCCGGTTGCTCAACGGGAGATTGGACAGTTCCGGCACGCATGTATACACGACCTGAAAACGTACATGACGTGACAAATGTACGTGACTCCTGAAAGGCAGTTGGTCTGGACGCCTGGGCGCTGTGATGCTTTTCTTTGGCGCGCCTGGTGTTTCTACCTAATCCTCCGGGTAACCTTGCAATCGTAACCTAACTCACATTGCATTGTGTGTCAGCGAGGGGTTAATGTAACAAATCACGCCTGAGTGAGTGCTCACTCTCATTCACTCTCTACCCATAGGCCATTACAATTCTCTTACATAACTAGAGCGCTGTTCCCCCCCTCACCCCCTGAGGAGGGGGTGTGTGTGTGTGTGTGTGTGTGTGTGTGTGTGTGTGTGGGGGGGGGCGAGATTGTTTTTTTCCCCACAAAAATCTGCATTCATTCTCAAAGAGCTAAAAATAACTTTTTCTATGATTACAAAAAGCGGTTTTGAAAAAGTCACACTATTGATGCTGAACATCAATAGTTTTAATTTAAAATGCCAGACAGCGTAGAAGCCTCTTGCAGTTTTTTTCCGTCTCTCCCTTTCTGTCCGCCCTTAATTTTTGCCCCCTTTATTGCTCCTTTCTCTAGGTAAGCCACGGAATGTGGGAGGTTCGGAGCGCGTGCAGCTTTCCGGGGTGTTCAACGTGCGAAAGGGGAAGCTGGCCCTTCCGGTGAACCGCTGGTCGAAGCGGCAGGTCACCCTGAGCGGAACGTGTCTCATCGTGTCCTCGGTCAAGCACGCCCACACCGGCAAGATGCACATCCTCCCTCTCATTGGCGGAAAGGTACTTTGTCAAATATACTGTATGCATGCTAAACCTAACCTGGTTTTGTGGCGGGCTTTGTTTACTTCCCTAAATTAAACAATACAATAATATGCCATGATTTTGAATGACATTGGCAATGGAAACAAGCTGAGTGTGTCAGCTCTGTAGAAAGCTGAGTTTATGTGGTATGTTTCAGGTGGAGGAGGTGAGGAGGCACAGTCACTGCCTGGCCTTCAGCTCAGCGGGGCCCCAGAGCCAGACCTACTACGTCAGCTACGACTCCTACACTGAAAACCTCCGCTGGCACAGGCAGGCTGCAAAGGTAAGCAGGTCCTCTTGCAGCAGCCATTTCAATCTACTTTTATTACAGAATCAGACCAGAATACATTTATGTTGTAACAAATGTGTTTCCATCATATTTCTGGCTAGATTATTTTTATTGGTTTTTTTTATCCCTCCCTCCTCTATTGGCCGCATATCGGTTATCAGATCGGTTCCGTCTCAGATTGTGATCAAATTTCTCCACAGTCTGGATGCTATCCAGTCATGTCTTGCGTACACGTTAAAGTAAGGCAGCAGTGTTTAAATAAACAAAGAAATGAGAATTGACAGATAATCACACATATTATACTTGTGTCGTACCACTTTGAAATTCACTCTCAGCGGCCAGGTGACCAGTGCAGCAGGAAACGGTGTATCACGCCTAGGTCCTCAGGGAATATTTGTCAGCGCTTGCGCCAGCACGTCACATTATTTATTTACACTGTAATCTCTCTTTTACCCAGATCGCCTCCCAGAGGGTGAGCTCAGTGGACCTGTCCTGCTGCAGCCTGGAGGAGCTTCCCTCACAGCTCTTCTACAGCCAGGACCTCACCCACCTCAACCTCAAACACAACTTCATGTCGCCGCACAGGGGGCTGACAGCCCTCACGAGGTGAGACAACTCTCTCTCTCTCTCTCTCTCTCTCTCTCTCTCTCTCTCTCTCTCTCTCTCTCTCTCTCTCTCTCTCTCTCTCTCTCTCTCTCTCACATCTATCTATTCACGAGGGATGCAACGGTACACGATATGTTATAGAACCAGTACGCGTTTCAACCACTACGTTTCAATACACACACTTGACTATAACTGAGTGATTTGGGAATATAATCGAATTGCGATATTTTAGACCAATATTGCGATTGAGATTTAGTACGCGATTTTATAAAAGTTCTTTATCTTCTATATTTTTCACTAAACACAAGCAATAAATCATTCTATAGTAGGACCAACACAACAATGGATACAACAACATATAAACTGTTCTTTCCTGTACACCAGGCCTACGTGTTAAGATGAAATTAGATTAATCGATGTGTGAATTTATATGAATCACATTTCTTTATTCAACTATTGTATTGTTAAGAGAAAAGCCTTCACTCACAGTAGTACATTGACTGATTGATCTAACTTCAAACCTTGTGATAGTTCAATTCTGAAAACAGGGATGGCGCCCTAGGCAACCACCTATATCACCAAGAGTAAGAGCCGGCCCTGCTAGTTATTTATGGCAGACTACTACAAAAACATCTTGTACACCTTTTTAACTTTTTTGTATCTATATTTCAATTTTTATTTATCTTTCTTAAATATGAAAATACCGAAACCATAGCGTTTCCGTGGCCCCAAACTGTGATACATACCGAACAGTGGGCCCACTGTACTGTTGCATCTCTACTATTCACCCTCTATAACTCTGTTTTTCCATATCATTTGTCTCTGCCGGGATTTATACCATATGGTCTGACATGGGATGCATTTAAGATCAGTTTAAAAATGACTAGTTGCCGGGGGTGGAGGTGGTGGTGGGGGGGGCTCTGTGGCTCGGGTGATTGAAAAGCAAAGCGACGCTGGCGATGACAGATTTGACATTCCACCACCTGACCTCTGCTGAAGAGGGCTCAGTGATTTCCGACTCGGCAGCCAAATCAAACAGTTACAATGACTGACGGGGCATGAGTACGTGCTCTTTCACAGCTGGGGCCGGCGCTCAGCGAGGAGTGTTTCGGTGTCGGTTTTGCAGATTCAGTTCCGAGGAAATGGTTTATCTTCTCGTATCGGTATCGTCATATTGTCAGTGCGATGTAAAATTTTATAGTTACACAAGTTAATGGATTACGATTCTCATGATATGTGATCTATAATATTTAAAATTAAATGGTAGAAATTATATTGTTTCATTTGAAAAAAACTTACATAAAAAACAATTACATAAGGTTCAATAGACTAGCCTTTCTTCTTTAACATTGGATATTAAATCACTAAATCACAATATTTTTGGGGTTAGTATTGATGCTTTTGTATCATATTTACACGCGACAAATATTTGAGGAACAATAATTAGTGTTGTGGATTAGGGATGTTAATAGTTAACCGTTTAACCGTTAACCGACAATAACAATTTTGACCGATTAAGACTATCAGTTAATCGGTTAAAAGATATTATTAAAAAAAAAAAATAAAAAAAAATAAATAAATAAAAAGATTGTTGCATGGTAACAGAAAATTGGCTGTACAATCTATTTGCTAAATACAACTCGGGGGGCAAGACATGCAACTAGCAGACCTTTTGTGTATCAACCACGCAATTCTTGGTCCAAACACGCAGGTACAAAATGCCAGCTGAAACTATGCAAAAGAAAAAAAAGTAAAATTAAAAAATATATATAATATTCTGTGTGTGTGTGTGTGTGTGTGTGTGTGTGTGTGTGTGTGTGTGTGTGTGTGTGTGTGTGTGTGTGTGTGTGTGTGTGTGTGTGTGTGTGTGTGTGTGTGTGTGTATATATATATATATATATATATATATATATATATATATATATATATATATATATATATATATATACACTCACCGGCCACTTTAATAGGTATGCCTGTTTAATTGCTTGTTAACACAAATAGCTAATCACATGGCAGCAACTCATTGCATTTAGGCATGTAGACATGGTGAGGATGAATTGCTGAAGTTCAAACTGAGCATCAGAATGGAGAAAAAAGGGGATTTAAGTGACTTTGAACGTGTCATAGTTGTTGGAGCCAGACGGGCTGGTCTGAGTATTTCAGAAACTGCTGACCTACTGGGATTTTCACGCACAACCATCTCTAGGGTTTACAGAGAATGGTCCGAAAAAGAGAAAATATCCAGTTAGGGGCAGTTGTGTGGACGAAAATGCCTTGTTGATGTCAGAGGTCAGAGGAGAATGGGCAGACTTGTTAGAGACGATAGAAAGGCAACAGTTACTCAAATAACCACTCGTTACAACCAAGGTATGCAGAATACCATTTCTGAACGAACAACACGTGGAACCTTGAAGCAGATGGGCTACAGCAGCAGACGACCACACCGGGTGCCACTCCTGTCAGCTAAGAACAGGAAACTGAAGCTACAATTGGCACAGGCTCACCAAAAATGGACAATAGAAGATTGGAAAAACGTTGCCTGGTCTGATGAGTCTCGATTTCAGCTGCAACATTCAGATGGTTGGGTCAGAATTTGGTGTAAACAACATGAAAGCATGGTTCCATCCTGCCTTGTATCAACGGTTCAGGCTGGTGGTGGTGGTGTAATGGTGTGGGGGATATTTTCTTGGCACATTTTGGGCCCCGTTGTACCAATTGAGCATCGTTTTAATACCACGCTGAGTATTGTTGCTGACCATGTCCATCCCTTTATGAGCACAGTGTACCCATCTTCTGATGGCTACTTCCATCAGGATAAGGTACCATATCACAAAGCTCCAATCATCTCAAACTTGTTTCTTGAACATGACAATGAGTTAACTTTACTCCAATGGCCTCCACAGTCACCAGATCTCAATCCAATAGATCACCTTTGGGAAGTGGTAGAACGGGAGATTTACATCATCGATGTGCAGCTGACAAATCTGCAGCAACTGCGTGATGCCATCGTGTCAATATGGACCAAAATCTCTGAGGAATGTTTCCAACAGCTTGTTGAATCTATGCCATGAAGAATTAAGGCAGTTCTGAAGGCAAAAGGGTGTCCAACTCAGTATTAGCAAGGTCTACCTAATAAAGTGGCCAGTTAGGGCTGTACCCGACTCAATTGTGTCAGTCGAATCAGATTCCACTGTTCAATGCTGATATTCTACGGGGGGGCGGGGCGCACAGAGGAAAGGGGCACAAGTCGTCCGTGCCCCGTCCTGGTTCCTCAGAACAAAAAAAATTAAAAACACACTGTTTTTAGTTGTTTTATTTGGAGGAATGGCTCCAAACGGAGTGACTCCAGCGGTTCTATGGCTTTCAGTCGGTGCAATTGGATGATATTGGGTCGGTGCGCATGGAGAGCTGTGTTCGCATTATAAAAACATATTTATGATTCCCCTTATTTATAATTATAATTTGTCAAGTCCAATAAACAACTGACCGCAATTTCTTTGGGGGGGGGTCAGGGGGCAGTGCCCTAATATTTTAATATTGTCGGATAACAGTTAACGACTGGTTAACGAGGGTCGGTTATCAGTCAGAAAAATAACTCAAAATTAGCATCCTTAGTGTGGATATTATAACAAAGTGGGACCAATGCAGCCTTAAAGACAACATTTAACTATATGGCAATTACCAAAATCACAGATGGTATTTTGTCTCTACCAGGATATCGATGTTATATTGATATGCCGCCCAGCCTTAATATATATTGATATTTTCTAAACTTCCTTGTTGGTGTGTTAATCCATATTTCCCAGTCCTACCCAAGCATGCTTCTTTTCATCTCACTGTCGGTTCTTTGGCTGCCGCTCAGCGGCTGCAGGAACATCATGCTTCCGATGGGAACGGCTCTACGCTGCCATTGTTCCTCTGTAAACACACACTTCCCAGGCGGGTGTTTCCAGGAATGTGTTTTTTCCCGCGGCGTGGCTCAGAAAGACGTGGATCCACTGCCGCCTTTCACCCCGGCCCCTTTGTGGAGCGGATTAGTTAAGGCCTGGGAAGCCCAGAGATCTGTTAGACACACACAAACACACACACACACACACACACACCCACACACACACACACACACACACTGTAGCGTCTAACCAAAACACATGTTGCATTGTGATGGTGAGCACTTTTACTTTTGCAAACAGTTGGTTTAAAATAGAACCAGTGTGTGTGTTTGGCTTTCTTTCTAGTAGTTTCCGCTGTTTGTCAGACACCATTATGTAACTAGAGGAGTTTCACAAAAGGTGTATTGCCAGAACGGCTAGAAAAAGAACTTTCAAGGACAGAACGGCTTAGAATGTTGATATCCAAATGTATTTCTCTCCATCAATCATTCATCTTTGCCTTGGTTTATCTTTTTTTGGGTCCCCTCCTTTAGGCTGACTTCTTATATGCACTTATTTCTTCTCAGCTTTTGTAAACTGCGAAGCCTCAGTCTGTCCAATAACAGCCTGCACGAGTTTCCACTAGCCTTGTGCGACATCACATCCCTGACGGAGATCAACCTGTCGGGAAACCGCCTTGTTTCTCTGCCCGCGGCCGTGGGAACCATGCACAAGTGAGTGGAAAGACCCCCCCCCCCCCCTAAATAATACTGTTACTGTTACCTTTGTCATGGTAACACCCATGTGTCTTTTATAGTATACAACATCATTGCTGGAGAGATTTTGTCCAGAGTGACCTTAAGAAACTCGCTGCAGAAATTTGGGTGGTTGCCAGTGCATCAGTGCAGATAAATCTGTGTCAGGATGTTTATAAAGAGTGGAATTGGCCGCGAACCAGGGCCCTGTCCTGACATTGCAGCAGTTTTGCGCAGATAATCGCAGTGCAAAGGCAAACCCATACTGTCCCTGCACGAAAGGGAATTTGGGGTGGTGTGAGTGTTGGTGTGTGTTGGTGTGTGTGTGTGTGTGTGTGTGTGTGTGTGTGTGTGTGTGTGTGTGTGTGTGTGTGTGTGTGTGTGTGTGTGTGTGTGTGTGTGTGTGTGTGTGTGTGTGTGTGTGTGTGTGTGTGTGTGTCTGAGTTTTGGCGCATGTCAGAGAAAATCCCATTTCAGACATGTTGTCGTGATAGGATTTGAGAGAATTTATTGTAATTCTGTGCAAAACCTTTTTTTCGTGTTTAAATAGACAGAACAAACTGTGAATCATCATGTATATTACATTTATATCCTTCATTACAATTCAATACTCAATATATATATTATATAAATAGTAAATAAATATGTATTTATTTGAAACCCCCCCATCTTTAGCCTGCAGACTCTTCTCCTGGACGGGAATGCTCTGAGCTCGCTCCCCACGGAGCTGGGCGCTCTGGAGGGTCTTAACTACCTGGGCTTGTCCTTCAACCGCTTCAGCCGCATCCCACCAGTCTTGGAGAAGTTTAAAAGCATGGAGAGGCTCTGTCTGGCCGGGAACGAGCTCCCCGTCCTGGACACACCTGCTCTGCACTGGCTGTCCACTCGGCATGTTGACGTCAGGTACCATTCAGCTGTTCTGCATTTATCCAGAAATACATCTACCACATACTGAGGGCAGGGTTCTTATCAGATGCTTGAAGTGCTTGAATTTCTTCCTCAGAAATGTAAGTACCGAAATACCTTGAAAATAGCCTCTATTGCACTTAAGTGCTTTAAAAGTCCTTGGGGAAAAACACATTCATTAAAAACCTGCAATATTCCCCTTGGTTTTTGTTATTCAAATCATAATGTAATAACACATTTCCAGCATCGCTTTTACGACATCGAGTATGCCAGACAGGGCTTAACACTAACTTTTTTTTAGGTGGTTGCCAGGCTGGCAAAAAGGCAACACCTTTAGGTTGCCGAAACTGAAAATATCGTTGAAATGTACTTATGAACGCATCACTTCTACTTACACACATTACAGTTTTCCGAACCCGTCAACGCAGCATTGCTTTGGAGCGCTTACAAGCCAGAGTGGCCCCGGGGGGTGTCTGTGTCTAACGTAATATCAGAGAACGAGTCCACTAGTTAATAGATGGCGTTGATAACTCCCCCCCCCCCCCCCCCAAAAAAAAAAGAACAAAACAAACTGAAAACAACTCTTCGGATCGGTTTGGACGATTTACAGAAGTCACCCAAATCGACATCAAGAAAGCGACATTCGCCGAAAAGCGAGTTTCATCCCTGACTGTAACAACCTTGCTCTGCGTCCACTGGTGCCAGTTTGAACCGGTACGCACGAGAATAAACACACCAACACAGGTGCAGAGTTCTGGTTCCAACTGTAACAGTAATATTTAAATATCACTAAGGCAACAAATTTTTCTTGGGGTGCAATGTTTTGCTGTTTGCTATTTTTTATATTAAAAAGTGGTTGCCAAAGGGGGCAACCAGAGGCCACGAAATGCTTGGCAATTGACTCAATCTGGTTGTCAAGGGCAATGGTTGCTGTCGAGCCTTGCCAGGGAAATGTACATCTAATCTAGCATGGTTGGAAATACACCTATTAGTGTGTGTGTGTGTGTGTGTGTGTGTGTGTGTGTGTGTGTGTGTGTGTGTGTGTGTGTGTGTGTGTGTGTGTGTGTGTGTGTGTGTGTGTGTGTGTGTGTGTGTGTGTGTGTGTGTGTGTGTGTGTGTGTGTGTGGTATATTAGAGATATAAATAATAGACAACAAGACTAAGATTATATTTTAATTAATAAAGATAACATTGAAAATGTATTATATTCATTTTGCATGAAATGAAAATGAAAAAAATGGTGCTTAAAAAGTCCTTTAATTTTATTGTGTAATGCCAGAATGAACCCTGTGAGGAAATATAAATGAAGGCTTAAATCGTATCGGAGTATTGATTCTTTTCTCTTTTTCTTTTTTCATTTTTTAAACAGTCGGACCAAATTGTACAGTATTTAATTCTATATACAATCACTTGATATACAATCTGTCTTTCTTCCTTCTCTTCAGGCTGAACAGGCTCCAGAGCGTCCTGGCCGGAGAGGCCGGGACTCTGGTCCACGTGACCCAGCTGGATGTGCGGGATGCTGGGCTGCAGCAGCTGGACGTCAGGTCTCTGTCCAGGCTGGAGCTGCTCCGCTGCGACAGGAACAACCTTGCCCTCCTCAGGGTCGGAGGCCATGCGCTCAAGGGCCTGCACGCCGCGTGTAACGGTACGTCTGTGTGGAAAGCTCAACATTTGACGAAATTATGTGCAGATATATATTCTCTGTTCTCACGTACACTGTGCTCTCTTTTCAGAGCTGAAAGAGCTGGAGGTGTCCCCCGCGCCAGAGAATCTCACTGTTCTGGATGTGTCCCGGTACGCAGAGTAAACAAAACGATATAAACTAAACCACGCTATTTATATCCTTGACAATTAAGTGACCTATTTACTTTGTGGAAGAGAAGGCTGTGCACTTGTAATGTCCTGACAGCTGTCTCGTGTGTGTGTGTGTGTGTGTGTGTGTGTGTGTGTGTGTGTGTGTGTGTGTGTGTGTGTGCGTGTGCGCGTGCATGTGCGTGCATGTGCGTGCTCGCTCATGTGTCTCACAGGAACAAGCTGGACTTTGTTCCTGGATGGGTGTGTGACAGTGGCCGTCTAGAGGTGTTGGATATCAATCACAACTGTGTCGCCGAGCTTCCCGTTCAGTGAGTGTCTCATGCAACAACGAGCCGCAGATTCGAGATTTACAGCTTCTCCCGTGGGGAACACTCACCATGACTTTGCAAAATTGGACATCGCATTCCAACAAAGGCTACATTAAAGACAAAGTAACTCTTACTTGGAAATTTGAATTTGAGTGTATTGGGCTATAATGACACAGGGTTTATATTTACTTTTTATATGTTAATAGAATTGCTTCCATATTTCAGTATACCATCTGATGTGCATCACAAAAACATTTCACGGAACAAATTCTGTCCACTACATAAATTAAATATTTCGGAATCAGAAGTCAGAAACAGTATTATTTTGCCAGCTACATTTAAATATAATAGGAATTAGTTCTGGTGAGGTTTGGTGCGTTACACTGTAGACCATTAGTATTTAAAAAAGTTTACGAATAAAAATAGAATAAAAAGTGATAGTAAAGTAATAAAAACAATTGTCAAATATATAAAAAAAAGCAGAAAAGTAATGCGTACATAAGAAATTTGAATTAATTTGTATAGCTATAGTGGTATTTGTAAACCTATAGTGGTATTTAATGTAAGCGGAAAATGGTTGCCTAACTTCCAAACAAATTACAATTTTCAGTTGTTTTATTTACAAAAAAAATTAAGTCCCTGTAAAGCAACTATAAATGTGTTCTAGGTTTGTAACAGCACAGAAAAATGTGTCAGTATCCACCCAGCCAAATCTGAATGATTAAAAAAAATCAAGTATATAAAATGAGGTTTCAAAATTGTGGAGAAGAGAGGGGGGAGAAAAAAAAGGCAGTACCCTCTGTTCTGAGATGCTGGGGGTGTGTCCACCAAAGGCACTGAATCCACACCCGATCGCAGGGGAGGTGCAGCCTCTCTAGTGTCAAATACCACTAATCCAATACATACATATGCAAATCCAAAATCAGAAAATTAACAGTGGGCTGTTTTTTCGTTGTTTCGATTTTGTTCCGAAGTTAAAAAAAATATATAGAAAAATAGGATATTTGTTACGGGCAGCGTGGTGCTCTTCCGGGGAGCGGGACTTTGTACCCTGTTGTGCACATGGGTAGAGGCCCGCCAGCTCAGATCCACGCTCCCCGGGCTCGCACGGAGCTGGGGGAGCCACCACACTTCGAGACGGAGCTGTTTTGTGCATTCTGGCATCCAGGGAAGATTCATGTGAGGGACCAAGGCGCCATAGTGTAGGCTGTAGTAACTCGTTGCAATTAAACGAGAGAACCACTGATGAATGCGCTCGACTCTTGTATAGTATTCGGGGAGGGGCCATGCCACGTAGGAACCTGTTGCATCACGTGACCCTAATTTAGGCCCGCCCAAAAAATCAGGACCACAAAAATAATTTAGCGCTAGAATTCATAGTTCACAATATCATGCTCCTTTTCACCAAGTTAATATATGGTCTCTCAGGTCCCCAAAACATGTTTTTAATGCTTTTTTACTGGAAAACACCACTCAGATTATGCATTGTGTGCACACCAGGTTACTGTGCAGTGGGACCCTGAGGAAGCTGCTGGCGGGGTGGAACGCGCTCCGTCAGCTGGCGGAGCGGCTAGAGAGGTCGCAGCTGGAGGTTCTGGACGTCCAGCACAACCAGCTCACTGAGCTCCCCCACAACCTGTTCATCAAAGCCCAGAGGTGAAGAACCTACGGCCTCCTGCTCTTCTATTGTTCTGTCTATTGTTTTTCCTTTCCACTTCTTCTTCTCTCTCTGTTTAAGCTTTTAAGCTCCAGAACTTTTTCTCTCTTTCTTTTTTTCTCTTGTTTCTTTCTTTTTTTTCTTTCTTTCTCTGGCTCCTTTTCTTTATTTCTCTGATTTATGAATTTATCCCCCCCACGCAGCCTCCGCTACCTAAACGCATCAGCCAACAAGCTGGAGAGCCTCCCCCCGGCCAGCATTTCAGAGGACAGCTTCAGCAGCCTGCAGGAGCTCTACCTGACCAACAACAGCCTGACGGACAAGTGCGTTCCCCTGCTGACCGGCCACGGCCACCTCAGGGTGCTCCACCTGGCCTACAACCAGCTGCAGACCTTCACTGCCAGGTACCATGCTCCCGTAACTCTTACAAACTACCGCTAGTAAGAGTTAATTTCATGTTCAAAACTGTATCTCACAATATTAAGAGAATTCTGTAAGTTCTAACTATATATATATATCACATATTATTTACATGTATTTCTCTATCATTCTCTTTATCCAAATACAAATTGATATCGCCTTAGTAGAGTGGTTCTCAAAATATGAAGTTTGCTCCCTAGGGGTTGCTTAGGGATACTGCATGGTAGCCCAGCAGTGTGACTGAGGTTAGAGGAACTGATGGCTCTAGAAATCCAAGATTACCCTAGTTTTAATTCAGTTAAATCTTATATGATATTTTTATGTTTTGTTATGGGAATTGGATCTAAATGAGCAATATAATGACAAAACATACACAATATGCCTTTAATGTTTTGATAAAAGCATTGTATCAAAATGTGTTTGAAAACACTGGTGTTTGTCTTCTTCATTATGACATTTTAATAAAGTTCGCTGTGACTTGTTTTATCACTGGCTGTTGTGGCATTATTATTAGCATGGATTAAAAAATCGAAACTTTTTTTCCCCCCCATTTTTTAATCCATCCAAAACAGTTTGACAACCAACACTTTAATGTTGTCATCACTGTTACTAATATCGTATTTCCAATGTGATACATGGTGTAACCCTGCGCCTGCCCCCCCCCCCACCCACAGTAAGCTGGCCCGCCTGGAGCAGCTGGAGGAGCTGGACCTGAGCGGTAACCGGCTCCGGACGGTGCCCACCACCATCCTGAGCTGCAGGCGAATGCACACCCTGTCCGCCCACTCCAACTGCATCAGCGTGTTGCCAGAGGTCCTCCAGCTCACGGAGATCAAGGTCAGTCTCCCCTATAGACACCTAGACCCAGTGTATTAAAAAGAACCCCGCACGCACACACACACGCATGCTGGAGAACTGCCGGGGAGAAAAATAGAAACGCAATTAAAATAGACAAAGGTCATCAGAGCTAATTCTTCAGACTGAATTCAATATGGAACAATCCAAGCAAGAGGCATTTTTAAGAGACATCTGATCCTGAAATCAGACCGGCGGTGAACTGTGGAGTCAAAAAATAAAATGAGATCACAAATCGACAAAATACTTGATTTAAACATAACACAAACTACAGGCAATCACGTATGAACCGATATAATACAGCACATTTCCAGATCTCTCACACACACACACACACACACACACACACACACACACACACACACACACACACACACACACACACACACACACACACACACACACACACACAAGACAAGCTGATGCCAACGTTTGTTGCCCTACAATATTAGATTAGGGAATTATGCCTTGAAAAGAGGGTCAGACTATTGTTGTGGCTGCAGCCAAGCTCTCAATCTCTCCATCTTTTTTAATAACCTTAAAGCTCTGATCTGACATCAGTTTTTCCTTTTTGTTTTTTAAACCTACCTCTAAACCATCCTGTTTCCCCTCGTTCTTTTTATCTGCCGTTCTGCCAGTGTTCCTGTCATTTTAGTGAGGAATCCATGCCCCAATCTTTCTAACTTATTACTGAGTTTATATATTTCCAAACTAACATTGGCCTTATAGCCATCAGAATTCCCATCTGATTATCTTTGCTCTCTCGCTCGCTCTCTCTCGCTCTCACTCTCTCTCTCTCTCAGTGTGTGGATCTGAGCTGTAATGAGTTGACGGAAGTGATGCTGCCGGAGACTCTCCCCCCCAAACTGCAGGAGTTGGATCTTACCGGCAACCCCCGCCTCAACCTGGACCACAAGAGTCTGGAGCTGCTCAAGTATGAAATGAACACACACACACATTAAACTACATCTGCCAATTAGAGTAGCTTATTTTACAAAGTTACTTAATTTTGACTATATTTTAGAGACATGAAATGATTAAACAAAATAGATTTTAGTAATTTATGTAAAAACTGTAGAAATGTGCTATTTAGATATAAATATGTCTACATTCACAATGTTCCATATTATTGAAAAATAGATTTTACCTTCTGAGTATATAGCATTTTATTTATTTATTTTTTGCATATTTCATAATTTCAAAATGCCTGTTTAGTTTCAGGTCGCTGTGATCAGATTCACAATAATTTTGTACCATTCTCTCTGGGGTTGGGCGATATGTTAAATGTTCCTACCGACCGCCAACAGCCCAACAACCGGCAATCGCCGATATATTTGTGTGTTTTGCGAACCATTCTTACTGATCAAGCTCGGATAAATCTCCTGCTCCTCCTCGCCTCTATCTGCAAAGATAATTTCCAACACTGGTGTAGAAAGTCTCCAGTCTCCATCTCCACGCTGGTCTAAACCGTCAAAACAATCCAAAATCTGCACATGGCTTGAAGCTGATTTGGATCTGTCCAAGAATCTCTCCATTGATTGGTGGACTGTGGTGCATAGTAATGGAGCTTCTGATTCGCTAATTGTGACGTCACTCTTTCTGACAGACAGGTTAATTATTTATAGAGTTCAATTCTTGAGGAGACAGATCATTAAATTAGCAAAATAAAAACAAAAAAAATCCTGCTAAAAAATTGTCCAAATAAAAAAAGAAAAAGTAATAATTGCCGACTGAGTCAGCCATTCACCAAATGCTGATATATTCGTCCAATCCCCCAAGCCTAATTCCTTCCTAATATTACTGACATTTTATGGTCAGAATTCATTGAGTAATTGGAAAAAAAATACAATGTTTGGCTGCAGCCCTAATACGTTTCTTACCATCTCTCCCTTTCTCCTAAGTAACATCCGGTGTTTTAGGGTGGACCCTTCTCCCTCTGCTTTGTGTGCGAGCGAGGGCCCCGGGGCCCCTGCTGTTTGGAGTCATGGCTACACAGAGGCCTCCGGTGTCAAAAACAAGTCAGTGCCTTCACATTTTCCTCTAAGTTGAAACATCTGCTTTCAAGGCAATATTGTGTTTTCCATTGAAGTAGATGAATGCGGTGACATGGGGGTGTGTGTGTGTGTGCGTGTGCGTGTGCGTGCGTGTGCGTGTTCAGGCTGTGTGTAGCGGCCTTGGCCCTGGACAGTTTCTGCGGTATTTGCGAAGCGCTCTACGGAGTGTTTGACGGAGAGAGGAACGTGGAAGTGCCTTACCTCCTGCAGTGCACCATGGGAGACGTGCTGGCGGAGGAGCTTCACAAAAGCCAAAGACAGGAGAACTACATGACAAACACGTTTCTGACCATGCAGAGGTACACACACAGACATGGTTTTTCATATCCACATAACGTCCCTTTTTCCCCTAAATGCTTCTCCGTGTTTTCGCGCTTCAGGAAGCTCGGCACCGCCGGCCAGAGGCTCGGCGGCTCAGCGGCCCTGTGTCACATCAGACACGACCTGGTTGCCCCCGGCGAGCGAGGAGGCTGCTTCACTCTGACGGCCTCCAACGTGGGCAAGTGCCAGGCGGTGCTGTGCCGGGACGGAAAAGCTCTGCCACTCTCCACTGCCCACACCGTCAAAGAGGAGGCAGAGTACCGGAGAGTCCGCCAGCACAACGGCGTCATCACTGAGGTAAGAGGCATAAGGTGCGAATGTGAGGATAATCAGCGTCGATGTGTGAAGGCTCCTTTAGGTACATGACAGGAAAATTCCAGAATTTTTCAACCTCAACCTTATTTTTATAATTATAATTATTAGTCATCCTTTAACAAACTGCTCTTTCTTAATCCTCAGGACAACAAGGTCAATGGTGTAACAGACTCCACCAGGATCATGGGCTACTCCTTCCTGTGTCCCGCCGTGACCCCGCGGCCCCACGTCTCCTCCGTGACCCTGTCCCCGCAGGACGAGTTCTTCGTGCTGGGGAGCCGGGGCCTGTGGGACGTGTTGTCCCCTAGCGAGGCAGTGGAGGCGGTGAGGAACGTCCCGGATGCGCTGGCCGCCGCCAAGAAGCTGGTGACGCTGGCGCAGAGCTACGGCTGCTCCGACAGTCTCAGCGCTATCGTGGTGCAGCTGAGTATCACCGACGACTGCTGCTGCTTCTGCGAGCCCCCGCCACCGCCCCCCAGTCCGGGCCTGGTAGGGCACGCCCACCCCAGCGCCCACCCTTACCCGGCCAGTGATGGCAGCCTGCCCTTTCCCCCGCCCTCCTCGGGCACCGTCAGCGAGCTGAGCAGCGAGTTCAGCACGTCAGAGATTAGCAGTGAGGTGGGCTCCACCGCCTCTTCGGAGGAGCCCCCGCCCCAGACCGAACCCCTGGCGGCCCACCTGAACCCACTGGGCAGGGCAGGGGCACGGCGGCCAACCTGCGGGGGCGGAGCCTTCCAGAGGCAGTTCTCCGGGGCGCTGTCGGATAACGGGCTGGACAGCGAGGACGAGGAGCCCATCGCCGGCGTCTTCTCCAACGGCAGCCGTGTGGAGGTGGAGGCCGACGTGCACTGTCTGCACAGCTGGGACTGCCCCGCGCCCCAGCTGCACTTGCACCCTCACACGCACTCTCACACAAACTGCCCGCCTCCCGTCGCCTCACAACCCGAACCAATCGCCCCAACACCATGCTCTCCAGCCCCGTCGCCCATCCCACCTTCCTCCCCGGGTCCCGGCGGAGACGCCTGGTCAGGGACACTGGGGCGCAGGTCCCGGGCCAATGGCTCGGTGGCGTGCCAAGGACGGAGCCAGGACGTCATCGAGGAGGCGGGTGACGCCCCCGTCAGGAAGCAGGGGGGTTACTTTAACGCCCCCGCCCAGCCGGACCCTGACGACCAGCTCATCATCCCCCCGGAGCTGGAGGACGAGGTGCGGCAGATCATCCAGCAGCAGCAGCAGCAGCAGCAGCAGCAGCAGCAGCAGCAGCCGCCGCCGCCGCCGCCGCCCCACACGCAGCAAGCACACACCTTCCAGAAGCCCGCAGATTATTTTGTCACACCGCTCTAACTGGCAACTCCTTCCCTGGACGATAGAAGCAGAGGAGCGTCACCTGTCGAGAATTGATTTGGACCACTCCCTCTAAAAACTCTTGCCATCGGAGTATTCAGAATATGCCTCACACATGTTAACTGTTACAGACCAGAGACTGTGTTTTGTTATCATTTTGTTACTGCTACCTAGACACGCCAGTCAATTCAATTTTATAACACTTTTTTCCCGCATTAATTCTTTATACAAGTTTAATTTAAGGTAATGATTTTTATCATATCGTTCTGATGAATGAAGCACTTTGAATGCTTTTTATGAGACTTTTATTTTGAGAGTAATGTTAAATGGTACATTTGGAGACGGACCACTCTAATCCTAACTTAGTGGAGGACATTTCCCCATTTTTTTCTTGTGACTGTTATCCTTTGAAGTTTTAGGAGTTAGTGAAAATACTTAGACTAACTCCTAGGAGTTGCATACTCACAAGTGACCTAGTCACTCAAGTGTACTAATATTCTCTGAGAGAAAAGATGATTATTTCTGAAGGCTGGTGTTTCACAGTTGTGTTCTTGGTGGTGCGTGGGGTTCTGAGGCATGCAGTTTGTAGGCAGGGTCCCAAACGGGCTTTACCAGCCAGGTGAATGTTTTTTGGAACAGTGTTACGCAGACATCTTGACAATGGCAAATCGCACAAGAGAGCTACTTTTGCTATATAATAAATCTAAGTTTTCAAATAACAAATATTAGTTGGACTT
The DNA here is from genome assembly GCF_960531495.2 of Zeus faber. NCBI lineage: Eukaryota > Metazoa > Chordata > Actinopteri > Zeiformes > Zeidae > Zeus > Zeus faber. The sequence continues at coordinate 57,017,525 of NC_137193.1, read as the reverse complement.
CATGGCCTTTGTTGAATGACTTTTACATTATTGGAGCCAGTGTTTAATTTGTAAATCAGGAGGTGCCAGAACACAGAGAGGTCTCTGATCCGTTGGGTCGGGAGGAGGAAAAAAGTCACGAATGCAGCATGGGGGGCGGGGGGCACTGCATGGTGCTTTTTTGTTTCGTTCAATTAGGGAACGCAAATAAAAAAAATAACAGGACTGCCCCCTGAATCCCCCCGAATCATCAGTCGGAAACCCATCAGTCGACTGAGATTCTTCAAGTCGAGCGGTCGTTTTTTTGGTCAGTCAGTGTGCATTACAATAACAGGATATAATAGAATTGATTGGAGTTTACAAAATACACAGGGATAACATTTCAGTGAGGAATTACAAAAAAGGAGAATCAAATATATTTTTATGTGTAAAACGTCTGCGTGCGGACACAGACCCCGTGCGACTCAATCGGCGGAGGCAACACGGAGAGCTGAGCCCCGTTCCTCCAAATAAAACAAGTAAGAACAGCGTGGGGATAGTGCACGGGGGAACGGGGCACAACTCATAGACTCATTAAGATTATTTTCTGTGCATAGCGCATGGAGAGGACGATTGGGGGGGGGAGTCACTGAGACGGTGTCCCCATGGTTTTGTTCCATACGCACGTCTCGTTCCGCAAGACAAAAATAAAAACACTGTTCTGACGCACCGATATTAGGCACCCCATTCCTGGCTCACACATCGTCGGTATCGCCGAAGACGGAGTCTGGTGCGAATCTGATTCGACTGACAAAATTCTGAGTCGGGTACAACCCTAAAAAATAATCTAAAAACACTTTCTATTTGTTTTGTTTGGAGAAACGGAACGCGGAACAAGCAGCTCGAGCCACAGCTCCGCAGTTTGTGCGGAGGTGCAGGATCCAATCAAATAGGTGCCGGTCCCAGTCTGGGAGGTCCCGGAACATGTTCCGGCACAAATTAAGAGCTGGTTGGAGCACTGGACACTACATTTACATGGTAATAGATAGCTGTCTGTAGAACTGAAGTATTATCTGACAATAGAATGTCTATTCACTGCACGAGCGACTTGACTGATCTTGTGTGTAGGACATGATACCATAACCTTCATATAGGAGTGGCAATGTCATTATTGGCACTATACAATCACACAAGACTAGAGGATGAAAGTTTGGACTTGGATGGAGTTCTGATGCCCCTCATAGGTCACTGATATAAAATCTGTGATCACACCTGGAGTCCTATGCAAAATGAATGTAAACTTTATTTATATTGACAAATTCATTAAAAAAAAATAATTAAAAGGCACACAATTTAAAACGACATTACAAAAACGAATCTCCCATTATAAAATCTATCTTTGTTAAAACTGCATTTCAATAGTGTTTGGCTATACGTTTGAAAGGTTTAAATATTATCTCTGGCAGCATATGCTTAGAAGGGTGACACATCAACATAACATTCACAGATCATTCGAAGATAATTAAAACAGTCCATTCCAACATGTCCATTCTCAGACAGCAGTTGTATCGGCCCGTAGCGCCGCCCTTTGCGGGGAGGCGGGCTGGCGCCGATCGGCCTCGTGGCGTTTCCTCTCACGCAGGTAGTGCTTCACCCCGCGAATGGTTTTGAAGGTGAGCACGGTGCCGGTGGCGTACAGTATGGCGGTGATGAGACCGAACAGAGCCACGGCCGCGTCCGCCCCGCCCACATCGCAGTTCATCCAGGTGTAGCCGTTGCGGGCGTAGAGCCGCTCGCGCCGCTGGCACACGTCCGTGGCGTTGACCCCGATGACAAAGTGCAGGTAGAGCCCCACGGCCACCACGTAGGCCACGGCCCCCAGCCCCTGGAACACCAGCGCCCCGACCAGAAGCTTCTGGGACAGCAGGTGAGGGGGCTTGTTCCCGGAGACCACAAATAGGAGCGAGACCACCCCCAAGGTGAGGCTGAAGGCGATGCCGCCGTAGATGCCCGGGGCCCTCATCTGGCTATACTGCATGTCCAGGTCACGCACCTGCTGCAGCTCAGTACCCTGCAGGTTAAAGTTGGAGTTGATGCTGACGCCGCCCAGCCCGCCCATGGAGGAGAGGCCCGACATCACCATCTGGGCCGCTACCACGCAGATCAGGACCAGCCCATTGGTCAGCACAGAACACATCAGCACAATGCCTGGAGCGCGGCACAAAACAGGTACAGATTAACACAACAATGGAAGGATTAGCCTGTCATTTGTCTTCAAAACTGAATTATAGGCTATCGTATCTCTAAATCTGCTGTAGTGCCTACGGTGAGAAGGAGGAATGTCACTGTAAACAGAAGAAAACTGGTCTCTCCTGATATTATCTACAGAGAGGGGAGGGCGGGTGTCAGAGAGAGAAACTGAAACCTGCCCACTGCTTAGAACTCCAGCTGCCCACACTGTTACAAACAGGAGATTTCAACACGTGTGCTCAGATTTGTCCTCACAATTAATCTTCACTTTCCATTAATAAATTCATACACCCGTTTGACATCATACCTCGCCTGGAGCAGATGTGAGAGCATTTGGACTCATCTCGTCGCTCATGTGGGACGTCATGGCGTTTTGGAGGAGGTGTGGTGTCTCTTGGATAGTACGGGGGCCGAGACGAAGACCTAATTTGGGGAAACAAGGTATGGTTTTCGGGCAATCTTATCAATTTAGAGACAATTCTTTTTAAAATACCTGGACAATTGAAACCATGTCACATCAACCACAATGAATAATCTTAAAAAAGAAAAATAATAATAATAATAATAATAATAATAATAAAACAAAGAACAGTATTAAAAAAAATAATAATGATAAATAAAATACAAAGTAAAATATGATAATAAATATATCTGCAGGCAGCAATACGGAGTCCAGGATTGTCAGCCCCTCGTTAAAGTTCAATGGATGAGTGTGCGTTGGCTCTCTGTTCCGTGTGTTTTGTGACCGCAGAAGTTTATTTGTTCCGGCCTGGTTACAGTGTCATTCTATGATCGGGCGCTGTTTGCGGCTGTGGGTGGGTTTCCTACGGTGTAACTAACAGCGGTTATCATTCTGAAGTTGGGCTGTATGATTTTCACTAAAATGATAATCAGGATTATTTTAGTCAACATTGTGATTGCGATTATTTATCACGATTATTCATCAATTTTGGTAACAGAATTATTTGATGGCACTTTGTAAATCAACACAAAACTGCAAACTGCAGCTTCACAATTATAATGTATTTTATAAACCTATAAATAAATAAACTTAGGTAAGTGATTTAACTGACTTTAATTGCATTCAATTGTATAGGTTGGTTTTTATTTTGTAAAACTTACCCCTAACGGGAGCAGCCGAAAGAAGACAGATACAGTATATAGTGTATGCACTATATACACTGTATACCTCTCATCTCATCACCGTTCTCAGTCTCGTTCCTGCAGTCTGTCAGTGTTCACTACACTAGCGTTCACAATGGCCATGCCCCCTGTGTGTGTGTATGTAGATAGATAGATAGATAGATAGATACGTAAGAATTTCTCTGTTGCAGCATACGTCTGTGCGTGCCGCCATCTTTGTGAGGTTGCAATTGTTGATCACAAACTTCATCCACAATACTGATGTTGCAATACTGCGTTGTTTGAGATTCATAACTCTCAAGCTCAAACTCGAGCGCCATGTTGGAACTGCCGCGAATACAAATCTTATTAAGATTGTCTGTGGGTTCGTCGGATGACATCCATAAAGGTCTGACCTCAGTTACATCTGCACGCGCCGCCGTCTTTGTGAGGTCCCCGTTGTTGACCAATCACTAGACTGCAATGCTATCATGTAACCTGTTTGAGCCATCATTTGCGCATATGCACGCAATGATAAAAAAATGCAGTTTTCTACTAAATTGCTCCACAATAATGGACTAATCTGGATCAAACTTGGAAAACGGCATGTCGGGACAACCTGGAATACACATTTTATTCACCTTGTCTGTGATTGCGGGGGAATCATGACATCCACAGACTACTGACGTAATTTTTCATTAACAAAAGCAAGAGAGACCCCAAAATAAACATAGCTGCAGGCAGCAATGCATGGGGTCCAGAAATTAGTTCTCCAGATAAAGGTATACAGTATAATCAAATTAATTCTCAGTAATGGAATACACCCTTATGTTATAATGGCAACACATCTGGCTTTGCATCTGTCGGGTAATGATGACGAAGTGACTTAATGACACGGTGAAGACTCTCTGTTCCCAATTACAGTTTTCAGAGTTCTGTGAACACAGCATTACTGCTAAAACAAGTTACAATTTTTAGAATTTCCGCGGAACACAGCACCGGCTGGTCGTCTCGACCCAGCGCAAATCCTACACGAAGTAACCACTACACGCCAATGGAGTCTACAACGCGCGACTCGCCCCATGCCAAAGTCCCTTCAAAGACACAACCTGCACATGTATAGCAAATTGGATGATGATGTCACAAAGCGCCCCACTCACAAAGGAATCACGCTACGCCAACGTTCTGCTACTTCCGGTAAATTGGCAACAGTTTTTCACTAATTCTTGCTCCAAATATTGGGTAATGTGGATCAAACTTGGCCAACAAGACGTCTGAAACTAGTGTTAGGTCGTTCCCGAATGAAATTAACTGAATCCTCCCCTAAAACTATTTGTTATTTTCAGTCTCCGCCTACCGCCAAAAGCTACTGCTAGAAGTTGTTCAAAAACGAACCAGTGATCATACCTAGAGAACTGGCAGAAATAGTTCAGAACCGCTCCCTACACTTCTTTTAGTTCCTTCCATTCGTTCACTGATTCCCTCTTTGGTTATTTTAGTGAAGATGCTGTTATTTCAAACCGTACTGTGCAGACGTTACACATGCACGATCCCACCTACATTTGGCAACATTGACGTTGAAGTTGAAGTAAAATCTTTGTCAGGTTAAATTGTTCATTCAGATAGATTTGATTTAAATGCTGTATTGATTCAAAACGCGACGCAAGACTTAATTGTCAAATATAGGACGATGACGTATTTTATGCGAGGGTGAACTGGGCCAAATGGATTTCTATGCCATCGGATTTATGTTAGGCTGCGTGGGTTCAGTGGAGTCACTAGGGGGTGCAGACCGCACCGGGTGTGAATCTTGTTTTTCATTATACGCCAGCAGACTTCCTGCACGGACTTTGGCCGCAGGGAGGACTCACTGAACGAATCCACTGCAAGAACGAGTCGATCACGAATGCGAGACTCAGCGGAAATTGTTCGCAAATCAGTGAACTAATCTTTTTCGTGAACTGAATCAAAAGATTTGTGTCCATGAAAGGCAACAAAAAAACCCACCTCTAACAGGAAGACACGGAAGGACAGAGGTCTAATAAAGGTCCATTAATGTGATAGAAAGGAAGTCGTTTAAAACACAATGTGGTCATCTGAGTGGAAAAAGAGCCTTTAAGTATTGTATTTCTTAAATAATATGTCGCCCACCCAGACCATAATATATATTTTTTTCTTTTTGGGGGAGGGGCAACGAAGTGGAGTGTCAAACTTGTTTTTAAACATGGTTATACGGCAGCAGACTTCCTGCATAGACTTTGGCTGCTGGGAGGACTCACTGAACTAATCCACTGCAAGAACGACAGGGTTCAACACTAACTTTTAAAGTGATTGCCAGGTTGGCAACCAGGCATCAGCTTTTGGTTGCAGAAACTGAAAATATGATTGCCATTTTTAGTCACCCTATATTTTGAATAATTAAGATACTACGCCGTTATATGTCAGCTTAATAATGAAAATGTGACAAAAGAATGTTTAAAAGCTTTATTACAGTAACTGAACAAAATTCTTTGGAGTTGGTGTTTTATCTGATACTTGAATTTGAATCTTCACAGTGGAAGAAACACAGAGCTGCGATAACACTAACTCCCCTAGTCACACTTGGCCTGACCACACTCTTTCTTTTACACCCACATGTATATGCTCACCACACAGACAATAAAAATCTCAACAGTCCTGTTTGTCCCCTTATTGTTAACAGTGGTAAATTCAAATTTTCATCTTTCCATTTAAAAGTAGCTCTCCAACAGATGAGGTCCTAGCCATACTCATTATTAATGCTGTCTGTCTACAAAGATTAACAACTGATTATTGGATTGTAACGGCTATATGTTGACAAATTTGACCAAAGTGACGAGAAAACGAATATTAAAAGACATCTCCTGTATGTTTTTTTTATTTTAATTTGATTTGTAAGTATACAGTTTGTTTCTTTTTTTCTGTCTGGTTTTGACTGAAATGTTTTTTCACACCTAGTTTTCGTTTTTTTGTTTAGTTTTAGTTAACTGTACAGGGACGCAAACACGTGTATGGTGAAAAAACGTCTGAACTACTTATGGTGGTAGCCGACGGTTTTCCGAGTTCCAATAAACGCAGTTTTTTTCATTAGAGTCTGGACAGACAGTCTCAGAGCAGGACGCACACATTGGCTTTCTCTGACTGTGTGGAAATCCGATGTATATCTGTGCACACGCGTGCAGCGTTCTGCTTACGACTGTAACTGCAATATTTGAATATCACTAATGCAGAAATTATTTATTACGGGGTGCACACGTTGCTGTTTGCTGTCCATATTATTCATCTGAAAAGGGTCGCCAAGAAATGATCGCCAAGCGACTCAGTCCGGTCTGTTAATGCCGAGTCCTGAACGAAACACGACTCACCGGAAATCATGCGCGAATCGGTGAACGAATCGGTGAGAGGATCTTTCAAGTGAACTGAATCAAAAGATGTGTGTCCCTGAAAGGCATCGACATGCCCACCACTATCTGAAACACCCTGGATTGCCGAGGAGAAAAATCCGAAATAATAATAATAATAACTCAAATTAAATCAAAAGTCAACAAACCTGTCGCTTTGTTCACGTCTCTGGTCGTCGCGGGGTGCTCGGTTCTCCCGTCGATCCCCGTTCCTCTCCCGGTGTACCCGGTTGGTTCGGGGTGGCGAACGGCTCATACCTGACACAACAACGGCACAACGAACACAACAACGGCGTCTGGACGTTTTATTTGAGATACGAGCTCAAATGAAAATACTTTAGCTTTTTTTTTTTTTTTTTTAATATATATAATAATTGGTGTAATGGTATAATTAATTAAAGTTAAAGATGAGTTTCGTCGAGGGTTTCGGTCTTCATAAACAGCTTTAAATAACAACGTTCCGGTTGTTATTAATGTGCCACCTCTGGAAGTTACTTGCGGGCGCATAACTATAGCAACACCCCCACCAAAAATAAACATTAAAACTTACTGTTTCGGTTCGGATGTCGATTACAAACATGAAAATGTTTCCATGGTTGTTTGAATGTAGAAAGAACACCTTTGCGCGCAGGTAGAAATGTGTCCACGCCCACAAGGGGGAAGAAAGGCGGAAGGAACGACTGACGGCAGGTGGAGCATCATCCCTCTTGATATATTTGGGCTTTTTTGTTTGTTTGTTTGTTTGTTTTGTTTTTTTACAATCGTCGAGACTTTTGGACCGGGTTCAAGTGGTGACGACTGCATGTGAATCGGCCACTTTGTCCGGTCCGGCAGCGTCGCCGGTGCAAGCCTCTGTCTGGCGGCCGGGGCCTTGTTGTTGTGATCCCACCCATGGGGGTGATGTCAATGCGGCTTGTTCAAGTGACTGAAGAACTTGTCAAACTCGCCACGTAAAGTGAAGTTCAATGACATACTCTGCGCGAAATATGCATTTTAATCATTTTAATACCACACGTGTCGAATATCTCATAATATCGGTAGGTTTGCTGGTGTCTAGCGGACCTACATTTCCATGGAGATAAATCGAAAATGTTTGCACACGACTCATTTATTTCTAGTCTTTAATTATCCCTAAAATCATATATTGATGAACTAATTCATAAACTGTAAACTTGTGTTTTAGTACAGTTTGATAATTCATGAAATGATTATTTTAGCCACTAGGTGACGCCAGTTCTTTAATAACCTAATACTTTTGTTTTCCTTAACCAGCACGTGTCTGTGCCGCTTTGTTACTAAACCTTGTTTTAACTTTTGAGACTGAGAATGTACCAAACATTAGTTAATAATATATGATACATTTTAACCATCAATGTATAATATATACGATAATATCTTCTGTTTTGTACGGTTTGATAACCTGTAAATTATTATTTTGGCCACTAGGTGGCACCAGCTATAAGTGAAGACTTTTATTTTCCAGGAACCCGTACTTCCGGTTTTCCTGTCGTCACTGTGACTGCCGTAAGTGAGAGTGGAGGAGCGCAGTATGGCTGAGCTGAGGTGTTTCCAGTGTGAGGGGCTCTGATCCAGACATGCTGTGCGCCGTCCGCAGCGGGCTGACCGCCCTCCGACGCCGGCGGAGCTTCACGGTTTTTCGGACCAATGTCACCTACATCCAGGGCCAGAGCCCCGAACCTCGCATCCGTGAATATTTTTATTACATTGACCATCAAGGACAGGTGAATGTCTGGATGGAGGAACGGATCTTACACGTCCCCTAATAATAATTATAATAATAACAATAATAATAATAATAATAATAGTAGTCATGTTGTGGCGATGTAGAATATCTTTCTCACGATAGTCATGATCGTTTTTGGTTTCGATTTTTGAAATGTACCTGGTTTTATGTGGTCAGTGTGGAAAGACGTTCAGTAAAATCCACCTTTTTCCTCTTCACACAAATAGAATATACGTTCACAAGCAGAAATGGTGTTTACAAGCAACATAGGCTTATTATTATGATCTAGTCCAGGTTTGACTCATAAGTAGTGTTTTTTTTTTTACCTGGTTTTAAGTGGTCCGTGTGTACTTAAAAAGATACTAAAAATTCAGAGGTTTTAGATTATATTTTACTTAACCACTCATTTAGAAGAGCAATATTTTTCTTGAACAAGCTTTATCCAGACATAAATTCAAGAGATTCAAAATTATATATACATATATATTTCAAGATTCAAGAGGTTTATTCGTCACATACATATACATACCTTCATACATATATGCAGTGAAATGTAATATATGCACACACACACGGAAAAAAGAAAATAAAAAAATATTCAATCCAATACATCGGGGTTGAACTGGATTGTAATTTGAAGAGGAAAGGTCAAATACAATTTAGAAACTTATCAAAATATATTGGGGTCTTTCATCATCGATTCAAGTGACAAAAAACAGGTGTACCATGATATGACTGTTGAATTGTCTTTTCTTTTACAGCTCTTCCTTGATGACACTAAAATGAAGAACTTTGTTACTTGCTTTAAAGGTAGAACCAAGCCTGCACAGACACACCTGCAGAATGCTAATTTAATATGTTGGTGATAATTAAAACTCCATGTCCAGCTGATGTGTGAATTAACTTCATCTGATTTGAATCAGACTCCTTAAACTATGTGCTTATCAATGTAACATACTATCTTGTTCTAAATCTTTTGTCATGTGCCTCATATTATACTGTAGTTACAAGAGAGGGATTATTCAACTTGGCCTGACAAATTGTCTCATGCTCCTGGTATCCCACTTCCACTTAAAATGGTTCTTACACATTTAAGTTGAGACGTGATGTTCATGACCTGTGGGCTTGTGAGCTGTGACTGTATTTATTAAGTCATGTTTGATGCTTGCCTTGTATTGGAACTGTGCTCAGATCTGACAGCATTTGAGTTATCATTTATTGCTAATAGTGTTCTATAGCTTTGCAAACACTGAACCTTGAATAACTATTTTTAATATTCAGATAAGGCCTTCCTGGTCTTCTTCTTCAATCGCCTGCGTGTTAACCAAAGCGGCCGCTATGAGGTACACTTCCCCTTCCTGTCCCTGTGCGGGCGCGAGAGGAACTTCTTGCGCTGTGATGACCGTCCCCTGGTGTTCACCAATCTGCACCAGGGGCCGGCGGGAGCAGGGGACTCGGCGGGAGCAGGGGACTCGGCGGGAGCAGGGGACTCGGCGGGAGCAGGGGACTCGGCGGGAGAAGGGGACTCGGCGGGAGCAGGGGACTCGGCGGGACGGGTCCCCGGGGCGAAGCTGTCCTACTGTGGTGGTGGAGAGAAACTGTCCACACCCTTCCGACCAGAGGCCCTGTACATGCACCCGGCCAGCGGGCGGCTGTACCACCCCTGTTTGGAACGCGTGGGGGGCGTCGGCCTGGTGAGGTCGGCGCTCGCGATCGAGCTCAGCCCTTTTTTCGTATACAATGGCAACAACTCGGGACAGCCTACACACTTCCTTTGGGGAGGACAGCGGCATGCACTGACCAATGAGCTCGCAAATTTTTTTACCGGGAAAGAGGATAGTACCGTAAGCCAGGAGGGGTGAGATGAAGTGGAAAGCAACATCAAGTCTCACTCTTGTAATTGTACAGAAAGTAATAGTAATCTACTGTCCTTGAAACTTGGAGTGATGTCTGACTTGGGTTGTCAGGTATAATTCAGCTTGCCAAATTGCCTGATGATCCAGAGTGTAACAAGCTTTAATGCACATTGCTCGTCAATAAGGCTGGAAATTGCTCATGGAAATGTGATAAACATCGACAACCGAACAATAATGATGATACCCTTTGTGTGTTTTCAGGCCAATGACTGGTTTGCCATCATTTAGGATTATTCATATGGAAACAAATGGAAAATAATGGTGATATATGAAAATGGGGATGGATTCACATATAGTCTACAATAAACAGAACTCCCTGAAAGCTGGTTGATATTTTTCTGATCTATTTTTAGCTCTGGTTTTACTACCAGCCTTTATTCATCAAATATTCACTAACCTATTTCTGTTCAACTTTGATAGATGTTGAAATGGCTTACTTATATAGAGCTTTGTTTCCTACCTTAAAAAACAGGGTTTGAAGTTGTAAAATAATAGTCCTTGCAGATGTGCCACATGGGCCAGTTGTCAAAGCACTTCATCATTTGATTAATAAATATTTAACCCCTTTTCACCTAAAAAGCAGTGCTATAGTAATTATTACATCTCAATCGTTTTTTATTCAACATGCGTGATTATCCTCTGTCACTTTCTTTACGATTGACTTCTGATCACTTTATTTTCCTTAGTTCACTTGTGGTGGTATTTTTTCACCCAAAGGTGCTCTTGTTATCTTTTTGTTCATCCATAGTTCATACACAGTTTACAATCTTTAAATACTTGCAGGGAAAGGCGGAGCCCGCCACAAGCACTGGCAACAGCATGTATGGTTGTTTCTTAAAAAGTGTTTTTAATAAACTTATCAAATATGGGATTTTTTTTTAAACTAAATAATCATCTGGATTATCACTTAGATGGAAAAATCGAACCCATTTTCACGTGAAATAATGCCCTAGTAATAATTTCATCTGTGTTTACAAAGTTAATACCTCACTTGTAAGTCAAGTGTTTCTCGCATGAACCTTCTTGCCTTGATAGATTACTTAGACTTTTGTGGGGCGGGGGTTTTTCCCCTCCCTCCCTCTCATTGGAACGGAAAGCGAGCGGCGCCACGGGGAACTGCATGTCCCAGACACCTCGGCTCCGCGGACTCCACCGTGAACATGGCAGCACCGTGCGGCAAGGCGTACGAGGCAATGGAGCGCTCCCTCCGAGCGCGGGTCCCCCCGCTGCTCACGGACCTGTACCAGTTCACCATGGCCTACGCCTACTGGAGCTCGGGCCGGCACCAGGAGCCCGCCGTGTTCGAGCTGTTCTTCAGGGAGAAGCCGTTCGGCGGCGGCTTCTCGCTCTTCTCCGGCGTCCACGACTGTCTGCTGTTCCTGCGGAGCTTTCGCTTCACCGAGCAAGGTCAGTGACACCCACCCTAACCCCCCTGCCACTCCCGGGGAATCTCGAAGTTACTCCACCAATGAAACGTTTATCGCGTTGTGTGTGTTTTTTTCCTAATTGTCAACCTCAGATCCCCATGATCGCACCTCTTTTGCAATACTTCCACACGGCGCTGCCGTAGTCTGCACCGGGGCTGTGGCGCAACTCCGCCCGCGGTGCTTGGGGGGCTCTGGACGCTTGCACATAACGAACAACTTTACTTTTACTTTATTGGTTTTCACCACTTGGCAGCTGAACGCTTCATTCCGTTCGCCCTGTCAAACGCAGACATATCCCCAGTCAGGTATAAACCCCCAGGGTAAAGAGGCGATCAAACCAGTTTGGCCCGAGAGCCAGGACCGCTTGACCTAAATGGGAATTTAAAGCACACTTATTGCTCAAGGCGGAGGGTTGCCGGACTTCATTTTATAGCGAGGCCCCTTTCGCAGACTAAGCTCTGGGGATTAAACAAATAATGACACAACACGTTATTCATACGTTATCTGACTAGTTAAACATTGTGTGGAGAAATTTAAATTAATAAAGAAAGAATAAATAAATAACATAAAATACAATTATAAGAAAAAATGACTAAAAACATGCAGAAAAACATTTTATATGTGTAAAAGTTGTATTATGGGAAGAGTCATTATTTGTTTTATGGAGAAATGGTATTCAAATGTCAATATCATAATCACAATGTAAAGATCATCACTGTTTTTTGGGGTTGTTTTTTTTTTTACATTACAGCACCTTTTTTAGTGCAAAGCAGTCTTTGACACCAATAACTTTCAGATAGATAAATGTACTAACTGACTTAACTACACAGGAATCATGTTTAATTCTGAGTTATACCGAAATTATATTAGTATTATCCTTTTATATCATCAGTATAGTTGCATTACTTGGTAAATTATCCTCCAAGTGTATGAGTGTACACTGCTGTATTAGAGTTTTTCCTAGTGATTCTTCCCATTCTTCGCCCTAATAAAAGTCTAAAAGATCTAAAAACAAAGGTCTAAACAATCTAAAAGTAACAGCCAGATCTAATAACAGCTAATCTAGCTCTTATTAGATCTGGCTTTTACTTTTAGATTCTTAGATGGAGTTCTTAGATGGTATTGGAGTGGGAGAATACAGTACATCTAATGAGGGTTTCTGAATGGTGTTTTAAGTTGGAACATATATCTCAGATGCCGTCCTTAGGTATCTAACATGTCACGTCTTGGCGGCATAATGAGACGGTGGTTAGGGGGGATGTCTAAGTGTCTGTTTTGTGAAATGGCGCGCACCTAGATGTGGAGTACTTGCGCTCGGTCCTTCCCGCGGCCACCGATCCCGCCTTCTTCCAGTTCCTGCAAGGCCTGGACTGCACTGCCGTCACGCTGCGCTCCGTCCCTGAAGGGACCGTGGTGTTCGCCAGGGTGAGCCATGGGTGGGGTCACAGGTCACAGAGGAGGTCGACAGTAGAGTCCTGATTGGAGTCACATGTCCTATATTTATTTGTGTGTTTTTCCAAAGGTGCCACTAATGGAAGTGGCCGGTCCCCTGGCTGTAGTTCAACTGTTGGAGACCAGCTTGCTCTGTTTGGTCAACTACGCCAGGTAACAACCCACTGGCACCCCCCGCCCCCCAATTTCTCACAAACATCCCCTCTCATGTGATCCTCTGTTCCTAGTCTGGTGTGCAGCAATGCGGCTCGCTTCCGTCTGGCGGCGGGCCCCAAGAAGAAGCTGCTGGAAATGGGCCTCAGGAGGGCTCAGGGCCCGGACGGTGGGCTCACCGCCTCACGCTACACCCACATCGGAGGTGAGGGCGGTGCTCCCTTCACGTGTTTACCATGTGGTGTACTCCCACACCGACTGACACCAGTATTGGTCCCCCCCCACCCACCCCCACAGGGTTTGACCTTACCAGTAACGTTCAGGCGGGCTTCCTGTTTGGGATCCCCGTAGCAGGTACCATGGCTCACTCCTATGTCACTTCCTTTTCCTCCCTTGAGGAGGTGTGGCCACAAGTGAGTCTTCCTCCTCCCCCCCTCCGTGACTATCGATCAATAGAGTGAGCCGTCTTTTTGATTCAGAGAGACGTGATGTTGAGCCCGGGGCTGTCGCCTCTTCCCCAACCAGACTCTGGTGGCGGCGAACGGGAACCGGGACCCTGTCGACCTGATCTCGCTGACCAGGGGCCGGCTGTGTCGCCTGTGCGACCTCCTAGGGGCAGAGCCTGGCAAGATCAATGAGGGCGAGCTGGCAGCCTTCCTCTCCTATGCCATCGCCTACCCCCACAACTTTCTGCCCGTGATCGACAGCTACAGCGTCAGCAGGTAACCCCGCCCGAAAAAAACCCATGAACACTTGGACATGTTTTCCACGATGACGCGGCCTCTCTGTGGTTTTAAAGTTTCCACCTTTTAATATTAGAGTAAACAACCTCTCACGACTAACGCTGGAGGCAACAAAGCTCAAGGAAACTGTGACTTGGGTGTCGAACAAACAGGTATTGCAAAGCCGTGATGCTTGTCAAGCCCTTTCATTTTTTTTTTTTTTTTTACAAGAAGGTGTGTCGTGGTGATTGAGTTTGCTCCAGTCAGGCCGTCGGGCTCCATTTTGTTCAACGCTGTTCGGTGAACAGTGAGCTTTACGCAGTTTCATTCAAGTCGACTGGTCAAGACCTTTTCCTCTCAGTGGTGGAAGTAGCTGCTGGTTACTTCAGTGCATTTTTTTTTATTTTATCCATACTGCAGCAGTGGTCTCCTGAACTTCTGCGCCGTGGGTCTGGCGCTGTGTGAACTCGGTTACCGGCCGGTGGGAGTCCGTCTGGACAGCGGGGACCTCTGCAGGCAGTCTGTGGACGTACGCAGGGTCTTCAGAACCTGCAGGGACCAGTGAGTAAGATCTCAGATTCTGCGGAAATATACGCACATGATACTCGAGCGAAGAGTTGTGATTGTTCTTGTTCCACCGCCAGTTTCTCCATCGCTGCATTCCAATCGCTGGTCATTGTCGGCACCAATAATATCTCAGAGCAAACCATGGTGGAACTCAGTAAGAAGGTGAGATGTTCTCAAACTGCCTTATTGTTTGTGATAAATGTATGTATTGTCCATACAATGATTTTTCCCCTAATGGAATTTGATTAATTATCCCTTTTTTAAATATTCCTCCAGGAAAACGAGATTGACGTGGTTGGCGTCGGAACTCATCTGGTCACCTGCACGAGACAGCCCTCGTTGGGTTGTGTCTACAAGGTATTTTTTATTCCATCTTTTCTTCAACCAGCACTCATACTCTGTTTTGGCTCTCTTCCAAACACTCTTGACATTGTACACACTCACCTCTTCTGTTTCTCTGTCTCTGTGTGTGTGTGTGTGTGTGTGTGTGTGTGTGGGTGTGGGTGTGGGTGGGTGTTAGTTGGTCGAAGTGCGAGGTAGTCCCAGAATGAAGTTCAGCGAGGACCCAGAGAAAAGCACCGTTCCTGGGAAGAAAGCTGTGTACCGACTGTTGGATTGTGAGGGTAAGACATTGTTATTTTTTTATTTTATTTTTGTACTTTGCCCTGCTGAAAAAAAAAAAAGGAAACATGTAAAAGCAATATAATAGGCCTTATTTACAATGGACACTACATTTTTCTGTCATTTTTCCAATCCAAGTTTCATTCTGTTTTTTGTTTTTTTTCCAAGTAATGTGCTTTAACTGTAATAACTGTGCAGTATTATGTAATGACATTGTAATAAGTTAGTCATAACCAACTCATCTGTTTTGAATGCCCGTATTATTGTATACATATTTATTTATCCTGTACAGAAGTAGCTCAATTATATTTTTATTTATACCATCAGCCAATACTAGCAACCATACTGCCACTTAGTCCCTGCCATAACATTTTAATGTATCCTGTCTATAGAACACAGAATATGTTGCGGCTCTGTCATAACGAACGGTATATTTTGTATATTTTTAGACTGTTAGGCTTTTTTTGCTTTTTGTCTGTTTGTACTACAATGCAAAACCCCTTACCAAGAAAAATACCTTGTATATGAAAATGTGCTTGGCCAAATGAACACATTCCGATAGTCATTCCACCTCCTTTCAATCTGACCTCTATATATCCAGCACTTTTCTTTGACATTTGACACAACTCTAACAAGGTTTTTAAATCTCAGTGACTTTCAAAAAAGCACCTTCCATTCCTCTCTTCCCCCCACAGGCCACCCCTTCATGGACCTGCTGTGTCTGCTGGAGGAGCCCGCTCCCCAGGCGGGACAGACGTTCAGCTGCTTTCCTCTGGGGCAGGAGGTCGCCGCGCAGCTCGTCACCCCAGCTCAGGTCACCTCTCTGCGCCAGGAGGTCTTCTCTAAGGGACAGGTGAGGGAACGATGCACAAGATGAACAATTATTATGTTGGTCTTGTCTCTCCACTAGGTAGCACGGGTTCCTAAAGCATCAACGTGCAAGAACTCCCTCAAAATCCGCTATTTCCTTGAAAATGTTGCTATTTTCAAGGGAATAGCAACATTTTGAAGGAGTTCTTGCACGTTGATGCTACAAAGTATTGTACAGTAGCCTTTACATTTTAGAGATGGGCCAAATTAAATATGTTTTTTAATATAGAAGGTATATATGTTATAAGTTATTATTATAGTTGTTATAAGATATTATTTCATTAATTGCACTATCTTATACGTACAAAATCAAATAATAAACTGCTCAGGAAATATACAGTGTAGATTTCCAATGAAATAAAATAGAATAAAAATATAAAATAATGTAGCATATGGTAATAATAATTGAATTATAACAATGACAGAAGCCATCAGATAGGTACTGTTAAATTATATTTCTCATGCTTGTTCCTCAACAAGACGTTATTATTTTTCAAAATCCCTTCCCGGCGCCCTCTTGTGGCGGATACTGGCACTGATCTTACATTGTAGGGAAAATTGAATGTGGACCGAAATTGAATACATCAAATGTCACTGGTACTTTTTGTTTATTTATTATTTATTTATTTTCTTAGATCAAGCACCCTCTGTGCAGTGCTTCTGAAACGCGAGCAAAAGTCCAGAGTTCGATCCAGAACCTCCACCCTCGACACAAGAGTCTGCAGGAACCAGAGTCTTACGCCGTGAGTCTGGCGCACATGGACATAACTTGAATTTTAAATTGCTGAAACGAAAAACAAAAAAAAAGATTCAGCGAGTTGTGTTTTTTGTTTTTCCTCTCTAGGTGGCGTTATCAGAGAAGCTCCATAAGCTGATCTCTGATATCCGCAGAGGCAGCGGCGGCGGAAACACCGGGAGCTTCCTGCTGGCCAACTGATAGAGAAACCAGTTTTAAACACGCCAATCTCACGTCCTTGTTTTGCTGGAAACCTTCTTAAACAGCGCCTTTTTAAAAATGCCATTTTTAAGGTGATAGATATGTTTTTAGTATTTAAAATTGTCTCAATGTCAATTGAAGTGTTTACACTGTTTACTATAGTCAACCTGACCTCCGTGACCTCTGACCACTGTGGTTGGTCAAAAACAGGGTGAGAAAGAAACGAGTTTGAAAACGCATTAAGGTCATCAGTGGGAGATGAGCACCTCAAAGCCACACCGTCCTTTGTTATAGCAAGTTAATTATTATTACTATTATTATATGTTTTTTTAGAATTATTATTATTATTATTATTATTATTATTATTAATAATAATAATAATAAAAAACTATATTAAAACTTAGCTAGTGAAATAATGTTGAATGCGTTTTATGATCTGACTGTTCAATGTAAACTTGAAACCAGCTTTCTTATCAGTTTGGCATTATCCTGGGGAAGTGTATAGCAAACTTTAAGCTCCCGAGTTAATAATCTATATATTTTGTCATTGATTAACCATCTAATATCGTTTGTGTTCTTTCTCGTATCCTTCAGCTTTTGCAACGCAGCTGTTCTAGCGTCTTCTCCGTGCGCGACGGGATCATTTAAGCCCGAAACATTTTTGTTCAAACCTCCGCCAGTCCTGATATTCTATATCCCGACCAAACCGCCTTTGTTAATGTTGCTGTTCCCAATGACGTTCACTGACTTTTTTGTGAAACCTGGACACACTTGTTTTTCGGTTGGATGTGTTTGTCAGCACGCTCCTTGTGTTGGGTGGGGTTTGGAGGTTTTATGGAATAAGCTTGACCTGCGATGCTACACGTCAGTGTCCGCTCCAACAGCATTGTTAACCACATTAGTGGAAAGCTGGGTGTCTGGGTTTCTCCGTCAAGAAATCATAAACTGTACCATACACTGTATCTTAAATTCCCGCCACCCCGCCCTCCTTTCTTTGTCCTCCACCCATCGGACCGTGTCAGTCGCCCAGCGGGAAGGATATAGTTAAATTGGGATTGGCCGTCCGCCGGCCAGTGGAAGTAGTGAGGCAGATACAGGGACAGACATATGGAGCTGATCAGGCATAGCAAGAGTGTGATGTCATCTGTGGCTGCATGGCTCCAGTGTTGTGGACAGTGGAGTGAAGATGGAGCTTGAAAGCCCCGAGCTCCACGTCCAGCCGCCACGACGAGGTTTTCCCACGTGAACGATAAATCTTTTGAGGATCCCATTGTCTTTGCGTTTGTTTTGTTATCTCGACTGTGATAGGCGCCTGAAATCGTTCGTTGTCAGATTTAACCCGATTTGATAAATTGTAATAGTCATCATTGTGTCGGTGGTAATAACACAGCTATAAAAGGTAAATATTATGGAGTTCAGAATTTTGTGATTCAGGGTTATTTATTCCATTCCATTGGGTTCCTCGATTTGTTTTTTGGAAAGTGGAAAAATTAAGAAAATTAGATTAGGTGAGATTATATATTTTGTGGGAAACAATACATACTTCAAATGTAAAACAAACAATTAAAAAAATATTCCGCTTCAGACTCCATGCAATTCCTTCACGGACCCCCGCGGGGGTCGCGTACCGCCGGGGCGTTGGCAACGGTTAGTCCCGGAAAAGCCGTTTTAGAGACGTTTTTTTTTTCCAGTCACGACGGAGCCGTAACGTCTTTAATGAAATAACCTGAGCAATGAAGGGGATTCTGTCGCCCGCTACTTCGCTCGGTTTTCAGTTTCCGCGAACAGAGCGCCCGCGGCGCCCAGCGACCTCAAGCCATTTTTATCCACTTTATTATTATTTGGTATTTACGTTTTCACGATTGAAGAGTGTAACAATAAATCATAATTATAAAACAATAATAATAATAATGATAAGCCCCCCCAAAAAAAAAAAAAAAAATATATATATATATGTGTGTGTGTGTGTGTGTGTGTGTGTGTGTGTGTGTGTGTGTGTGTGTGTGTGTGTGTGTGTGTGTGTGTCGTTTATCCCCGGGAGGGTTAAAGAGCCGCGTGCGACCCCTGACCCACAGCGGTATCATTCCAGCTGCACCGCTCTCTGCTGCCGGAAGAGGGCGCTGGTGACCCGTCCCCCTCCCGTCCCCCTCTCCTTCTCCGAGTCGCGGCTCCCTCCGCTCCCCTCATCCATCCGAGGCATAGACGAGAGGGAGGGAGAGAAAAAATCTGCTCCTGCTTTTCCGGTCTGCTCGCCCCAATTTCCTCCCGAGTCACCTCCGGCGTTCGAGCGAGAGGGGACGCGAGCGGAATCCGAGCCGAGATCCGCCGCCGCCGCGGGGGGGAGGGCGGGGGGGGGGGGGGAGGGATCGGACGTTCGCGCGTGGATCCACCCACGCGCCTCTAGTATCATTCGCCTTTTTGATTCCGAGGACCCCGAACGGCGCGTCCCCGGAGACGTGTGCGCCTGAGTGTGTGAGGTGGAGCGGAATGCACCGACCGAGGGGAGAGCGCACGGCTCGCACCGCGGCCGGTACTGGCCGCTCCGCCGCACGCACTCCGCTGACTTGGGTTTCCACGCGGGAATAAGGGGATTTTGTTGTTTTTTTTGGTTTTGTTTTTTTTTTTCTACCTCGCGACGCCATCTAGGACGTATTCGGACCGAATGGACGTGGCCAAGGATGGGATGTTCAAATCTTTAATCCGGTGGTGATGAGAAGACCGACTCCGGTCCAAGTGGATCCTGGCTGCTGGTGTGCTGCCAGAAACATCTGGAAAGGATAACTGAGGAAAACACCCCCACCCCCAACCCCACCACCACCACACCCCCGACCCCCCCCCCCCCCCACCCCCAACCCCACAAGACTGGAAAAATAATTCACATCTCAAGACATGTTTTTAAGATTTATGACTGCAGACTGACGTGTTTTGCTTTCTATTTCGATGTGCCATGGGAGGGTTTGGTTGCACTGTCCAAGAGAGTCAGAGCTTTTGCTGCACCGACAAGACACGGACACGTTGGATAATCTGAGCCCTTGAGTGCATTGGATAGGTGATTCAAAGGCCACTGCCACCCCTGGCAAAAAAAACCCCAAAAAACAAAAACATCATCTCATTCCTATCATCTCCAGGAATGCTGTGAAAATGTGTGCCGCAAGGTTCAGCGGGAGCCTCAATGGCTTTGCGGAGGAGGCCACCAATGGCACCGGGAGCCCCGGACCCGCCACGGTCTCCCGGATGCTGGACTGGACGGAGGCCGGGCCCCGCGTCCTGCACAGCCTGGAGATGGGCACCGTGATGACCGTCTTCTACCAGAAGAAGTCCCAGCGGCCGGAGAGGAGAACGTTCCAGATTAGGCAGGACACACGGCAGATCGTGTGGAGTCGGAACCCAGACAAGATAGAAGGAGAGAGTGAGTATGGAGTGAATGGGAAGTCAGTCGTCCGGGGGGGATCAGCGTAGGCCTACGACATGGAATAACCTTCCATCCACTGACGGTCCCATGCGCGTCGCCCTGTTTACAGAGTGGTGTTGATTTGACGTTTACCTGAATGCTGACCGCAAATAATCTGACAGACATCGGTGTCCTGTCTTTGTGCATGTGAAACCGAAGACTCTATGGCTGTCTTTGTGTGCCTGTCTACTTTGTGTGTATTGATTTCCTTTGTTATGAATGGATTGGAGTGCCACCGCATTTGGAGCCCTACTCACATCGTCGCCTCTCCCCTCACCCTGTGCTGTGAGTTGGGGGTCGCGCCACCCTCACCCACCCCTTCCTATCCTTCGCGGTCCGGTCATCTCTGCAGACAGAAGGATCGTGACCCCTTGCTTCCTCCGTGTCCCAGTAGCTCTCCAGACGGATTGGCCGACCACGTTAGAGGTCCGGTCCTCCCCGCCCAGCCGTAAGCATCCTGTCTACCCGACGTGCTGACTGGCTGCAGGCCGGGAGGACCGAGGGGAAGAAAGCTGGAGCCGTGTCAAGCGGCGGTGGCTTACTTAGTGGCCAGTTGTGCCGTTACATTGTCTTGGTGAGGCCTGGTTCTCGCCGGGGCGTGGATGCCATTGTCTGGGCTGCTGGTGTTAGTGGCCTTGGCGGAGGCCAATTCCCGGCTGTTAATAGGGAGGAGCATCCCGGGGGTTAACTGTTTCCCGAGTGAAAGGGGTCTTTTCAGGGCCCATTTAGACAGGCGCTTGTGTGTTTCACACTAGATTTCTTTAGTTCTTGGAAAAAACTTGTCTGGATTGCGATTCTGGGATGTGCTTTGTTCCAGCCCTGAGCCTGTGTAATAGACACTTGTTCACATCTTATCTCACTTTGTCGGTTTTCTCTTCGCTCTCCAGTAATCCACCTCCCAGTAAAACGTTACAGTAGAGTATGTGGCGTCTTTTATAGCCTCTCTACACGGCTAAGCCTTGGCTTAAGAGCCTTGTTAATAATTTATTTGCCATCATAAAACACATAAACCGTATCTCAGCTAATCCAAAGGAGCAAAGGAGCGAACCGTGCTTATCTGGAGTGTGTGCAAACTCACCGATACAGTCCAATCACGTAAAAGAAAACACACACACACACACACACACACACACACACACACACAATAACACCCAAGAAGACCACCACATGACTTTCACACTCACAGAAACTGTTAGACCAACATTTACACGCTGCCCCCCTTTGGAGAACCCCAGCGTTATATATTCCAAGAACTCAGTGGGTCCCCAGCCGCCATGCAGCTCTCCTCTTCTGCTTTTCACTTTATCTCCAGCAGCTGTTTGACTCTGTTCTGTCTCACCTCACTCCCTCCCCAGACTCCCATTTTATTTCCTCTTCCGCTGCTATTCTCACACTTTATTTTGCTCTTGCTCTTAAGAGCAGTTCACCTTTTGCAGCGGCTCTCTCTTGTCACGTCTGACTAACAGTCATGTATGTCTGACAACCCCCCCCCCCTTTCTTTTTTTTACTAATTTTCCTTCTTTGTTTTTTTATGGCCTTGTACATTTTTCTTGCTGTTTGTTTCATAATAAAGGAGCTTCACCTCATACGTTACATTGCTATTCACATACACGGGTTATTCGTCGAGATGAGCGGTGAATATTTTGAATCCTGAGGTACAGGAAGGGGCAGGTTATCAGGGAACATCTTACTTCCTGCTTCAGATTGAAGGACAGAGCTCAGGGAAACAAAGGACCGGCGTCCTTCACAGGAAAAGCAATGGAGGCAAGAATGTTTATAGACGCACGGTCGTGGATCCCTGCAATCGACAACAATCAGCATCCCATTTGATTTTATGGGACTTTTTTTTTATCATGACCGTACCCCTCGGTGGCTTCTTATTATAAAAAACTGCACAAATTAAAGCCAGACATCTGGCATATAGTAATGTCATGGGCCGTACAGGAGCAATTTGTTTTAAAGCGTGAGAAGTGTTCTGTAATTATCAACGGCTATCCGTTCTGCTCAGCTGTCTGCATAACTTTGAGGGCACACAACAGCATTGGGAAAATTCAGAAGAAGTACCATGTCATGCCCAACGGGGCCAGATGCATGAACCTTTGACCTCACTGAAGTCATACGGTGACATATTATACCGTATTGGAGCCATAGTAAACTCGGTATGAATTAGGTCTGTACTGTGTTAATTCTCTTTGTATCTCTGATGTATCTCCAACCAGTCCTCCTCCGCCTTGGTGTTCCTCTAAGTTTACATTTAGACTTTCCGTCCAAAGCACTCCCGTTTATCCCGTTTATAAGCACTCCTATTATCACAAACAACGAAAACCGCCTGGACCGCGATAAAAGGATTCGGCAGGGGAGGAGCCTTGATACCTACGCGCACCCGCATCTTGTCCCGTCCGTGCTCTCTTGTCTCACGGCAGAAGGTGTGAGGACGGGCACGGTCAAGGCCAGAGAAGCGCGGGGTAGCGATATTGTCCTTCGTTCAGACTAAATGACGGGAAGCAATAAAGAGTGGAACAAAAAAAAAAAAAAGAGGTTGGTTTCGGTTGGGTATTTTTAATATTGCTTTGTGAGGATGTTGAGTCACCTCCACTTCCAAGTCCCAACGCCGCTTTCATTTGTACCGGACCAAGCGTGCAAAGTACAGGGTCACAGAGATGCGGAATGGAAACAGTTCCTATTGCAGAGCAAGTCGTTGACGGCTCATATGTGAGAGTGAGTGATCTGAGTTTCAGTCTGTGTGTGTGTGTGTGTGTGTGTGTGTGTGTGTGTGTGTGTGTGTGTGTGTGTGTGTGTGTGTGTGTGTGTGTGTGTAGACTGTGGCTAGCACCAAAACCCGCTGCCAGCAAAAAAGTACGGACACGTTTCCATCTGAGGGTAATATACTGTAGCTCTCTCTTAATCTCATGCCAACCCCCTGCTCCCTGTCATCTCCACATGTTGCAGACTCAGATTGAGACCAGACTTGTGCTTCTCTTTTCGGCTCCCAAACAACAGCGGGCAGCTGGATTAGGCCGACTGAGGAGCATTAGGTCTTGGACTACGCTTCTCAGATCTTTTATCTGCTCGTTGGAGTCATGATCTGTATTTACTTAATGTGTTAAATAAAAGATAGTTGTCTGGCTTGCTTGATAATCTCGTCTCAGTTTAGCTGATTGGGCCGAGTATGGTTGAAGGGGTTTAGGGTTAGGGTTAGGGTTAGGTTTAGGTTAGGGTTAGAGTTTCAGTTAGAGCTTTAGGCTGTAGTATACTGTAGGCTGTAGAAAAATAAATGTGAAGTTCAATTTCAGCCACGTGAGGCCACGCCAGGGCTATAGGCTTTCAACCGCCAGTTCCGTCCATATATGTTTTTGTATATTTGCTTGAGACATCTGCTTAGAAAGTAAACAAGAGTGAGTTTTCCTTGAGGGCGTGTCGACTGTGTGGCAAGCTCACACCATGTCACTGTTTGAGTCCAGAGTTTACATCACGCTGCGTGGTCAGTTCCCCGACTTAGCCTCGCCGCAGTCTGTTGAGACTCAGTGCAGGAGTTTTGGTGTGTGTGTGTGTGTGTGTGTGTGTGTGTGTGTGTGTGTGTGTGTGTGTGTGTGGGTGTGTGTGTGGGCGTGTGTGCTTGTGTGTGTGCGTGCGTGTGTGTGTGTGCGCGCGTGTGCATGTGTGTTCTTGCTGCTGACATCTACACAGACACACTCACACAAATAGAGACATTTCAGTATTTTGGCAGAGAGGCTGTAATGTGAGCGAGATGCTCTGGCGTAATTTATGTTGCGCATATTTTGCGCTCACACAACACTATCCCTCTTGTCCTCCCCCAGTTGACATACGGGAGATCCGGGAGCTCCGGCCGGGTAAGGGCTCCCGGGATTTTGAACGCTATCCAGAGGAGGCGAGAAAACTGGACCCCGCCCACTGCTTCATCGTCCTGTACGGCCTGGAGTTCCGCTTGAAGACCCTCAGTGTGGCCGGTCAGTGTGTTGGTTATGATTTCCCGTCCTCTGTCATAAACACTCTTGCAGGCACATAAAGAGAAGTTACCGCAGTGCCCCTGAAATAGCTATCACCTTGTAATACAGCTCTAAAGTGTATAATCCAATTTATATATTTTTATAGTCCAATTTATCAGATTTCAGTGTGCTGTCGGCTCAGTGGCTTGATGCTTTTTGTTGACTGTGGGTCCGTGCTTCATGTGTGTCTCAGCGTTCAGCGAGGAGGAGGTGAGCATGTGGATCTCTGGGCTGAACTGGCTGATGATGGACACGCAGAGAGCGCCAGCGCCGCAGCAGACGGACAGGTGTGCCAGAATGTGCAGGGTTCTTTTTACTGCACACGTGGTTGACCACATGGCAAATAATACCTCAAAGATTCGGCGCTTCATTGAATTAATTCATATCAATGGTAATACATTAGAACAACTATTAAAGTGGTTAAAGTGGGTTAAGGGAATGGATAGATGCATGGATAATGGATGGATGGATAAACAAACTAACAAATAAACAAACAAATGAATAAATACAATTTGTATTTTGTGATTTCTCCCTGGCAACGTTGTCAGTTTGGGTGTTTTGCTAATTGTTTTGAAGCAAATGGATATAATAAACATTCATAAAAATAGATCAAATAAACATTGGACAATGCCTACAAAGGTATTTCTGTTATTATACGCTTGTTGTATTCCCTCTTTACAAGTAATAAACTAGTTGTGAGGTGGTCATACATTACTTTGTGCTGTGTGACTGATGTGAGGATATTTTTTTCCTTCCCCTGTAAGAGCCAAAGCTTATTTTTGAAATACAAATGTAATGAATGTTACGAAATAAATTAAAGTCACAGGGAAGGTTGAACAAAATAATCAGGTCTGTGTGTGAGGTCATTTTGTTTCCCTATACTCGACCATTTCCACCTTAAAAGATGTGAAAAAGTACCACACCAGATCAGTAAAAAAGATGGTGGTGGGGAAATGCGGTGCAAATATTTGTTTTAGGATGAAAATGTTTACTGCGGCTGAATCTCTGCGGAGGTAGATCCTGGCTTGGCACGGCGTGTGGAAGAGGACAGGGAGGAGTGTGAGTGTGTGTGAGGATATGGAGAAGAAAAATTTAGTTGTGGTTTCAACATTATATGCAGAATATCCGTTTATAAACCCTCGTCGGAAATCAAAATGTCTGTTTGTAAACTAAACTAAGCCTTTTTTTTTTTTTTTTTTTAAATCGTAAATCCACCATTTCAATCCGGATGCAGAAACAGCCCTTGAAAAACGAAACAGCCCCTCTGACAAATAATCCAACACAGCTTTTGAGGGAACTTTTTTTTTTGAGGGAACCTTCTCTGCCTTTCCTCAACTTTTGTTCAACTCTTTTCTTTCACCTCTCCGCAGGTGGCTGAGGAAGCAGTTTGAAGTCATGGACAGGAGTCATGAGGGCAGGTGAGCGCCATGTCAACACCCTGTCGCAGCAGGTAGAAACAAGGCATTGGGACGTGACCAGATCTATGTCTGTTATCTCTCCGGCTTTGACTCCCAGACGTGCATGCTCTCACACCCGGACAGGCTTCTATTCGGGTGGAAGCAACTCCAACACAAACAGCCTGCCACCGTCTGATAAGGAGCAGGAAGTGATGCAATGGGGCGGGAGAGGGCAACTTCCGGCTGGTTATGGAAATAGAAGTGAGGAGGGAAAGGTGGGGGGGGGTGAGAGACCAGGTCCTCTCACGGTAGAGGTCCCAGACACCCCCTGCTGAGGTGTATGTTCTTCCTGTAGGGACATGACTTGTAGCATCCATGGCTGGATTCTTCTGTTTGCTTTCCTCTCTCATTTCCTTGTTTATTCCATCAGCAGTGATTGATGCTGTGTGTGTGTGTGTGTGTGTGTGTGTGTGTGTGTGTGTGTGTGTGTGTGTGTGTGTGTGTGTGTGTGTGTGTGTGTGTGTGTGTGTGTGTGTGTGTGTGTGTGTGTGTGTGTGTGTGCGTGCGTGCGTGCGTGCGTGCGTGCACGTATGTGTGTGCGCGTATGTGTTTTGTTAATCAGGAAAGTGATTGCCCATGTGGCATTTCCCCCCGAAAAAGGGAAAGAAAATCAGAGCTAAAAGACATCAGGCTCAAGGAAACATTCAGCCGAGGAGGAAAACAAACGATGAGGATATAAGTGAGGTCAGCTGTACGAGCCTTCGGGCAGGGGTTCCCAACCTGAGGTGCACGGCCACCGTGGGGGGGGGGTCACAGACATAAAACTCAAGTATTGCTTCAAAAAGTGTTGTTACATATATGAATTGTAACAGAATCCTTAACTATATGTTCTAATATACTGTATGACCCTGAAAACCACACTCTCTCCACCATGGAAACAGAACCAATTCAGACAAAAATGGCAATACAAAAAAAAGCGCGCTGCGTCTTTTTCATTCAGGGGGGTGTCCAATTGAATAAGATTTGATTAGGGTGTCTCTCTGGCAAAAAGGTTTGGGAACCGCGGCCCTAAGAGGACGGGGCAGAAATATAAAGGTAAAGAACACTCTGTGTTCTCAGCCTTGTTCAGACTCGCCCCCCTCTTCCGCCTCCAGCAGGAGGACTGTCCCCTGCTCACCAGCCATTCCTGTTGAGCCTAAACAATGAAAACCACGCAGAACATTTTCCCCCCATTGCCCTTGAGTGTGGAGAAGTGGAACCTGAGCAGCAGCGTTATCTTAAGCCTTACAGCGCCATCTGCTGGGCAGAAGAGCACCAACCGGACCCTCGACGTTGATTTTGAGACTTAAAGGCTCTTTTTCAGCTCAGATGACCACATTGCGTTCTAAACGACTACCTTTGTATCACATTAAGGGACCAGTAATGGACCTCTGTCCTTCAGCGTCTTCCTGTTCGTGGTGGGTGTTTTGATGCCTTTCTGGGACACAAAGTGGTGTCACCCCCTCTGATGGTGTCACCCGGTCCGCGACCCACTAGTGACTCCACTGAACCCACACAGCCTAACATAAATCCCATGGCATAGAAATCCATTTGGCGCAGTTCAAAGTGAATTTAAAAAAATATCCTCTATCAGCGGTGACGAGTTATTCATATTCTATAAAGCGATCGAAGGGAAAACTAAGGTTATCACCCTCACGTAAAATACGTCATCGTCCCGTATTTGACAATTAAGTCTTGCGTGCCGTTTTGAATCAATATAGCATTGAAATCTAAACTCTCGAAAATAAAAATATTTGAATCAACAATTTAACCTGACAAAGATTTTACATCGGCTTCGATGTCAGTGTTGCCAAATGTAGGTGGGATCATGCATGTGTAACGTCTGCACAGTACGGTTTGAAATAACAGCATCTTCACTAAAATAACTAAAGAGGGAATCAATGAACGAATGGAAAAACTAAAAGAAGTGTAGGAAGCAGTTCTGAACTATTTCTGCCAGATCTCTAGGATCGATCACCAATTCGTCCTCAAAGTAGCTCTTGGCAGAAGGCGTAGACTCAAACCGTCACATGGTTTTGGGTGGAGGATTCCGTTCATTTCGTTCACTTAAAAGATTCGGTCAAGAGGAACGAATTGTTCGCGAACTGCCCCCAGCGCTACTTCCTGTTTCTTTTCCTCCTCCAGCATCACAGTCAAGGATGTGAAAACACTGCTGCCTCAGATCAACTTCCGAGTCCCGAACATGCGCTTCCTCAAAGACAAGCTACAGGTGAGACTACAAGTAAAACAACCGACAAGTTAAGTTCAAAGCTGGGTTTTTTCAAACTTGGGGGAAAAAAAATTTGGACATATATAAAAATATATATCTTTTTTCTTTTTTCTTTATTTTGAACCAAAAAGTTCCAATCTCAAATGCATTCCCATGTAACAATTCTCTGTCAATTTAGTAGAACGAGTGTAGTGCCAAAGAATAAAGAATATTAATAAATCATAATTGGCAAGAGAGGATTTCTGGGAATAAATGCCCAACTTGTTTTAAGGTGCAGATTATACAGATATATATTTAAATATTCTGCTAAAGAATTTGTGGTTATGAAAATATGTTATACTTTTTAAAATAAGTTGTATATCCTGCAATATATCATTGTTTAAATATATTATTGGATAAATTCTATCATATATGATAATTACAGTATATTATTAAACTACCCAGGTTTAAAGTTACCGAGCAAACCAGTACATCCCCCTTTGTGAGACTGAGTCAGATTCATTCGGTTGAAGTTGATGATGCTTTCTTTCTCTCTTCCTGTCTGCGCAGGAAGTAGAGGCCAGGAACGACCTCTCGTACCCCAACTTTGCACAGCTCTACAGAACACTGATGTTCGACGCACAGAGGAGTGTGAGTATGCATTGCGTAGTTTGCCCATACACACACACACACGCGCGCACACGCACGCACACACACACACACACACACACACACACACACACACACACACACACACACCGGCTAGGTGACGTGTGTATTGTTTATGCTTCTCCCACCTCCCTGTGCCTCCCCCGCTCCCTCCCCTCTCTCCTCCCAGATTATTGAGCAGCTGGAACTCTCCTTCCCCCTGCGGTGAGTCCCACCTCCTCTCCCCCCTCTTTCCTTCCCCCCTTTTCCTCCCTCAGCCCTTGTTCCTAATCTTCCCACTTACCTCTTGTTTTAAACATGCTTTTAACAGATTTCGAAAATGGCAAATTTATTTTGTCATTTTAAAGCCATATAATTGCTTTATTTGCAGTGCCTTTATTTTCCCCTCCCACCTTGTCTCATTGACTCCTAATATTCATTTCCATTTAAATAACTCATTCGTGGTCGGGGTGCCCACTTATTGTAAGTAGCCACACTCTAATCTCCCCATTAGCAGTAAAATATGAAATGTGAATATGAATCTATACTGTATTTGTGATAGTTCACTTTAAAGCTATAGGCTGTTCACGTGGATGATCTGTAGCTCCTTCACTATTTATTCAAAATCAGTAATAAAATATTATGTATGTATATATATACGTATATATAATATTATAATAACATATTGTCTTTTTAGGAACGTTGACAGACCAGAACTATGCCAGATCTCCCTTTACGACTTCCAAAAGTTCCTACAGATGGACCAGAAGGTACTGGTGGACTCTTTCGCTATTAGGATTTTTTTGTAACGTTATTAACATCCTTTTTTTAAATCTCAGGAGTCGTGGGCGTCCGACGTGGGTCGTGTCAGAGAGTTTCTCATGGGGTATCTGCGCGGCGGAGCCCAGCCCGAGCCCATGCTGCAACTGGACGAGGTGATAAACCTACACACACACACACACACACACACACACACACACACACACACACACACACACACACACACACAATACGTGCTCCTCCTTCACACTTAACATCTGATATGTTTTTCTTTCTTTCTTTTTTTTTTTTTAAGTTCCTGACATTCCTGTTCTCTAAAGAGAACTCCGTGTGTGACCCCCGACCTTCCGCCGTGGTCCCCGAAGACATGAAACAACCTCTGTCCCAGTACTGGATCTCCTCCTCGCATAACACGTAGGTTGCTCTCCCTCCCCGTCTCTCGCTCTCTCAGTCTCTATTTATCTCTCATTTAATGGATGATTCCACAGGGTAGAATAACAATGATCCAGGCGCTGTGGTCTTCATGCATCATTAGTCTGTTGCTGTACTGGTTGACTGGGCGAGGCACAGGAAACATCAACGCTAAAATCACATCATTTAAATGTAGTGTGGATTTATACCGTACCATAATGTTTATACTAGTATATACCTGTATATGTACAGTAAAATGCAAAACATTTGAAGTCAGTTTCTTTAATCGTTTTTTTGAATTTTGAAGTATGAAAAATGTCCAGTCACTGGTTTCTGGTCATTGTTTGAGAGCTAAAGTCGCTAAATCGAACAGGGCGCATTTCCTCAAGCCTTCCTAGCCTAAGAAGGAACACATTAAAGACCCCTGCAGAGTAGTAGACTAGTAGAGAGAGTAGTACTGTACATATTTGTATACTTTCTGGAATTTTGACATAGATTTAGGAGGCTGTTAAGATGTCCTCCTTCAGCTGGAAAATCAGGGAATGACTAAAACAGAGTTAATTAGGTCCAGGAAAACTGGAACAACAATTGGACACGTGGCCTCTGCCTGTCATAGTTATAAGTAAATGAGGGAAAACGAGGGAGGAAAGGAGAGGGATGTAACCAGGAGGGTGCTGGGGATGTGTTCAAAGCAGGTGCTGGTAGTGTGTGTGTGTGTGTGTGTGTGTGTGTGTGTGTGTGTGTGTGTGTGTGTGTGTGTGTGTGTGTGTGTGTGTGTGTGTGTGTGTGTGTGTGTGTGTGTGTGTGTGTGTGTGTGTGTGTGTGTGTGTGTGATGAGACCCAATGTTTCCAATTGCAAATTCTGAATTTTGACTCTCATGAAGTGCCTTTAAACTTCTCATAGGGAGCCCATCCCTCTGTCTTTGCCCTTGTGTATCTCCACCCCTTATCCCTTCACCAGGTACCTGACGGGGGACCAGTTCTCCAGTGAGTCGTCTCTGGAAGCCTACGCCCGCTGCCTGAGGATGGGCTGCCGCTGCATCGAACGTAAGTCCCACACCAGACTGGATCCTTGCTCCTGAGGAGACTCGTTTTTTATACCATATTCTGGTTATTTTAATGACAGTTGACTGCTGGGATGGACCGGACGACCTGCCCATCATCTACCACGGCCACACCCTCACCTCCAAGATCAAATTCCTGGACGTGCTCTACACCATCAAGGAGCATGCCTTCGTCACCTCAGAGTGAGTCTGCTGTCCACTTCCACTCTGCCCGACTTTAACTGTTGGTGTGTGTCTGTGTGTGTGCGTGTGTGCGTGTGTGACCCTTCTCCTCTCCTGTTTTGCAGGTATCCCGTGGTCCTGTCCATCGAGGACCACTGCAGCGTGGTCCAGCAGAGGAACATGGCCACCCACTTTAGGAAGGTGTTCGGAGACCTTTTGCTCACCAAGCCCGTGGACAGCAACGCGGAGGAGCTGCCGTCGCCGCACCAGCTCCGCAGGAAGATCCTCATCAAGGTCAGTCGAGGCTCAGGTCCAGTTTTTTTGTATTATCCTTTATCACAGTTTCAGTCTACAAAGGACAAAGGACAGTTTGATGCAACCCCCTGAACTTCAGCCCTAAACCCTCAAATGGGATGTTTGAGGGTTTAGGCAGAAATCCCAAAGGGAAAAGTGTGGAAGCAGAGAATGGGGTCTTCTTGGGATTATTCAGAATACTGAATGGAAAAATCGAGTCGTATTTTAGGAAAATAGACACACAGAAAGGGACACATTTTGAAAGCTTTCTCTATTTCTATTTAGATTATTTGTACACTCACCTCGCAAACCCCGCTTCCCGCAGGAAAGTGTTCAGGACTTTAATATTTGGCATTTTTTTTAACACATCTCTCAGCACAAGAAGCTGGTGGAGGGCACCCTGTACGAAGAGGTGACCTCAGCCAGCTACTCCGAGAATGACATCAGCAACTCACTGAGGAATGGCATCCTCTACCTGGAGGACCCCATCGATCACGTGAGTGTGCAGGAGAGCAAATTCCAGAAACAAAAAGAGATATTTGCAGTTTCTGTGCTTAGTGTGATGACAGGGCCGCCCATAAGGAGGGGGGGGGGCATTGGGGGGCAGCAATAATCTCTTTTTTCTGTTCATATAAAATAATTATGTTTAATAATGTTCATAGAAAAGCAAGATTAAATAGTCGAAAGAAATCCATCAGTTATTTTCTGTGTGTTGCGTGCGTGTGTGTGTGTGTGTGTGTGTGTGTGTGTGTGTGTGTGTGTGTGTGTGTGTGTGTGTGTGTGTGTGTGTGTGTGTGTGTGTGTGTGTGCGTGCGTGCGTGCGTGCGTGCGTGCGTGCGTGCGTGCGTGCGTGCGTGCGTGCGTGCGTGCGTGCGTGCGTGCGTGCGTGCGTGCGTGCGTGCGTGCGTGCGTGCGTGCGTGCGTGCGTGCGTGCGTGCGTGCCTGCCTGCGGGTGTGTGAGACAGACATGGACACCGCACTACTTTGTGCTGACCAGCAATAAGATCTACTACTCCGAGGAGACATCCCGCTATCAGACGTCTGAGGAGGAGGAGGAGGAAGAAGGAAAAGAGGTATTGGCGCCGAGGGACATGACATTCAGGGTTGTAGCCGAGCGGGAAAACGCTATGTGTCACGTCAAAACTCCCCCTTCTCTTCTCCCCCATCTCTTCTCCGCCTCCTCCTCCTCCTCCTCCTCCTCCTCCTCCTCCTCCTCCTCCTCTCCCTCGTTCCCAGGAGTGCAACAACAACGAGCAGCACTGTGCTGAGCGCTGGTTCCACGGGAAGCTGGGTGGAGGGCGGGACGGGCGGCAGGTGGCGGAGAAGCTCCTTCAGGAATACTGCGAGGGCGGAGCGAAGGACGGGACCTTCCTGGTGCGAGAGAGTGAGACCTTCGTGGGGGACTACACCCTCTCCTTCTGGTCAGTAGCAATTAGGGGCATTTCCATGGGTTGAGTTTCCTCTTCTGCAATCTGAATAAATGTCTTATCACATGATGATAAGCTTATGTAATGAGGACAATGTGGCATAACAAACAAAAATAGACGTTTGAATTATAAATTTAAATTATTTGCATGACAATTAATCGTCACCTAAAATGCCATCATCATGATTGCCCAAGCAGAGATACCATCAGCGAGAAGAGGAAAATTACTTTCGACTTTCGATGCAGGACCAGTTGAGAGTAATTAACTTTTATTGAATGTTAAGTTTTGGTACAAACTTGGTAGCATATGTGTTTTAAACTACAGCCTCTGTGTTATTGGCACTTTTGGTCTGGGTGTTACGTATGGCTCCATAGTAGTGATGCAAGACTAGCAAACGATTCGTTCATAGTGAACAGATCTTTTAAATGACAGGCATTTGGCATAATTTATACTGAATTGGACCGGAATAAGTCATTTTAGACAATCAATTATTATGGTGATTCACAATTTGCATTTCTCTGCCAAAATAGATTTTTTTAAAGAGAATTAGGCTCAAATATTTTCTAGGATTCACGGTTTTCATTCTTCTGCCTGAATATTTTTTTTTTTGACAAATTTGACATGAACTCCATTCACAACGCAGACTCTTCTGACTTTCGTTCATCACTCAAAAAAGTCGGCCCTTGCTCACCGTAAATTTCACCACCTGAATCAAAGACACAAAGAGTTGGTCTGAATCGAATAACTCTTTTTACCGAGTCACTCATCACGAACCGAATCTCAAAAAACGGGCTGAACCTTTGACCCCTGCTCAATAACACCCGCTGTTCCCTCCGTCCGCCCCGTCCAGGCGCTCCGGGCGGGTCCAGCACTGCCGGATCCACTCTCGCCAGGAGTCAGGCTCCACCCGCTTCTACCTGACGGACAACCTGGTGTTCGACAGCCTGTACCGCCTCATCTGCCACTACAGAGACACGCCGCTGCGCTGCAACGAGTTCGAGATGCGGCTCGGGAGCCCCGTGCCGCAGCCCAACGCGCACGAGAGCAGAGAGTGAGTTTGACGCTGGAGAGAGAGAGAGGGACGTTCGAACAAAGGAACAGACGGACATACATGCAGATAGAACACCGATAGATACATTGGAGAGTTGTCGTGTTGATTAAACGCCCGAAACGAGGCCGGGCGTGTGACTCTGCCTCTCCGGTTTTCCAGGTGGTTCCATTCCAGCCTATCGCGGGTTCAAGCCGAACACATGCTCATGCGCGTTCCCAGAGACGGAGCCTTTCTGGTGCGGAAGCGAAGTGAACCCAACTCCTTCGCCATCTCCTTCAGGTGAAGCACGTCGACACGGTCGTAAGAGATACCTGTGTCTGATGCATTCACTTTTTAGAAAAAGTATCTCCAAAAAAGTAAATAATGGACAAAAAACAACAGAAACACTAAAGGAGTCAGCTTTTTATATCCTATATCCATATTTAAACTAGATTGATGTCGGGTTTTGTAAAATAAAATATTAATGATAATGATTTTTTCACGATCCATGTTTGTTTTTGTCCGTCTTGCTCTCTCTCTCTCTCTCTCTCTCTCTCTCTCTCTCTCCCCCTCCACCTTCAGGGCGGAGGGGAAGATCAAGCACTGTCGCATCCAGCAGGAGGGGCGTCTCTTCATGCTCGGCAGCTCGGCCGAGTTTGAGAGCCTGGTGGACCTGGTCAGCTACTACGAGAAGCACCCTCTGTACCGCAAGATGAGGCTCCGCTACCCCATCAACGAGGACACCCTGGATCGCATGGGCACCACGGTTAGACAGGGCGGGGCCGGAGACCTTTCCTCGGGGGGCAAAACCCTTTGTTGTCCGATCCACCCATTCGGCTAGAAAGAAAAAAGAAACACACATAGGTGGAATCAAAATACAAGTGGAAATGAACTGTGCTCCTGTTAACTTTTCCAGGAGCTTGACTATGGGGCGCTGTACGAAGTGCGCACCCCGCACTTCTATGTGGAGGCCAACAAGATGCCCACGGCTCGGGTAAGCGAGACTTTCCAAAAACGCGACGCAATCGACTTGGCGTTGACATCGCCGGTGTTTAATTTATGTTTTGGTCATTGTTTGCTCTTCTCTCCCTGCTCCTAGTGCATGGTCAAGGCCCTGTACGACTACCGGGCGCAGAGGGAGGACGAGCTGTGTTTCCCCAAGCAGGCGCTCATCGTCAACGTGGAAAAGCAGGAGGGAGGCTGGTGAGTGTGGCTGCCGTGGTTGGTTTCCGTGTGTCAACAACATTCGATTTATCCATCTTGAGCCTTGGGAGATGAGCAATGTGTGTTTCTTACCTGCACACGCCCGTGTTTTTCCTCCCGATGTCTAGGTGGCGAGGGGACTACGGAGGCAAGAAGCAGCTCTGGTTCCCTGCCAATTACGTGGAGGAGGTTCCCAGTTCTCCCACCAGAGAGCCGGATGAGACGGTGAGTTAAGAAACAGATCTGGACAATTATTATTATTAATAATAATTATAACAATAATGATTTTCTCATTGATGGATTTCACCTGTCGTGGTCCAGGCCACAGAGAACAGCCCTCTGGGAACCTTCCTGAAGGGCTTCATCGACGTTCCCACCTGCCATGTTGGTGAGTTCCGAAAGCAGTTTTAATCTGTTATCTCCAAATGCAACTGTGATTGAACACACACCCATCTGTCCATCCATCCATCCACCCACCCATCCCTCTATCCATCCATCCGTCCATCCATCCATCCATCCATCCATCCACCCACCCATCCCTCCATCCATCCGTCCATCCATCCATCCATCCATCCATCCATCCACCCACCCACCCCTCCATTCATCCATCCATCCATCCATCCGTCCATCTATCCATCTATCCATCCGTGTATTCGCTCCGTCCATCCAGTGGTTTTGAAGGATGGGAAGAGTTCCAGGCCCTTTGTGTTCACGGTCCACTCCCAGCAGCTGTCCTCTCACCCCGCCCAGTCGCTGGACGTGGCGGCTGACACCCTGGAGGACCTGGGCGGCTGGGTCGGCAAGATTCGAGAGGCTGCGCAGAACGCCGACGCTCGGGTAAGTGACTTACCAAGGGCTTCTGACACTCTTATAAAACAGAGAAATCTATCAAAAAAATGGGTCGAGCACAACATAACAGTAACAGTTTACTCGGCTCAGAAAGGGATTATCAGAGGGATTTTTTTCGGTTGGTTGATAAAGTCTAGTATTTAATTTCTATTGATTTTTGTGTAAGAAATTACTCTCTCATTTGGAGTTAAAGTGGTAATCCATAACATTGTTTTGTTTAAACTGGGGGGGTTGTGTGATGATTATTTACCAAGAATTTAAGATTTGAATTATAATAAATATTATTAAACAGGAGTGATTGGTCACCGCTCCACGTTTTATTTTTTATTATTTTTTAAGGGGCTGTTTTGATTTTTTTGATTGACTATTTGTTAACAGATGTTATCTTTATTGTTAACAGATGCAGGAGGAAAAGCAGATGGAAAGACGGAAGAAGATCGCTGTGGAGCTTTCCGAGCTGGTGGTATACTGTAGACCTGTGCCTTTCAACGAGGAGAGTAAGAATCCCAATGTCTTGTTTTCTGCCCCGGTCTTGGTTTGTAAATGCATTGTTTCATCAGGGTGTTGTTTCAACTCAGTGGTGGCGTGGCCGAGAAGTCTGAGGTGCTGGATTAAGGCCCTGGTCGCTTTGGGGGGGGGGCGTGGGTTCAAATCCCATCGCTCTCAGGGAAGATTTTATCAGAATTTCTCTACAGGGATCAATAAAGTGTTATTTTATCTTACGAAGCCAAAGGATAAAATGTTGGCAGCGCGGTGGCTCAGTGATAGCGCTGTTGCCTCACAGCAATGAGGTCCTGGGTTAAAACCCCAGCTGTTCCCGGTCCGTTCTGTGTGGAGTTTGCGTGGGTTTCCTCCCACCATCCATAGGCATGTATGTTAGGGGATAATACTCCTGTTGGTGCTCGTAGGATTGGTCAAATGCAGAGGACAAATTTCAATGTATTTGAGTGCTGAGAAATGATAAAATGATAAAAAAAAATCCTAGTGTCACCTTGTGTTACATTTACTCAAATCCTACACTAAGTAGTAACATAGGATATAAAAAATATAAACATATTAGGATGGAGGGAGGCAAAATATGCGCAGAAAACAGGACATAAATGTCCTCAAACAGTATATAAAATCCTGATAAAAATATATATTTTTTAATTTTGAAAAAAACGTAAATTCTGAAATGAAATGCACTTATTTAAAATCCCTTGCATTTTTCCAACCTTAAAGCATGAAACTCTATTGACTAAATAAATAGTGTTGAGGGTCCAGTTTTGCGTAGCCTAATGGTTTCCTTTTACTATTGGCATACTTCAACTTAAAATCGACTTTTATTTAGCAAATTGATTTGCATTGCATTGCTTGAATTATAAAAAAGTCTTAAGTCTAGAAGTCTTTAGTCTAAATCAATAGTTTATACAGGTGTTACAAGTAAGTATATTGGAGTAAAAAAAAAAAATGTTTGATTTCATTTATTGGAGTGAAGTTTAAAACACACTCAAATGGAACTACTCACGTAATGTACTATACAAAGTTATTCCTGGTTTAATGTCGTGGCTGTTGACCTTTGCCCCCTTTCTCCCTCCCTTCCTCCCACCCTCCCTCTCTCTCCTCTTCAGAGATCGGGACGGAGCGGGCGTGCTACAGGGACATGTCCTCCTTCCCAGAGACCAAGGCGGAAAAGTTTGCCACGCGGGGAAGAGGGAAGCGCTTCCTCCGCTACAACCGCCGGCAGCTGTCCAGGGTTTACCCCCGTGGACAGAGGCTGGACTCCTCCAACTATGACCCCCTGCCCATGTGGCTCTGCGGCTCCCAGCTTGTGGCCCTCAACTTCCAGACCCCGGGTCAGTTAAAAAAACGAAAATCGAAATTGAATTATCAAATTCTACATATCAAATTGTGAAAAAAGGGTTGATTTTTCAAGTTATTATTTATATATATATATATATATATATATATATATATTTTTTTTATTGTTGATTTCTATTTTTTTTTCCTAATTTCTCATTTATTTATCTATTTATATTTAATGTTAATTTGTATGTTTATTGTATATGGACAACTCTTCTATTTTTTAGTTTTTACTCGTTTTTTTAGTTTGTTTGTTTTTACTACTAATTTTATTGCCTATTGTTTGGATGTGAGGTTCTTTGACACCTAAATTTCCCTCTGGAGATAAATAAAGTTTCTGTCTGTCTGTTTGTCTGTTTGTCCATCTGTCCATCTATCTATCTAGGTTCAGGTGTTAGTCTAAGGTCAATTGTGTGAGTTAGAATGACTGATAGACAAAATGGCGCAAAAAAAATCATCCTAATAAAGTGTGTGTGTGTGTGTGTGTGTGTGTGTGTGTGTGTGTGTGTGTTTGCGCAGATAAGCCCATGCAGCTGAACCAGGCCTTGTTCCTGCTGGGAGGAGGCAGCGGCTTTGTGCCGCAGCCTGATGTCATGAGGGACGACACCTTCGACCCCTTTGACAAGGACACGCTGCACGTGGAGCCCATCACCATCCAGCTGCAGGTGGGGCTCACCAGTCCGCTCGACAAAACCTAACAACACTCTTGATGTTTTTTGTTTTTGCATTCAGAGAACATTAACGGCATGTGTCCTTATCACACCATCTGCCTCAGGTGCTGGGAGCTCGTCATCTGCCCAAGCCCGGTCGCAGTATCGTTTGTCCGTTTGTCGAGGTGGAGATCTGCGGCGCCGACTACGACAGCTACAAGAGCAAAACGGACGTTGTGGGTGAGAGCCGCCTCCATCCCAGCTCCTTCATGTAGACATCTTAGCGTAGATGCACTGGGATCACACCGGCACGATCGTTATTGTCCTTATTACAGGACAGGATCCTATTTATGATCTATCTGCCTTGAAATTCCCCCCTCACAAGTTTCAATATGTGACCCACCGCAGCAGAACCTGCATTGTCGAGCATTTCTAAAATCACCCGGAGCAGCCAAATAAGTCGAAAAAACCTTTCTTGAAGGAAAATTAGATTTTTCCAGATTTGTGTTCCTTTTTGGGTTTTTTTTGTCTCTGAACGTATTTTCAAAACCGAGTTTGATTTATAAAGAGTAGATAAATTTTAAACCGTGGATTTAAATATTCCCGTTAGATTACATGGGGAAATTTACCGAGACGCTGAACAGTGCGAATGTCGATCGATCGTTTCCTTTAAAGCGACCGCAACAGTTTGCCACACACTTGTCATTAACAAACCATAGCTTTAAAAATATCTGCTTGATTCGCACAAGTGACACCTTGTTTTGAAGCTGTTCTGATTCTCCACTATCAAATTACATGAAAAAAAAAAAAAGTGAAACGGCACCAAAAGTACCTAAAATCTGCGGTGGGTCACATATGTGAATGAAACACATACACACTTTGTATAAATGAGACATGTTTTGTGTAAGCGAGTGATTATACATTTATAATATGAGACTAATATAATAACACCAACAATAAGATCATGTTTCTTCTATTTTCTCTCTACTTTGCCGATTTAAGATCCGTCATTTTATATTGACACCGGCAGACACTGTGTTACAATAAAAACATGTTTTTTTACCTTTACCCAGGTACTTTCTCATTTCAATACCGCCCATAACTTATTTCAACACTGTCATTTGAGTCATTTTAATCGCAGACGTCACAAGATTACACTCATATTTACAATATTTTTCACGTTCTTTTGAAACCAGTAGACGTCCACGGACCACTGTTGATACAGGGGAATCACTTGAGCAGCACTGAGCCATTAAATGTATGGTTTAGTGGCATAAAATTCTCTCTCTCTATCTCTCTGCAGCTGATAACGGTTTGAACCCCGTGTGGGTGCAGAAGCAGTTTGTGTTCGACATCCACAACCCGTCCTTCTCCTTCCTGCGCTTCACCATCTACGACGAGGACATGTTCAGTGACCCCAACTTCCTGGCACAGGCCACGTACCCTGTACGCTCACTCAGAACAGGTATGTGGCAAAGTTAAAGTTGTAGTTACAGATCTAAGTATTATTTGATGTTCAGATGTCAGTTTCTGGCAAAATTTAATATATTTATATTATATTTACACACAAATATAAATAGTGTTGGATATTCCGATAATTTTTTTGTGACAAAGCTAATATTTTTATTGGCTCTGCTCAATAGCCCTGTACAGTGTTATTTTGCCTTGGATACAGTGTATACTGTATGTGTTTATGTAAGATGGATGGAGGTGCCGAGGCTTATTTGTACACGTTTTCTGATAGTTTTAGTATTTCTATTTTTATTCATTTTCACTTTGTCCATACTTAATGTCACCAGGCTACAGGAGTGTGCCTCTGAAGAACAGTTACAGTGAAGAGTTGGAGTTGGCTTCCCTTCTCGTCCACATTGAGATCGTCAACGCAAAGGTAGGGAGCTCTTTTTAGCAATGAGATGGGCCGCTTTTTGTCACTGCTATTGCGATTGTTGCTGATGCGTTGCGAGGCACCTCACGTTATGGCACCTCACGTTTTGGAACCTCCGCTATCCTCCCGCCGTGCAGGAGGAGGATGACGAGAACCTGTACACGTCCATCCAGCGTCTGCGCGACCGGACCAGCGAGCTGTCCAACCAGGTGTCGGTGCTGGAGCGGTCGGGCTCGGCGGACCTCAGCTACCAGCAGAGTCTGGAGGAGCTCCGGGCGGCGCAGGACCAGCTCAGCGAGCTGGTGGAGGCTCGCAACCGCAGGTACCGGATCGCAGACATGGAAGAGAAAAACGCGCCTGGAGAATCTGCTTGTGTCTCTTACGTATTGAAAAAAAACACGCACAACGGCACAACCATTCAGATTAAACCGTTTGCCTTTTTCCAACTCGCTCAGGTTGGTGGAAAAGAAGAGGAGAGAGAAGCTGAGGCAGCAGCTGGCTGCAAAGCGCAGTTAACACCTCTGTCCACTAGAGGGCGCAACCCATCAGCACACAAAATAACTGGAAGAAACATGCTGAAGGCACTTATGAAATAACATATAAGAATTGTAGAAAAAAATATCTCTTGTCGAAGCATCTCATGGACAAAAGAATTAAAGCTATAAAAACAATCATGAAGTTTATAAAAAAACAAAAAAAAAACAGGAAAAGGGCGAAAATAACTCAGGTTATGTGCACAGAGATATATATACATCTGTCTGGATGTTAAAAAGGGAAACACAAAGAAGCACACTTTGCAAAAATGAAATATAATATCTGTGCCTTCGATACAAGTTGAGCTATAGGGAGGAATGTAAGTACGCACGCCACACGCCTCGGCGTCTCAATTTGAGTACTTGTTATGAACGACTGGAATGGAGGGTCTTTAAAAGGACCCCCGAGGCTTTGGAGGAGGAGGAATCAGCTTTTGGCGAGGCTAAAAAAAATAACCAAACAAGCAAAACAAACAAAAAAAAATCAGGGGAATACGACTCATAAAATGGGTTTAAAGTATTCCAGAAGAGAAAGCGGGAAGAAGACTAAAGTCTACTCCTCACTGTCAAGACCACGTCTTTTAACCACGCCTGCAAGGTATTTTAACACAGCAAAGGGCTCTTAATACGCTACCTTCACAGAGGGAGGGAAGGAAAGTTACGCTTCTCCGTGTGTCACCCGAAAAAAAATAAAATAAAAATAAATAAACGGGCCTCAGGTGTGTTCAGACACACACATGACAAACAAGGGCTATCACGTCGGACCCACACACCCCGGATCAGTTCCCGTTGGTTCCAATCAAAGGGAAGTTGGCACAACTGGTCCTTGATCTGCTCAAAGCAGCTTGTAATGTACACGCTGCATGGCTTATTAAATACCCCCCCACCCCGTCTTTCCTATTTGTTTTTTATCTCCTCTCTCTGTAGCTTCTTCACTCTCATGTCTAATTATACATTGTATATAACTGTTTTATAACTGTATAATTGCTTTATTTATCATACAGGCGTAGATCCTCGTATTATTATAGTTGAAAGAACATAATAAAAGACTGACTAAATGTTATGTAGTAAATAATAATGTATGTGAACCTCTCTTTGGACCCAACCTTCTCTTCTCCTCTCTGCCACACACACACACACACACACACACACACACACACACACACACACACACACACACACACACACACACACACACACACATTGGGCAGGGACTTCTATGCAATGGTCGCCCTCTTGGCCCTGCCCACGTGTACTAGGAGGTTTGATTCGAGTTGTAATTCTCTCTATGCTAATTGTCCAGTATTATTATTCTGCAATGACAAATCCTGTGCAAGTTGCCATTTAATAAAGCGCTTTCATGTAAACCTGCCTCTGTTTCTTATCCATTTTTCTTTACTTCGACTGCACATATCAATCAATTTTCCATTTCTTTTTTTTTTGGGGGGGGGAGTATGTTTAAATAATTGTAATGCTGTGTGTACCTGTGTGTGTGTGGGGGGGGGGGGTTTCTGGGAGGTCCAGTTGTGTTGTGTTGTGTAATTTGCATCAGTCCATCTTATTCGGGGAAATGTGCAGAAAAGAACACCTCCACACCAAAAGCGGTTGTGAGCTGCTCGGCAGGGAATAATAGAACCGGGCTTTGGCTGCCAACG
This sequence comes from Zeus faber, assembly GCF_960531495.2. Taxonomy (NCBI): domain Eukaryota; kingdom Metazoa; phylum Chordata; class Actinopteri; order Zeiformes; family Zeidae; genus Zeus; species Zeus faber. The sequence continues at coordinate 56,974,831 of NC_137193.1, read as the reverse complement.
GAACTGTGTCTCCCCGATTCAGTCCAGTCTAGTTAATGCCGCCAAACCTCACAATATCTTGTGTTGTATCGGCCAAAATGTCAAGCAGGCAACGAGGAAAACACCCTGTACCCCGCGATGAGCAGCTAGTTCCTGCGTACAGTCATGAAGTGACGGCATCTACTGATCTTGTTGCTTCTCCATCTGTTCTATGGTCAAACCAACCAATCAGATATTCCTAAAACATATTCGACGTGGTATTTGTGGACAAAATAAAATGCCTGTCATTTTACCAATTTGGGGTGAACGGTGGAAACTTGGTGTCCCCCCAGAACCGGCCTTGCATAGTTAGATGAATATGTTGATGTTCCCCCCCGGGTAACCATTAACCTTGTGGAAAACCCTAACTGAGATGGAGCAGGCGGACATTTCCAAACAGTTATTGACTCACTTTCCCTCCAGTGAATTTCACGGGAACACTCTTCTCCTCCATGAGCCCTGTTTTACGCCACGACAGCTCATTTTCTGTTTACTGAGGACGCTTACAAGTCAAAGACACGATGACCTCCCTGCTGCGGGAGGACCCTCGGGTGAGATGGGTTAGAGAGTCACCGCACACCGCTCTGAAGGAACATGCTGTCCACATCAGACGACAGCTCCTAGAGGTGTGTTACACTCTCAGAATATACCACTGGGAGTGAGGTTCTAACAGTGGAAAACCGAAGCCCTGATCTGATCAGATCTCCAATTGTTTGTTCTCCAGGGAGTTCTGAAACCCTTCAGCGAGGTGATCGATGTCAGCTCGGCCGATCCTCATCAAGCCGGGGTCAAACCCATCTCTTTCGTTCGCCAGGTCAGTAGTGTTCCCTCACTCGTTCTTCCTTATTTTTCGACCCGCCCTCTGTCATCGGACGCTTTTCCTCGCGTGTTTACCCGCTCGCCGCAGGTCTTGGCGGTCTGTCTGCACCCCGTGCTGCTGCCTGATGATGGTCTTCCGCTGGACGTCAGGCTGAGGGCTCAGAGGCTGCTCGAGGCCTGCGATGGAGAGAGTGTGGGTACGGTTTAGAAAGGAATCACAGGTGTTATACAGTATACATCCTTAAACAAGCGAGCACATTGGTGGAGTGTGGTGTGGCAGAATTTGTGTATTGCAATTTTGTAGTACATGAATAAAAAAATAGTATATAGAGTATACCATTTTTACGTTGATTACGTGAGGCCCACAAATTTCTCATGTTTTTTTACATGTTTATTGCTCATTTATGTTAAAAATATATAGTTGGTGGGTCAAATGGGTCCTGGCAGAATATATGCTTTCATGACAGGTTCGTACACGGCCTCCTGCGGCTTGCTTCAAGTCCAGCACACCATCGCCAAGTTCATCACCAGGAGAGATGCTGGAGTGCCGTCGTTCTTCCAGAACATCTTCATCTCTTCTGGTTCTCAGAGGGCCTTAACGGTAAAGGATTGTGGTAATAAATGTGCTCAAATCAGCAGAATGTAGTCAGCCTTGTCGACCCCCCCTGCCCCCATGTTCTGCTAAGGTGGTTGTGAAGCTGCTGGTCGGAGAGAAAGACAGGACCCAGACGGGCGTGTTGGTCCCCCAGCCCGGCCCGCACACCCTGCAGACGCTGCTGGACGAGGCCGGGGCCAGACCGGTTCTCTATCGCCTGAAGGAGGACCGTGGCTGGGCGGTGGACCCGGAGGAGCTACGACTCGCTCTGAAAGCTGCCAGACAGTGCTGCCGGCCGAGAGCGATTTATATTAGCAACCCGGGGAACCCGACAGGTTTCTTGCCTAAATAAAAACACAGAAAAGATTGCTTAGATTTAAGCCTCGTCCACATGACATGATTTTTTTTCCAACCGTGAACGACAATGACAAGCTTGGGCAGCGCACATTTAACGACTCAAATTTTCCGATTTTCTGTCGCTCCGATGCACACACACATAACAACTGCGGCCTTTGAGGAGCACAAATCTAAAGACAGAGAACAAATGAACAGAGTTTTTATGGTACTCCAGCCAGGGGCAAAATATCTCGCAATATTTGATGTATGCTGTATGGCAGCATCATGATGCCATACATCTCGTTACTGTGGTTGTTTGTGCAGCAAACCTGCACTCACAATTAACACTAATCACAACCTCATGAGTCGCCACAATTCCGCAAGTTGCTCCTCCATTTCAGAAGTCCACACTCATCCTCTTACTGCTTTCTTTGGCTTCGCCATCGTACAGGCGCACGATCTCGTCGGCTGTTGAAAATCACCGTTGGGATTTGAGGCTTTGACATGCGCACCAAAGGATTTTGGAAAGACTAGCCCTGTTGAAATAAAACACGTTTATTTGAATCGTGACACAGATTTTAGTCTTTCACTCGCACACACACACAGAGGTCGATGACAGCTATGGTTCTACAATGCGACTACTACTACTAGTCAGCCCGATCGCAAATCGCTGCCAAGTCGGCCTCGAAAAAACATGTCATTTGGCCCTAGCTTTAGTGTCTAACACACACCTGCCCTGACTTCTATTTGTCCCATCAGGACATTTGCAGGATAGACACTCAATTGAGGAGGTGATCAAGTTTGCTGCAGCTGAGCGTCTCTTCCTATTGGTTGATGAGGTGATTGCAGACTTCTGGCGGTCTCTTAATCTCTCCGAAACTCCAAGTTTTCTCTTCCGCTTCATGATTGGTTGTTTTTTTTTTCTCTCCCTTTCTTTCCTATCGTAGATATACCAGGACAGTGTGTACGGTCAGGGCATTGAGTTTGTTTCCTATAAAAAAGTCCTTTTGGAGATGGGCCAAAGCTACTCAGACACAGTGGAGATGGCCTCCTTCAACTCACTGTCCAACAGCGTCACGGGGGAGTGAGTTCAATCTTTGGCAAAGGTTATGTAAAGAAAAGCTAAAGAAGAAGTGTCACTCGAGCAGGAGTTACAGAGGCAGCTGGTTATTGTCTTTAATCATTTTACATTTTTTAACTGTTAAAAAAATAATAATACGTCATCCATATGATCTCAATTTAGAAGCACAATGAATAACTACACCGTGAGATTGTCCTTTTTAGTAGAGGAGAAATACTGGCTTCTCTATGGTGAAAAAAGGTGTGCATATGAAAAAAGTAGTCGGTGCTCGTGGGACAAAGGTGACCATCGTCCAAGGAAAAAAGAAGATCATTTCCAAAGGAAAACTTGATGGTAGTTGGGAGGCTAGGCAGAGAATAAAGTGGGATTAAAAGGCTTTATTATCATGGCTCTTACAAATTGTAAATGGATTAGAGACCCAACATATTTCGACCAAAATCAGTCTTCATTGGGTTTTTAAGTGTTGAGTATTAATACTAACTTAATTAATACTGACACTTGACTACTAGGAAAAGCTTATATAGCATTCATGCATGGATGCATGGAGGGGTGGAGGCTGAACTCCAGTGCACGTGTCCTGTGATGTCTTGTGTTTACAGGTGTGGTCTGAGAGCAGGCTACATGGAGCTGGTCAACATGGACCCGGATGTGATGCTGTTCGCTGAGACTCTGCTGTGCATGGACATCAGCGCTCCGGTCTTGGGGCAGCTCGCTCTGGAGCTCATGGTCGATCCCCCGAAACGCTGCGATGCCTCCTACAACACGTATGCGCAGGTGCCAAAGACAGCCGCATCAGCGTCAAAGTCAAATCATCACATTGCCCTTGTTCAATGTTTGACCTTTTCCTTTATCACTTTCTCCCCGATTAGGAGATTCTTTCTAACCAGATCACGCTGGCGCAGAACGCTGAGCGGGCTTGGATGCTTTTAAACGTTTTCCCAGGGATGAGCTGTCAGCGAGCGATGGGAGGTGTCTATGTTTACCCCCGTCTGGATCTACCCTCCAAAATGGTCAAAAAGGCCCAGGTACTACCACACAATCTATAGAGAAAATAAGCAACACAGCATAAGAAAGCTGTGATACACATGATGGACACACATATATATACCTATTACATGGCTCTGTGGAATACTCAATTCTCATTGGCCAATACTGCCAACCGGCAGTCAGTTATTTTTGAATAATGACTCCTGATCTGCCAATAATGACTGTCCTGGGCAACCGCTTCTCCGCCTGGATCCACGTCCCTCGTTGAGCATGGTCTCGCCCTCATTGTTGTGGACTACTTGTTTTTTTTTCAGCAAAACTCTTAAACGAGGCACACAAGTTGTCAAATAATCTCAAATCTGTTCTGTCTCAAGGTATTCTTTTATTTAGTAAGTAACTGGCTGATAAGTGGGAAAATGTGCAGTGCGCCAGTCATTACCGCAAAATAACCTGATCACCCCACAGGGGGTTATTTTGTGATAATGACCGGCTGGCTGCACATTATGCCTTACATTATTATCAGAGATCTTGTGAATAAGCAACACTTGTATATCTGTAACTTGGAAGATTGTATAAAGTGGTCTGTCTGCTATCCTATAATTCTGTAATGGTCTGTCCGCTATCCTGTAACTGTTTTCAGACGTTAGGACTGGAGGCTGATGTACTGTACTGTCAGAAGTTACTGGAGGAAGAGGGTCTGTGGATTGGAGCGGGGTGTGAAAATGGTTCCACAAATGGAAGCTTCCACCTCAGGTTTGAAGACTTTCTCAATTTTAAGTTTTAATTTATACATTTAATAGCTGTGAGATTATTGATGAAGATTATTTTCACTTTTTTATTTCATGTTGATTTTGAAATTAGAGGGTTTCTTTTCTCCCTGGCAGGGTGTGTGTGATGGTCCCTCCTACAACCCTTGAGGAGGTCTTGGCTCGCCTCAGGGCTTTCCACCTGCGCGTCCTGGACACGTTTTCACACCGAGAAATAGACACAAGTTTGCCAGGTTCTTCAGTCTCCAGCAGATATAACCGCTGTAATTAATTGAATCAATTAATTATTAAAAATTTTTTTGTTATACATTTTGTCAGACAAACAAGAAACATAATAATTGATGAAGATAAATAAAGGCTCTAAACATTTTTAATAATTTTCACCATGTGTCAATTAATGTTGGGATGATCCGGTTGAAAAATGAGGTGATCTGCTGAACAAGAACTTTAAAATTTGATGGTTAGACTCATTTAATAGCTACTGCTTTTATATTTTAACTTGATAAGAATGTTGAATGGAGAATTTTGCTTTCACCTCCAGAACCACCAAAGACCAAGGTCCATAGTTACTATTGGACATGCAGCCATGATGTTAACTTGGGTAAAAATGATTGACAAAGATTGATCCAAAACCCTAACAGTTATTTACCAAGGCAGTGTGCCAACCCGATGTCAGCCCCCTGCCTGGGTCTCAGTTTCACCGTTGCCAGGTTTTGGGATCACTCACGTCTCCACATTGGTCCAACCAGCAGTGTCCCAGGAGTCTAGACTCACTTGGCAACTTTATGAAAAAAGACACTCAGAGATATTTACTATTAAACCCTGTAAGGTCACACTATTGACAGTTTAGATTTACTCAGAGCAAATTAAGGTTAAAAATAAAGGTCTGCCATTTTAACAAAATACACAATGCCAATCCCGGGGGAGGCTGGGGACATGGAATCCAAGTAGGTCATGTTCAAAACCTCCATTGCAGAGGCGGCTGCTAAGAGCTGTGGTCAGAAGGCAGTCAGTGCATGTCGTGGCGGTAACCCAAGAACCCGTTGGTGGACACCAGCGGTGAAGGAAGCTGTCAAGCTAAAGAAGGAGGCCTTTCGGGGTTGGCTGGCCCAGGGGTCTCCCGAGGCAGCAGACAGGTACCGGCAGGCTGGAAGGACTGCGGCTTCAGCGGTCACTGAAGCAAAAACCCGGGTGATGGAGGAGTTCGGGGAGGCTATGGAGAAGGACTTTTGGTTGGCCTCTAGGAAGTTCTGGCAAACTGTTTGGCAACTCAGAAAGGGAAAGCAGGGCTTGGCTCAGGCTGTGTTCAGCCAGGGAGGAGAACTGCTGACCCGGACTGGGGATATTGTCGGGCGGTGGAAAGAGCACTTTGAGGAACTCCTGAACCCGACCCGTCCTCAGGGAAAGAGGCAGAGTCTGAAGACTCGGGGGAGGTCTCGTCCATATGCCTGGCAGAGGTCTCTGAGGCAGTTAAAAAGCTCCTCAGGGGTAAGGCGCCGGGGGTGGATGAGATTTGCCCTGAGATGCTGAAGGCTCTGGACATTGTTGGGCTGTCTTGGTTGACAAGCCTCTTCAGTGTCGCGTGGATGTCGGGTACAGTACCTGTGGAGTGGCAGACTGGGGTGGTGGTTCCCATTTTTATAAAGGGGGACCGGAGGATGTGCTCCAATTAAAGGGGTATCACGCTACTCAGCCTCCCCGGGAAAGTTCAGGGTGCTGGAAAGGAGGTTCCGGCCAATTGTCGAACCTCAGATTCAGGAGGAGCAATGCGGATTCCGTCCTGGATGGGGAACAGTGGACAAGCTCTTTACCCTTGCAGGGTTGCTGGGGGGGTCGTGGGAGTTTCCCCATCCAGTCTACAGGTTTTTTGTGGACCTGGAGAAGGCTTTCGACCTTGTCCCTCGGGGGATTCTGTGACCTCCAGCACGCACTGGGGAGGTTTGCAGCCGAGTGTGAATCAGTCAGGATGAGAATCAGCACCTCCAAGTCTGAGGCCATGCTTCTCTGCCGGAAAACAGTGGATTGCTCCCTCCGGGTTGGGAGCGAGTTGCTGCCCCAAGTGAAGGAGTTCAAGTATCTCGGGATCTTGTTCACGGGTGAGGTGAAAATGGAGCCTGAGATGGACAGGCGATTGGTGCGGCGTCAGCAGTGATGCGGGCGTTGTACCGGACAGTTGTGGTGAAGAAGGAGCTGAGCCGGAAGGCAAAGCTCTCAATTTACCAGACCATCTACGTCCCAACCCCCACCTATGGTCATGAGCTTTGGGTAGTGACCAAAAGAACGAGATCGCGAATACAAGCGGCCCAAATGAGTTTCCTCCGTAGGGTGGCTGAGCTCAGCCTTAGAGATAGGGTGAGAAGCTCGGACATCCGGATGGAGCTCGGAGTAGAGCCGTCGCTCCTTCGCGTCGAAAGGAGCCAGTTGAGGTGGTTGGGGCATCTGATCAGGATGCTTCCTGGGCGCCTTCTTTTGGAGGTTTTCCGGGCACGTCCAACTGGTAGGAGACCACGGGGTTGACCCAGAACACGCTGGAGAGATTACATATCCCAGCTGACCTGGGAACGCCTCAGGGTCCCCCAGGAGAAACTGGAAAACGTTGCTGGGGAGAAGGGGGCCTGGAGCTCCTTGCTCAGCCTGCTGCCACTGCGACCCAGCCCCGGATAAGCAGAGTAAAATGGATGGATGGATGGATGGACAAAATGCCAAGTTACTTAAAACAAAGCCATCAAAGTGGTGGCTTCGAAATTATTTTGTTTAGAAAATTCAAATTCCATATTATTAACTTCTTTCTAGCTGACTCTTTTTAAGAAACAGCCGTTCAATGTATTTGCATAATGCATGTGCTCCTGTATGTGCTGTTTCCATGTGCCAGTCACAAAACCTCAACATGTCTGAATTGCTGTTTTTCTGGTTATCTATAGTAGCCATTTGCCGTTTGTGGTTGGCAAAATACCTAGAGTATTTTTAACAGAGACATACTGGCCTAACAGGTATCATGAAAAGCAAACACAGTTGTAAATAAAATATTCAGGCATATTCCTAGAACAAATAAACCCCTAGTAACACATGCATGTCATTTTTCACCCATAACTTCTTTTCCTTTTTAGGTTTATAATAATACGGGTACTTCTGACTTAACAACCTACCTGTTTAACTACTGTTCAGACAACCATCTCTCTGATCAGTCTGTATTGTACTCTGCGTACAATACCTCTCAGCATCAAGCATCTCATCGCGCATCACCCTTAATATACTACAGTATAAACACTATTTACACTATATACTGTATACTATATACACTATATATACCATATAGACTATATATACTATATACACTATATATACTAAATACACTATATACACAATATATACTATATACACTATATATCCTATATACACTTTATACTGTATACTATATACACTATATATACCATATACACTATATATACTATATACATTATATAAACAATATATACTATATACAGTTTATATACTATTGACTGCAAAGTGGTGGTAGGGGAGTGTGTTGCTAGGCAGCATCGGATGGTGGTCTGTAGGATGACTCTGAAGGCCAAGAAGAGGAAGAGAGTTAAAGAAGAGCCAAAGATAAAATGGTGGAAGTTGAAAAAGGAGGATTGTTGCATGCAATTTAAAGAAAAGGTAAGTCAGGCAATCGGTGGGAATGAACGGTTACCAGATGACTGGGAAACAACTGCAGAAGTGGTGAGGGAGATGGCCAAGAAGGTACTCGGTGAATCATGTGGGAAGAGGAAGGAAGACATTAGGCCTTTCTCAATCTGCGTTCTTGTCTGTACTTGTGTTCTTGTGGACTTGTGAAACGTCATCAGTCGCAGCCCAAGTACTGTTCCAAGGACTCCTGGTGGTGGAATGAGGAAGTACAGGAGCGCAAAGAGCAGAAGAGGTTGGCGAAGAAGAAATGTAATAGTCAGAGAGATGAAGAAAGTAGACAGGAGTACAAGCTGATGCGGCGCAAGGCGAAAAGAGAAGTGGCAAAGGCAAAGGAAAAGGCATATGCCGAGTTGGATGAGAGGTTGGACAGTAAGGAAGGAGAAAAGGACTTGTACTGATTGGCAATTCAAAGGGACCAAGCTGGGAAGGATGTACAGCAGGTTAGGGTGATGAAGGTTAATGAGGGGAATGTGCGGACTAGTGAGGAGAGTGTGTTGAGAAGGTGGAAGGAGTACTTTGAGGAGTTGATGAATGAAGAAAATGAGAGGGAGAGAAGAGCGGATGATGTGGTGATAGTGGATCAAGAAATGCAGCAAATTAGCAAGGATGATGTGAGGACAGCATTAAAGAAGATGAAGAGTGGAAAGGCAGTTGTCCCAGATGACATACCTGGGGAAGCATGGAAATGTTTAGGTGAGATGGCAGTGGCCTTTGTGGTAGAACTTCTTCTGCTAAGATCGGTGAGGTTAATCTGCAAGAAAACAAAAACTGAGAATATTCAAGGTATTTATTCTGCAGAATAAAGAGAAAGATTTATTACTGCTCCAAAGCAGTGTTCTGACCAGTCTACCCCAATGTGGCAAAAATCAAGGCAGGAAGTTTTCTTAATGTTTTGTCTGTCTTACAGAGGAGATCAGAGCACGGGCTGATGAGCAGCCCAGGAGTGGAACCCTATTCCTCCTGCGCCCGAGAGGACTATTATGAACCATTATATAAATAAAGCCTCATATATATATATATATATATATATGTATATAACTGTGGCCTGCATGCCAAACATCCAAAATGAACAATAAAATTCAAGCCTTGTTGGCGAGCCATGGCCAGAAAGACTCCATCTCCCTCCCTGAACCCGTAACTGTGGAAAGGAACCCCCACAAGTGGCACCTTAGCAGAGACCCGGGAGGGGCAGGGCGCCGAGTAAAAGGCGCCCCGGAGCCAATCCACGGGCTGCGGAAACGCTTTGCTGAAATGGAGCGAGAGTGGGAGTATCTCCGCTGCCAGCTGGGGCGCGTCCTCACCAGAGTGAGCTCTCTGAAGCACGCCATGAACGGCCACCGACCCGCCGCCGAAGCCGGCCAGAGGTCCAGACCCGTGTCCGTCCCCAGGACCCTGGTGGGATTCCTCGTGTCCCCAGCCCATTGCGGTGCCCGAAGTACAACGTCGGGGGGGTGCTACGTCCGTCCCCAGGACCCACGCGGGATTCGCCAGGTCCCCAGACTGTCGGTGTGCCCCGGAGGACAACGTCAGGGGAGGAACTACGTCCTTCCCCAGGACCCATGCGGAATTTGCTGGGTCCCCCCCTAGCTCCCAGGGCGGTGCTGCCGGGGGAAATCAGGGAGCTGCACAAATGTCTGGGCAGGGGTGCACTCCCTGATTTTGGCACGGATTGGCCAGTGTTTGACGCGTTGATGAGAGAGGCTGGGGGAGTGCATTCATGGCCAGTAGGGAAATGTGAGTGTTGTGTGGCGCACATTGATGCGGAGGGGTCGTTGGCGAGCGTGATGGGTGCGGGGACACTCAGACAGGAGAGGAGATAACCCAGTTGTTGGTACCTAAGGGCCACCAGGAAATGCTCTTCCAGGCGGCTCACCATAATCTGATGGCCGGTCACCTCGGTCACGAGAAAACACGACAGCGGATAATGGCCCGCATCTATTGGCCAGCCATTTGGGCAGATGTGCGTAAATGGTGCGCCACATGTCCCGAGTGCCAGTTAGTCAACCCTCCGGCTATGCCTAGAGCACCGTTGAGGCCCCTCCCCCTGGTCGAGGCCCCTCCCCCTGGTCGAGGCCCCTCCCCCTGGTCGAGCCCCCATTCGAAAGACTCGGTATGGACCTCATCGGGCCGTTAGACCGCAGTGCCCATGGGTATCATTTTGTGTTAGTCCTAGTGGATTCTGCAACCCTGTACCCAGAAGCAGTGCCCCTGTGCAGTATTACTGCCAAAAGTGTGTCGCAGGTGCTGTTTCAGGAGTCGGGATTCCAAAGGAAAACCTGACCGACCAGGGCACTAACTTTATGTCATGTACACTTCGGGAACTTTACGAGTTTCTGGGCGTCCGCTCAATTCGGACCAGCGTTTACCATCCCGAGACTGACGGTTCATAGAGGACTATTATGAACCATTATAAAAATAGATCCATATATATATATATATATATATATTGAAAGAAAGAAGAAAGAAGAAAGAAGAAATTGGTTCGTTATAGTCCTCTTGGGCAGGAGGAATAGCGTTCCACTCTTGGGCTGCTCACCAGCCCGTGCGCCGATCTCCTCTGTAAGACAGACAAAACATTAAGAAAACTCCCAAGCTGCCTTGAAGTGGCCCAATCAGTGCCCGCACTGTGCTGATTGGTCCAAATCAAGGCAGCTTGGTGACCGCGTGAAAAGGGAACCGTGCTGTCGTCTGCAGCCGGTGCTTGACCACGCCCCTTTGTCTGCCACACCCAACTACTGACCGAGAGAGTTTTATACAGAAGAGAGGTTGTCTTCTTTCAGCTAACGGGAGTAGCCAAAAGAAAAAGAAGACACTATATATACTATTTACACTATATTGTGTATACTATATACACAATATGTATTATATACACTAAGATAAGATAAGAGATAAGATAAACCTTTATTCGTCCCACAATGGGGAAATTTACAGCAGCAAAAAAGGGACAGCAGAAAATAGAGAGCATATCAAGGTATGCACTATAAACAATATAAACTATATTAGAAAACATAAAATTAAAAAAACACCATAAATAGGAACTAGAGTACTAAGTGTATAGCACATATCTTGACACATTGCACATCAAGGATCGCACTTTCTTTTTTTAATATAAAAATTGCACTTGGATCTGTGTGTGTGTGTGTGTGTGTGTGTGTGTGTGTGTATGTGTGTGTGTGTGTCGTCTACTGGCTGTGCTGTTGGTTATACAGTCTGACAGCCGCAGGAAGGAAGGACCTGCGATAGCGCTCCTTCCCACACTTTGGGTGAAGCAGCCTATCGCTGAAGGAGCTCTCCAGTGGCATCAGAGTCTCATGCATCAGAGTCTCCATTTTGGATGACAGCTTAGCCATCATCCTCCTTTCTCCCACCACCTGCACTCGGTCCAGGGGCACCCCCAGGACAGACCTGTCAGCTGTGGTGAGGCTGTTGCCCCAGCAGACCACTCCATAAGGTCAAGGTCCTCAGGAGAGCCCCCTGCACTCCAAAGGACCGAAGTCTTCTAAGCAGATAGTCGGCTCTGACCCTTCTTATAAAGTGCATGTATGTGATTAGTCCAGTCCAGACTATATACTTCTAGACTGGCTGACACTATATACACTATATTCACTATATAGAAGACTATAGAGATTAGATAGATTCGATTATGGATTATAGATTAGAAGATTTAGGTCCTTTGGAGTGCAGGGGGCTCTCCTGAGGACCTCTTCAACATCGTGGGGGCATCAGTCATCTTTTATGGAGTGGTCTGCTTCATATACGCTGATTCATATATGCATTCATATAGACTTAAATTTAATTTATGAATTCAATTCATACTGAGGACATTACCCTATGTCCCTTTTCATGCCCAGCCTTGAATTTAACAGACCATTCAATGGAGAAAAAGTTAACCAGTATCCTGCTTTTATTTTGTGCTAAAAAATGACATTTAAACCCATGCATTTTTAATTTTAATACATCCATGCCCCCCCCCCCCCCCACCTCCCTGTGGGGGCGTACTTTCATCAGGTTAGTTTTAGTGTACGTACTGTAATACGTGTACATCATTTACATTTGCATTTAGTCATTTAGCAGACACTTTTATCCAAAGCGACTTACAAGGGAGAATTCAAGCTCAACATTCAAGCTACATTGTGACAGAGACATTAGTGTAGCAATAAATACTGCTAGGTAGTGCTAAGTAATTGTAGGTAAGGACAGGAGGTACTCACTGAAGAGCTGGGTCTTCAAGTGCTTCTTAAAGACAGAGAGGGAGGTCCCTGCTCTGGTCGTTTTTGGCAGCTCGTTCCACCAACGTGGAACTACAAATGAGAATAGCCTGGATTGCCGTGGCTGTATGGCCGGCAGAGCCAGGCGACGCTCATTTGACGAGCGCAGCACCCGGGGGGCAACATGTGCTCTTACAAGAGCATTTAAGTAGGTGGGAGCATTCCCAGCAATCACTCTGTAGGCCAGCATAAGAGACTTGAACTTGATGCGGGCGGCTACAGGTAACCAGTGGAGCTCGATGAGCAGCGGAATGACATGTGCCCTCTTTGGCTGGTTGAACACCAGTCGCGCCGCCGCATTCTGTATCATCTGCAGTGGTTTCACCGCACAGGCCAGCAAAACCTGTTAAGAGAGCGTTGCAGTAGTTGAGACGGGACATCACCAAGGTTTGTACCAGCAGTTGAGTGGCATATTGGGTCAGGTACGGCCTGACTTTTCGGATGTTGAATAGTGCGAAGCGGCAGGACCGGGAGACGGCGGCAACATGGTCCGAGAATGTCAGTTGGTCATCAATAATGACACCTAGATTCCTTGCAGCCTTGGTAGGAACAAGAGATAGATAGTCGATTTTAATATCAATGTTGTGATAAATACCTTGTTTGGCCGGGAAGACCAGCAGTTCCGTTTTCACCAGATTCAGTTGAAGATGATAAGATAGGACAGATAGAGTTGAGTATCATCCACATAGCAGTGATATGAAAAGCCATGTAATGGATGATCGGGCCCAGTGAGGTGGTGTATATGGCAAAGAGGAGGGGTCCTAGCACCGAGCCTTGGGGCACCCCTGTGGTGAGGTTGTGAGGCACAGACAGCTGGCCTTGCCATGTCACACTGAACGAGCGCCCAGTAAGGTAAGATTCGAACCAGGAAAGTGCACTGCCCGTTATGCCCACACTTGAGAGTATGGACATTACATTACATTACATTACATTTAGCAGACGCTTTTATCCAAAGCGACTTACAATTATTCAAACACCGACAGACACAGCCATCAGGAGCAATTAGGGGTTAAGTGTCTTGCTCAAGGACACCACAGCATGCTAGCAGGAGGAGCCTGGAATCAAACCAGCAACCTTTAGATTACTAGACAACCAGCTCTACATCCTGAGCTACCATCCCCATAGACAGGAGTATGCTGTGATTGACAGTGTCAAAAGCAGCTGATAAGTGTAGCAGAATGACAACCGAGGATTTGGCAGCAGCTCTAGCAGTTTTTAAGGCCTCTGTCACAGACAACAGGGCTGTTTCGGTGGAGTGACCACTTTTGAAGCCAGATTGAAGTGTATTGAGAAGGTTGTTTCTTGACAGGTATGTCTAGAAACCTGTCTAGAGACCGCCCTCTCTATGGTTTTGGAAAGGAATGGGAGGAGAGAGACCGGCCGATAGTTTTCTACTTGATTGGGATCGAGTGAGGGTTTTTTGAGCAGTGGTGCGACCCGAGCCACTTTGAAAGCGGAGGGGAAAGTGCCGGAAGTTAGGGAAGAATTAATCATATGTGTGTTTGCCGGGGTGATAGTCGGTGATATGGCTTGAAGGAGGTTAGATGGGATCGGATCTAGCGGACAGGTAGTAGGACGGCTACATGTTAGTAGTTTAGATACCTCACTTTCAGCGAGGGGGGTGAAACCAGGGAACGATGAGCCTAGGGCTGGAGAAGACAGGTTGTGAGTAAGTTGTTTAGTGAATTGGCTGCTGATGGCTGCCACTTTGTCAGTAAAAAAGGAGGCAAAGCTTCTAACCAGCTACTAACCTCAGCAGTGAGGTTAGTAGCTGGGGGAGGTGGTGGATGGTAAAGCAGAGACTTGAAGGTGGCGAATAACTTACGTGTGTCTGTGGCACCGTTGATCCTATTGTTGAAGAAGGCCTTCTTTGCAGTAGTGATGCTGGAAGAGAAGGGGGACAGCAGTGTCTGGTAGCTTGCAAGATCTTCACTTGTTTAGGATTTGTGCCATTTCCTCTCGGCTGCTCTGAGGTCAGTGCGCGTTGTCCGGAGGGTGTCAGTCAGCCAAGGGTGCGACTGGGTTGATCGAGCAGGTCTGGTGGATAGTGGACACAGGCTCTCCAGACATGAGCTCAAGGTGGAGCAGAGAGAGTCAGTGGCATCATTAACCTGCAGAGAGGAGAATGTGCCGTGAGGCGGAAGAGAAGAGGAGAGCACAGAGGAGAAGTGGGTGGGAGACAGGTTGCTGAGATTGCAGCGGATAGTAACCATGGGTGGGGAGGTGGGGGGTTGTTTTGGTAGCTGGACATTGAAGTGGATGAAGAAGTGGTCTGAGAGATGAAGAGGAGTGACCCTTAGGTTGTCCGTGGTGCAGCTCCGAGCAAGAATGAGATCAAGCTCTTTGCCAGCCTTGTCAGTCGGTGGAGACGGGACCTGTCTTAGGTCGAATGAGCGAACCAAAGACAGGAAGTCAGCCGAGCTCACACTGTCCATGTGGATGTTCATGTCACCGAGGACGAGCATGGGACACTCATGCTCAGGAATTGATGACAGCAGGGTGCCAAGCTCATGTAGGAAGTCACCTAGTTGTCCTGGTGGACGGTAGATGACGACCACATAGGCTTTCACCGGAGCAGTCACCAAGACGGCGTGATATTCAAAGGAGACAAAGTTGTTTAAAGGCAGCAGTGGATTAAATTTCCATGTGTTGGAAATTAGCAGGCCAGTCCCACCACCACGGCCAGATGGTCTGGATGTGTGGGAGAATGTGTAGTTTGTGGAGAGTGCAGCCGGGGTTGCACTATCTTCCGGTTTAATCCACGTCTCAGTGAGGGCAAGGAGCTCCAAGGAGAGGTGGTTGGCATGACCAGAAATGAAGTCTGCCTTGTTAACTGCAGATCGACAATTCCACAAGCCAACAGAGAAGGAGGTCTTTGCAAAAGATGTTTGCTGCAGAGACCTGAGGTTACCCGGATTGCAACGGTGTATGGTATAACGAGGCTTTCTGGGTGACCTTGAAGTTGTAGAGATGCGGTAGTAGCACATTTTGTATGGAGTGAGAAAAAGAAGGCAGGTTTGCCTTGTACGGTGGACGTGCAGAGGTAGACATGCGTCTTTACACAGAGCGACTACAAATGGGCCAACGCTTGAAGCTAATGCTTCAAGGGCAGGACCATAAATAGGTGATAGAATACAGCTGCTCATGTGATTAGGGTTGCACCTAGCTAAGAGCACGCCCACATAAGAGAGGACTTACCTGAATAGGGGGTGTGTCTGGAACACAAGCTTGTTGGCAGATCAGCAAATAGCAGTGAAATGTGCAGAGTCAAACCAGTAGTCCTAAGTTGCAATACTACAATACTAGATAACATAAGCAGAGCAGTAATACACTACACAGCTACACAGCAAAAAGTTACAGAGGTACACTAGTGTACTCTAGTGTACCTCTGTAACTTTTTCGTCATGGGTCTTAGAGCAGTCATATAATCATATATATAGTCATATAATTATAGGACCTAGTCTACATATTGCACAGCCTTTTAATTTCAAAATACAGGTCTTTGAACTTTTACTTTTTAATCAAAAGACGGCAACATGTAGTTTATGTCCTCGTATTATATAGACTCAGCTATTGAACTTTATGCTGAAGTAAGCAGCCGATTCACAGCGTCTGACAATATGGTGTCAAATCAAATAACCAAACCCACAGATCACAAACCGCACGCAGAAAATCATCACATATGCAAATTGAAAAATGCACCTCTGGCTTTGTAGCGCAACCACAGCCACAATAAAACACCAATATCCAATCAATTTTAGAAATCAATTTATATTTAATAGGCCAAAGAGGAGGTTTATGGATGTGGTGAGGAAGGACATGCAGACGGTTGGTGTAAGGGAGGAAGATGCGCAGAACAGAAGGTATTAGGGGCAGATGATCCGCTGTGGCGACGAAGAAGGCTATCTCTAAAATGCACACGCACACAATTGCACAAACAAAGAGAGGAAGAGCCATGAAAAAACAGTTTTCATAAATGAATCAGTAAAATGGCTTAGAATTAGGGTTAAAAGGCAGCCACCATCTTTCAAGGTTTGGTACATTCCACGTTACTCACTCTGGTGCTTCGCGGAGTATGCAAACAAGTTGAACAGATGTTCAACCGGTTAGGGTTTGGGCCTCTGATGATATATCTCACATTGCTGGGTGGACCCCACATCTCCTTGTTGGTAACAATGTCAAGTGAGTGACAGGCGCAGCTCACAAGCTACAGGTCTAGCTGCATTTCTTTAAGTCAGGCGAATGCAGAGCGCTTAATCTGACACACAGGACGCTCGCCCCATCTATTGCAATGCCGACAACGACAACGCCTTTTCTTCCAGGAACCCTGTTATTACTTAAACTTTGTGATGCTCTCACTTCAGTAAGCTCCACAATGCCAAGGTAAGCGCCGACTAACGTACAACAAGTACGGGGAATCTGCCACATCTGTGAGGGGTTCATGTTTGAAATGTGGTGGTAATACGCAGTCGATCACGCCGTGCATTTTAAAAGACACAAACTCCTGTTGTAAAATCTTGCCCGAGACTTCCACTGCATTGATTGATGTGTGGCATGCTACATTTGCAGCTATTCCTAATTATCATCCATTTTGTTTTTTAATCTTATGTCTAGTTAGGCCTAGCCCGACATTCGCATGTCCCTGTTCGGTGGACAGTGCGTTTTGTGTTTATTGGTCTCTGCATGGATCTTCAGATGGTCAGGTGGGCTCTGATCTGCACATTGCAGTATTTGTAGTGGGCTTTTGTGTTGTCTCCTGGAACAGACGCAATCCATTGTTTTAAGGGTGGCTTTTCCGCTCTCTCTTATACACCTTTGTGTGTGCTTCCTCCTGTTTGGCCATTTCAGCTCGTTGGCTAAACACGCAATAATTAACGTCAAGCCTCTCTATGATGAATTGCATGTTGAGCCCCAGTGTCATTCTGGCTCCTCCCCTATTCTTCTTCTCCTCTCTCTTATTGGAGAAGGGGGTAGCTGCATGCGGTGCTGGAGCAGTGGAGTGGCGGAAGAATAGGGGCGTGCGAGGATAAAAGGGGTGTGTGACAAGTGACCAGTTAACATGCTGTTACTCGGCTGATATGGAAAACGGGAGCGAAATTGTCGTTAGTACAGAATAAGTGTAGTTGACTTAGAGTTCGGCTGTCAATCGATCTCCATCATGCTCATACTAACTGGAGGAGAGGAGGGGCCGATTCATTGAAATGTATTCTCTAACTTTTCATCAGGGGAACGCCCCCCAATTGAACAAAAAGTACTTTAAATCACGTTAAATGACATCTTCTCATGATATGTTAATAATGCATTTTTAATGAATAGTTGTTAGCTTGGTAAACATATTATTTAAAAATGAATAACATCCATGTTATTATACCTTAACATGTCTCTGTGTTTTTATGACCAGGTCGTGACCTTCTTTCCAGGCCTTTCTGGTATTGTTCCAGGTTCCAGTTTTTTGCCAGCACACTCGGTATCCAATAATTGTTTTCTTTTTTGGAATGTGCGTTTTGTTGTGAATGAGCAGCAGAGCCTGAACGAGATCTGATTCGGCATGTTTCTGATTCTATTTTCTGCCAGATTCACTCCCCAAGAAGGCCGTGTAGATCATATTGTTAAACTGTCAAAGGTAATTCATTCTTTCTTAACCTTTTCGGCACTTTAATGGTTTTATTATCATTGCGAAGCAGAGGTAAATAAAAATCCCGCCCAATGTTTGGACTCGGCCATTTAGATTGGCTTAGTGCGTGGAAGGAGTGAGAACAGGGCGGGGCTTTTACTGTACTTTCTGAACCAGGAATTGTTCACCACTGCTGGGTGATTTATGTATCGATTACACACTTTTATTTGAATTCGAGTGACCTTTAAAACCCGAGCTGGGTCTGCAGGATTGCATGGGTGTTCCATGGAAGTTTAAATGAAAGACGTCACACATAAGCAAACGAGCATGGACGTGGTTACTGTAACTACTAATTTTCTTGTAGTCAATAGAAACGACTGGGTGAGAAATAAACATCCTCCATTGTTTGGATGTCTTCCTCTGGCTTATATCGAGTTCCAACATGCATAACAATACTGCAACAGGAGGGCTATCAAATTGGTCAGTGCTCATGTAAATATTAGACACCACATGGAATAAATTCTTCTGCAATGATCGGTGAGGTTAATGTGCGCTACAAGAAAACAAAAACTGAGAATATTCAAGATATTTATTCTGCACAATAAAGAGAAAGATTCAGTGCTGCTCCAAAGCAGTGTTCTGACCAGTCTATCCCAACTACTGACCAAGAGAGTTTTGTACCAAAGAGAGGTTGCTCAATTGTCTTTTCCAGGTATTACCCTCAAACAGTAATTTAACAATAAAACTCCGGTCACAGGTACAATCCTACTATGCCATTATATTCTCTTAATCCCCCCTGGGGTTATCATTATCTCCATATAAGGTTGATGAGGATGGAATGTGATCTGGTTCTTCAATACTACAACTGACGTTATTAAGAACTATGGGAGGCTCCTTAAAAACCTACGAAAAGCTATTGTCCTATATAAAACATGTAAAAACATAATTCAAATAGTTAATCATATGCATTGTTCTCTCAAACCATTCAGAAGGACAAGACTTTTTATCTATTTGAGCCAGTATGTATTCAGTATTTTAGTCAAGCCTATCAGTGACTTTCGCACCTGTTTTTCCTTTTTAAGATGACTTCGCTGCAACAGGTGAACCCCAGGATAAGAGGCATCCGTGTCCAGCTGCATGACACCCTGCAGGACATGGCTGCTCGCCTCAAAGACCAGCTCTTGCAAGTGAGTCACGTAAGACAAGCTACATACGTTACAAAGGTCCCCAACATTATTTTAAAATTGGATTTATTCAGTGAGACTTAAGGAGTTCTCCTTTTTCAAATTAGCCTCTGGCCACTACAATAAGCGGGCCTGTCCAAGTTTTTGTAGTAGGACTACATGTTCAACTTTTGATAAATAAGATAAATATGGGAGACGAGAGTAGACCTCAAGGTGTCAGGGCAGGGATGAGACTCGGATGCAGACAAACAGGCTCAAGAAGCAGAGTAGGTCGGAGACGCTGTAATCCGTGGGAGGTACAAAAATCACAAGGATGGATGAGGCAGCGAGGAAGGCAGAACCAGAGTGACAAACAGAGGGAGGAAGAGATGAGGCAGGAATCTGGTGGATCAGTAGTTGACTAGTGCTGGAGCTGGAGGTACAGTACTCGCCCAGACCCTGACACAAGGTTTAACAGTACAAAACAATGGACGAGCTTCTGTCAAGTCAAGCAATTGGGTTCTCTCTAGGGAGTGGAGAAGCCGTTCAAGCAGGTGATTGACGTCAGCTCCGATGATTCCCACAGTGGAGGAGTTAAACCTATTACTTTTGTTCGCCAGGTAAGGGATGTGCCTCTCACTCTGTCTTTTGGGGTCTTCCCCACAAGTTTGACTACTCCACATTCATTTAGCCTCAGCCGGTCATTCTCTTTGTCTCAGGTCTTGGCGGCTTGTACGTATCCCAAGCTTCTGCGCGATGAGACCTTTCCTGACGACGTGAGGTTGAGGGCCCAGACGCTTCTTAATGGCTGTGAAGGAGGAAACGTGGGTAAGAGTAAAGGCACTGTAATGAGAACAAAATAAAATAGAACAAAAAAGTAGCAACGATCTTGAGAAAGAAATTGGCGATGGCTTGACTAATGCTTTGATGGCAGGTTCATATAGTGCAAGCATCACTGGCCTTCCCCTTGTTAAACAAAGAATCGCTGAGTTTATTATTAAACGAGATGCTGGAGTGCCTGCATATCCGGAAAATATATTCTTCACCCATGGTTCCGAGAAGTCATTGATGGTATGAAATAAAACATTGTCAAATGTTGTTGATTTTTTTTATTTCAAGTCATATTAGTCATCATGGAGTCACATATTGCAATCATGCGTAATGTCTTTTGTCCTATTGAGATGGTAATTGAGCTACTGGTCTGTGAGGAGGCACAAACCGGAGTGTTGACCCCGCTGCCCTGCCCACACACCTTACCGATGCTGCTGGATCAGGAGGGGGTGAAATCGGTGCCATACCATCTGAGAGAAAACCGGGGCTGGGCGGTGGGACTTGGAGAACTGCAACTCGCTATTGATACCGCCAGAGCATGCTGCCTGCCCAGGGCTATTTATATCAGCAACCCAGGGAACCCAACAGGTGCAGTCAACCTAACCCCATCATGTTCATCAGTTCAATCCTCCATGTTTTCCATTCAATAATACATTGCTTATACTGTGATGATACATGATAATACTTACATTGTTGTTTTTTCGACTAGGTTGTGTACAAGATAGGGAATTGATTGAAGGAGTGATTCGATTTGCTGCAACAGAAAGCCTTCTGCTGTTAGTTGAAGAGGTGACTACCAATGTATACACCCTCTCACAAGCTTTGAAATCACATTAAATCCATACATTCTGCCATTTGAACATAATCGGTCCTGTTGGTGTCCTCTAGACATACCAGGACAGTGTGTATGGAAAAGGTAAAGAGTTTATTTCCTACAAGAGGGTCCTGTTTGAGATGGGACAAGAGTACTCAGAGACTGTGGAGTTGATCTCCTTCTATTCCTTATCCAACGGCATCATGGGAGAGTGAGTCTCATTGGTATTCCTTTTATTCAGTTATTCCCTGCTTGTCAGCAGTAAACTTAACTTAGTATTTATTGAAGAAATATGCCTGATAACCCTTTGACTCAAGGAACTGAAGGCCCATTGTACTCTATGGTCCCTCTGTGCGTAGATGCGGTTTGAGAGGGGGTTACATGGAAGTCATCAACATGGACCCATCAGTGATGGGCTTTTTACGTACCATCCATCTTAACAGCTCCCCAGTTTTATCGCAGCTTGCTTTGGAGGTCATGGTCAATCCAATAAAAGAAGGAGACATTTCCTATGACACATGCTCAAAGGTAGGGGAGCAAGGTGGTACTCACTCGGCAACATCCGAATACTTGCAACTACACTCTTTCCATGCAAAACCCACAAAAACACAAAGGTCTGTGAACTCATACACAAAGCTCCCTTTTGCAGTCCACATTCAAACAATATATAAATACCACTTACAAGCTTTGTCCTTTTCTTCCCAACAAGGAGATTCTCCTCAAACAGGTAACACTGGCCCAAAATGCTGATCGGGCTTGGAGGTTCCTGAATGATCTTCCAGGGATGAGCTGCCAGCCAGCGATGGGTGGTCTCTATGTTTACCCTCGTCTGGATATGCCTCTGGAGATGGTAGGTCGAAGTGTTGGTACAACTCCATTGTACTGCTATGCTCCGAACGCCAAACATAGATTTTGTTTCTTTACTCTCCTGCCTTTCATCCATTACCTCTTTATTCAGATAACAGGCCCGGAGGGGGACTTACTGTACTGTCAGAGGTTACTGGAGGAACAGGGTTTGTGTGTTGGAGCAGGCTGTGAGAACGGCCATGTAGTTGGAGACCACCACCTTAGGTTAGCGACATGGAGTTCTGTGCTTGTTAAACTGGACATGTGGTTTAGTTTACATGCGTTTGAGTTTATCTGTACATTTGTTTGTATGTGTTTTCTACCTCAGGCTGTGTGTGATGGTACCTCCTACAACGCTAGAGGAGGTCTTGGCTCACCTCAGCTCTTTCCACCTGGGCCTATCGGACAAATTTCCCCACTCCGAAAGAAGTGTCAAGGACACCAACCTCGGCAAAGGAACAGCTTAAACCATCTTGCAGTTTCCCATAGATGCGTCCAGCCAAGTTATAGATCTGAATCCCTAAAATGATCAACAAGAGAGATTAAATATGTAATAATAAGCCAGAGCAATAACTTGTGTGTTACACAATTGACTGTAAATGTAGGGAATTTTAGCAACAACAATAACAACCACAACAGAATATGACATTACCTACTAATAATCAAGAAGAAGCTCAAAAAATTATTAGATTACGTTCAACTAATAGTCATTGCACGGAATACAAGTACTGAGGCAACAAAATGCATTTCTCTGAATTCTACCCATCCTAGTAACTGATGTATCTAGGAGCAGTGGGCTGCCATATAGCTGCGCCGGGGAGCAGTTAGGGGGTTAAGTGTCTTGCTCAAGGACACATCAGCACGCTACCAGGAGGAGCTGGGGATCGAACTGGCAATCTTCTGATTACTAGACGACCCACTCTACTCTAATACCACTCTAATAACCTCCTAATTACTGTTGTTTGCCCCCACACCCTCCAAAAAAGTAGAAAACTAAAACTTGACGGCAGAGAAGAAATACAATACAATACAATTATAGCAGATGAACTAGACCAGTCTGTTGTGAAAGATTAAACTGTGTAATTAACTATGTTAGGGAGGTTCAAATAGCCCTTCAGGACCAGTGAGTATAAAATCAGCATTAAAACTAATTTGAACTGCATTTTCCAGCTCCCTGCAAATGAAGGAGGCCCAATACTTTACCAGAAAGGTGATTCACAACTTACAAAAGATGTAAAAAGGTAAAATAATCAGTTCAACAGCAGCGTGGCAGAAGGGTCGATGAGGGACACTTCATGGTACTTTGAGCCTTTGAGCCTGAGGGAAATTATATGGATCTATTTAAAAATTCATAAATTATACTGTATGAATCAATCTCATAAACGGTTACAAACAGTTAAAGAGATTATAAACAGTTAGAACTGGGGGTAGGTACTTTAACTGGGCATGCTTGCACTGCTGCTTCACAGCAAGAAGGTCCTGGGCTCGATTCCCATCTGGGTGCTGTGGGTTATCCGCTCATAAGGGGCCTTTCTTTGCATGTTTTCCCCATGCTCACTTGGTTTTCTAAAATATAACATCGGTAAGGACCCCTACTAAAAACATGAAAAAGATCGTCATCTGACCAGCGAAGGATGTTTGGGGTTGATTCCCGGGTACATCGCTATATGCTGCCCACTGCCCCTTGGTGGAAGGACAAGCCAGGATGGGTTAAATGCAGAGAACAAGTTTCACCGGCCGCCATTTGTAGTGTGTGTGAGTGTGTTGGTCGCCATCGCCACATGTGTTGTGGTTTGTGTGACAAATAAAGAATTCTTCTTCTCTTTTCTGACAAGTCCAATCTCTCTTCCTTGATATTTAGTCTAAAATAGGCATTAGTGTCCACATTTGTTACATGGGCTTAACCTCTCACTTACATACCAGGCAACAAAATATGCTTAATTTATATTTAGGCCAGTAACCCCTTAATCTTATATTCTATATTTAGACTTGACAAAGCAACTGGGAATACTTACTTGCATTTCCAGCATTCAATTTTGCAAAACCCATTTAATCCTATTTCACAGAGAAATGTGCTCCAAAATCCATGGGTTTGGGCACTGAGAATAATTGTACTCCATAAATTACAGTTATTCCATTTAATACATTTCCTTTTTTCATAATCTCACTTCTCACACACTGGAATTTGTCCAATGAACTATAGTTATGATCATATAATCTCTTTTTATTTTATATTTTTGAGATTTTATGTTGTACTTAAATTCTCAAATATTTCCTACGTACAATCAAACAAAATGTTTTCAATAAAAACATTTAATGAAAAGTAACTTCTTGTATTTAAATATACAATTTTAAGTGTTGATTGTGTTTTTATTAAACATTTCTTCACATTTACAATATTTTAACACATTTTGATTCGGGATAATGGAAATTGTTGCACTTTTACATATTTTGGTTTAGACTATGTTGACATTTAAAAAAAAAAAAAAAAAAAAAAGAAAAAGGAAAGCAATAGTCTCTGTGTGTGTGTGCGTGTGCATGTGATTGATTTATAATTATCTTGTGGTATCGGATTTTCTTTCCTGGAATATAAAAGCGCCAGTGCTACGACGGTCGCAATCTGCAGAGTGTGCACACGGTTGGAAGCTGTTTGCCTCAGCTGGTGAGTTATATTTCTCGCCTCAGTTCCTCAGTTGAGCCCTGTTCGAAAAATATGAAGAAATATAAGTCGTGGATGGACTTTTGGAGGCTGTATATTGAGAGGGCTATGGCGATATTGTTACATTTTGTGCTCCTATCGGACCAGTGTATGGCTGTGGGATTCCCGCCCATGATCCCTCTTTGACCCGCGTGGTGAATGGTGAGGACGCCCGGCCCTACAGCTGGCCATGGCAGGCGAGTGACTGGCATTGGTAATGGAAAGGTTTATATTGTATCCAATGATACATATGATACATACTTCTCTTACTGGCTGTAATGCTGCTAGGGTTTGGACTCTTTCTAGATCTCTCTTCAGTATCTCAGCGGTTCCACCTACCGTCACACCTGTGGAGGAACCTTGATTGCTCCAAACTGGGTCATGACTGCAGGGCACTGCATCAGGTGAGCCACAGTTTAACTATTGTCAATTTATTTTATTTATTAATTAATTATTTTTCCATGTATCTGTATGTGTGCGTGTGTGATTACCAGATCTCGTACCTACCGTGTGGTGCTGGGGGAGTATGACCCCACCAAGCACGAGAACTTTGAGCAGATCAAAACGGTGGATAGGATTGTGGTTCACCCCAGATGGAACAACCACTGTGTGGCTTGTGGGTGAGGACCTTCACATACTAGTGCTGACAAAAAAAGTATTGGGAAAACTTTGCTGGGATTTGAGGAATGCGGTGCAGACCGAATCAAACAAACTGAACAAAAAGGGAGAGGTTGCCAAACAGTTAACAATAGAATCTACAGCTTTTTTTTCTACCAAGTCTGATATCAGCAGCAAGCACCAAGTTTTAAAGGTGTCATCTGCTCATTGATTCTGGGTCAGGTTAAGAATCACATCATCAACAAATGCCTTCTATGTGATTATCCTCAGCGTTGACTGTCATAACCTTTCACACGTTCAGCAATGACGTCGCCCTGATCAAGCTGGCGTCGCCTGCCAGTCTGAACGACAAAGTCCAGCCCTTCTGTCTGCCTGAAAGTGGGGAGATCGTTGCCCACAATGAGCCCTGCTACATCACTGGGTGGGGAGGACTTTCCAGTGTCTGTGTGTGTGTGTGTGTGTGTGTGTGTGTGTGTGTGTGTGTATTTAATAGGCAACATCACCTTAAAAATACTCACATGAGACGGGCAGCAGAATGGAAACCAAAAATATATTCACAGCAATGGGTTTTTGCCACCAGAGCCTGCTGTTACACGCCCTGCACCTATAGTGCAACCCAGTAACAATTAAATACCTGAAAGTTTCCCCTTTGGAAAGTCACTTTCCACTTCAAAGATTAATTTAATACAGATTTATGGCATATCATTATTTGATAATAGTATAGAGATTAATGATAAGGGTTGCTCTGAAGGTAGACAATTCCCAAATTAACATTGTATAACCAACGCTCTTTCTAAAAAAGATTTCCCATTTATTTTATTAATGCTAATCCTTTCTCAGTACACTCAATACATCTATGTGAATATCACAAAATGTATTTTTAGGAAAGCTAAAGTTATAGTTTATACTTTCCAGACAATAAGGGGAATGGAGAATTTGGGGAAACCTTAATTGTCCAATGCAAGGGTTGTCAAAATAACGACCTATCCAGATGTATGAATTTTTCGAGCTTCGAAACAAGGTGTCACTTGTGCAAATCAAGCAAATATTTTTAAAGCTATGACTTGTTAATGACAAGAGTGTGGCAAACTGTGTTTCTGAGATAATCACCTCCAAAGTTTTACCCGCACCAGGTTCATCCAGCCAGCTCCCAGAATGCAAATGGGGTTGGCGGACAAACAAAGCCTCATGGCTAATTAACATACTGCTGAATGAACAGCTCAACAACACACAACTAATTTGGTTTTTAAAAAAGCTTTTATTTAACAGTTAGAATATACATGTTTTATAAAAGTATAATTATTTTGGAGTTTAAAAGTGTAGGCAAAATGTAGAGCCTATCAATAATATGAGTCTCTGAAAATCTGAAATCTGAAAATCTATCAACATCAACGGACTTCGTCACGTCATCAACTTCTTCCGTTGTAACAACGGTCATATCGTCTCGGTCATATCATATCTCCTCTGCTGGTTCTTGAAAATATTCCGTTTCATCATCACATTAAGTTTGGGTTAGGGTTAGGGTTAGGGTTAGGGTTCTCCAAGTCTCCGCGTCGCTGTCGGAGAACTGACAATCATCGCGGAAAATGAAGTCCAGTACGCGCTGCTAACACAGCCTTGGATCCATCGCACTGGTCAGATTAAGGTCCGAAATAAGATTCATAGCTTCCGCCACCCGCTTCACATAATCCATAACGATACGGAGAAGAAGGTTTTCACAGACAAGTGAGACTGAAACACCCCCTTGCTGTACTTTAACCGTCTGTTTACGGAAGTGACGTAGGTGCGTGACGGGAGGGGTTTTTCTTCTTTGCCGTTTCACAACAGTGGCTCCATGTGTGTAAGAGTAGTACGATTAAAGGGTTGAATTCTATCAAACGGTTTCACATTGTGATTTCACATCACATGGAATATGGAGGAATGATCTTCACCTGGACGCTCGCTTTAAAGGAAACTATCGATCGGCGTTATTCAACGCTGTTCCGCGACCCGGTAAGTGAACTGCGCTTCCCCATGTAATCTAACAGGTATATTTAACTCCACAGCTTAATAATTTTCTACTATTTATAAATCAAACTCGGTTTTGAAAATATGTTGAGAGATTTAAAAAAAAAAAAAACCCAAGGGAGCACGAATCTGGAAAAATCTAATTTTCCTCCAAGAAAGGTTTTTTCAACTTATTTGGCGCTTCTGGCGATTTTAGAAATGCACAAGAGGCGAGTTTGGCTGTGGTGGGTCACATTTTTATTAAGTATCAATTTATGGTGGTGGAGTGGACAGTATGTTCAATAGTGGGGTGCTGCAATATACAATTTACATGCCAAAGAGGATATACCCACATTGATATCAAGATAAATTCACATACAAATACGTTAGGCTTTTACCCTTCAGTGTATCCAGCCATGTCTTGATCTTACTTCATAGTCTGGTGAATAGAATCCAAATAAAATCAGGTGTCGAGACCCCACTTCTACCTGTTTATATGCTCCGCAGCTGGAGGCCCCATTGCGTCCAAGCTCCAGCAGGCTCTTCTCCCTGTGGTTGGACACAGCACCTGCAGCCATAGCGACTGGTGGGGAGGCTCCGTCAAGACCATCATGATCTGTGCCGGGGGGGACATCCGCTCCGGTTGCAACGTAAGACTCGGTCCCCAACACCCCCCTACTGTTTATTCTAGTTAGTCTGAGTTCTGACTGACTTCTTTCTCCTCTTTCTGTTTTCTCTACAGCGGGATTCAGGGGGTCCCCTGAACTGTAAGGGGACTGACCGCAGATGGTACATGCAGGGGGTGACCAGCTTCGTTTCTTTCCGCGGTTGCAACACCATTAAGAAGCCCACAGTGTTCACACGCACCTCCTCCTTCACCAAGTGGATCAGTGACATTAGTTCCCCTTCCCAACTTCCTGACTTTTAAATAAAGTTTGTCTGACCAAGGGTCCACATAGTTAGAAATATGGTTGCAGAATCCTCGCTTTTAGTAAATTGATTTTCTTGTCCTTTCTTTTAGACAATGCTGCAGTACTGAAGACATGGAATCAGCTTGATGTTTAATAAATTCTGCAGAGTCCCAACTGCATTGTCCTTTCTTTTTCCAACATGGTGTGCAAATCCTGCGCTTGCAATTTCCGACCACAGTGGGACAGCATGGGTTCTTGGAGTGGGTATGATGGTATAACACTATCCATTGGAGTGCTTATATTGGTAAGACAGATGCATGTGATGACATAGAAATATTATTTGATACACCTCCTTATGTTGTCTACGTACTGTATATCTGGCTCGATTTGGAAATAAAATAAGAACTGTGATGGCCCACACACACAGTGATTAGACATTTGTGCAAGATGATTGCATGCTGTTAATGCATGCCAACACACACTGACCTTCCTTTTACATGGATCGCCAAAGAAAGGCTAGAATACTGTTATAAAAGAACATCAACCTCTGGGCAATGGGGGTAGAGCCATCAACACACACACCACACCCTCAGACACATAGACCCACAATCCCACACACACAGGCAGACTCACAACATGGTGAAAATGAAACAGTGAAAAATAATGGGGAACGATTGCTTTGTCTTTATCTGAGGGACTCCTCCAACTTCCTGGAGTTTGGCCCAGAAAGTGAATGAATGAGCTTTAGATCACAGGCCGTTGGCTGGCTGCTCATTACTGAGCAATGCGTTAAATCCTTAGCTGTAAATAATGTGCTAACTAAAGGCCCAAAATTACCCACAGGAACTGGCAACCAGCTTTTTTTTTTTTTTTTGCTTTGTTGTTTATTCCTCTCTCTTCCTTTACACCCCCCTCTGACTTCCCCCCCTGCGTTCACGGTGACTGGAATTCAATTTTGCACATGCTATGTAATTATTCGTCACGGGTTGAACCAGGAGGAAAGCGAGAGGGCTCATTCAACAGCAAACCCCCACCCGATCCACACACACACACACACACACACACACACACACACACACACACACACACACACACACACACACACCCACACACACACACACACACACACACACACACAGACACAATTTCGGAGTGCAGGGACATGGGGACACAACAGCATTATTTCAAAGGCTTCATAGAAATGCAGAATCAGCGCCTTCAAAGCAAATCAAGGGAGGTAATACATTCCAAAATATTAATTTGTGTCACACAAACAAAGAGTCTGCGTACCATTGCAAAATGACAAAGGGGGGAGAAATTAAACCTAGAAGGGACTGTAGATTGATAAACAATATGGTATGTGCAACGTGTTATTTCTCTATTTGAAGTGATATTCACTGGGAAGGAGGGAGAATTTAGGGGAATTGAGATGGACCTGCCTCAATTCCACGCATTCCAAATAGAAATATCAACCCACCAACCGAAGGAAAAGAAGTAATGACATTATGTGGAAGTATGTCTCGGGTACCACCTTAAGATTCTCATTAAGATTACGTTTTAATAGACACTTCATCCAGTCCTGAACCTGAAACTGTCTACTACCTTCGCTTCTGCTCTGCTATGTGGTTGTTTTTATCTTCAGACAATGATGGTTGGAGGTAGCGTTTGATTTCTAGGGATCCAGCGGCAGATCTGACATACATGTGCATATACAGCATGTGGACAGGAGGTGACATAAGAATGCAAACAGGAATGCCCTCTCACACAACACTAGTAGGCACTGATTCTAACTCCAAACCACAGTCTACCGTTGCCACCAAAGAGGAGGTGTTGCTTCCTCTTCCGTGAATCGCTGCGTAGACTTTCTCCATCTTGCCCCATTCGTTGCTCTGTGTTGTTCTTTTCCCCACCATCATCATCCTCTCTCCTCATCTCTCCTCTCAGCGGTTCCTTCAATCCCTAGTAAGAGGGGTGACGTAGCCCGGCAATCCTACTTGCCTTTACAGCTTTCATTCTGATGTCTGAGAAACACTGGTTACAGAAAGGGGTGAACGGGAGAGTGATCACCCACCCCGGACAAAGCATAACCAGCAGCGGCAACTATGAATATGTATAATAAATAAACCCAAGACGGTGAAAGGGACAGTGAGAAGTGAAAAACCCCACTGTCCTTTATTTAAAGCCTCTTCCCTTGCACACTGTTACTGGCGGATACCAATTCTGTTGAGATGGAATCATGTCTACGTTCCTTCAGCCATACTGTAACGGGTCTCAAGCCTGGCACCTCATCTACAGATTATATGAGCTAAAATGAAGTAAAATAAAAAAAGGGAAGAAATGCATTCACACTTGTTTACTATAAATCAGGACAATTCACAAAATGAACAGCCCTTTTAGCCATTACTATTTCACTTTTATCATATTCATATCACAAATTCACCATGTGATCTTATATACGTTTATATGTATATATCTATATACACTCTCTTCACACTTTATTAGGAACACTATACTAATACTGGCCAATACTCCCTTTGCTCTCAAAACAGCCGCAATTCTTCTTAATGTGGATTCCACAAGATGTTGGAAACATTCCTTTGACATTCTGGTCCATGTTGACATGATTGCAAAACATGATTCTTTCCAATTAACGATCTCAAAAACACATTCAAACAATTAAATTAGCAGACCAATTCACATATTAATATAATCAAAGAGAACAACAAAAAAAAAAAAAAGAACAAAAGTTGAAAAATGCGTGACTTTTCCTTCTCTGGACAGCATCGCATCCACAGGTAATTGGTTCATGTGATGTCATGATAAAATAAAAACTACCAATATAAATATAAAGTTAATAATTTGGTAATAGATTTCCAGAATAAAATAATATGAAATTGGTGGTATGAGATAAGCAGTTTTGATATAAAAGTAAATATATATATTTTCAAGACAATTATCATAAAAACGTTTTGTGAAATTCACACTATGTTCCCTCAACACAAATCTAGGTCAGATGTTCCCTAGCGGAACACATAAAAGGAAACAGGGCTGAGGGAACATTAGGTTAAGGGAACATAGTGTGAGAGAAAATTTGGATGAAGGAACCTAGGGTTGAGGGAACATAGGACCCACATTTGGTGAAAAATATATTTAGGGATCATACTGTAGGGAACTAGGGGTGACCCACTGTAGGGGAGATGTTCCACACTGGCCTCAATGTGGTTACATCAAGGACTTGGCTGGTTATGTATACATGGCAGACTGTCAATGCCTGCATCTCCTGAGGAAAAGATAATAACATCATATTCTCCTTACACTTACTGTTGTCACACTTCCCCGAAATGTACAAGGCTACCAAACAACACTTTAAATATATACTGTATACCTGTCAGATCCACCTGACATTCAGTTGTTCTGCTTTTTTGCTCCAAAACCTACTTTAAAATGCATTTCACCTGATCACCGTCCTGGCGAGGACATCCCACCGATCTGGAGAGCACCCTCACAGCACCGCTCAATAGTCCTCTATTCTGGAGTCGAGACCACTGCCAACCTCCCCAGCATTCCTGAATGAAAGTCTAGTAACACCAGCATCCTCTACCAGTCGTGGCTGGACCCAGGTAAGAAACCCACCTAGACCCAGGCAACATTCCCCGTTTTTTTCCACCTGGTCATCCCAGTCAACGCAACCCGCACGCTCCAGGGCTGACACAACCAATCACCCTCCGGCGTACCAAGCTAAATCCCGTCCACCTGCCATCTCCGAATGGACCCTCTCTCGCCTTCACAACATTTTCATAGACCGTAATGTTCCATTTCACTGCAGCGACAATAAAGCCAATTTTTCTATGTTTACCCTGGCTCTCTAGGAAGCAAGCGGCTGGCCAGAAACTCCTTGTCTAACTCCTCATTACTTCCGGGTCACCTACGCGATGACGTCACGCCATCGGCCATCTCCACCCATGTCACAATGCCCGCTACAGTGCCACAAGCCTCAGCCGGGTTGGAGGCTCAGGTCGTATACTGTCGGAAATATTCCTAGCATTGACAGTTTCCAGAGTGTTCCATGCAGTACTCTACAGTCGACCAGGCCATTTCACTCGTTTGTCTCACCGGCCATGCTTATGCCTTTAAAGAACTGCCTCTCCATCCTGACTTTTGGTGCTTCTTTGGGGTTCATTGGAGAGGAAATTATTACTTTGCAGTACATCTCGCTTTTGGTTGCAGGAGCAGCCCAAAAATCTTCAACTCACTCTCCAAAACATTGTGCTTGATCCTATTCAACAATGTCAAACTCCCATACCTCCTTCATCTCCTAGATGATTTCCTGGTCATGGCACCATCATCATCATCTCCTCCCAGTCACGGCATCGACACAATCTTTTCTGTCTCCAATGAGTTTGGAGTACCACTCGCATTTGAGGAATCAGAAGGACCCTTCACCCCTATAGAGTTCCTTGGTATCAGACTCGATTCCATCTCCTTTCAAGCTTCCATGCCAAAAGAGAAATTACACCAACTACCTTACCATATGCACCAAATGTCAACTCCTTTCCCTACTCGGTCACTTGGACTACGTCAACTGCATCATTCCCCAGGGACAATGCCTCATCTCCAACCTCCTCACCTTAGCCTCATCTGTTCCTTCCATTCAGCCCTCAATAAACCTAGACAATGCATGCAGACTGGAACTCCGACTCTGTGCTCTCTCACTGGAACGGCAACTCCTTCTTTTTCGAAGACTTAATCACTCAGCCAGAATATATTCAGCTATACACAGACGCTGCCCCATCACTAGGTTTCTTAGGTTACTACGATGACCCCAGGAATTCTCCGGCTTGGATTACCACACCGTAAGTCCTTCATCCGCCCTTCACAAGCTTTACCCCATAGTTATTGCAGCATGGGTCATGAATGGTCCCGCAAAACCACCCTCATCCGTACTGGCAACACTACCCTGGTCGAAATCATCAACTGAGGACATTCCCATTCCCTGAACCTCATGCACTTGGATCTCTGTTTCACAAAACTTTGGCAGCTCACGTTTCCGGCTTTCATAATCCCATTGCTGACTCTCTTTCATGTTTCAGAAGTTCAGGTGGCTCCAGACCAGAAGTCCAGCCCATCCTGATCCCTCCATTTTCTGCAGCGATCTTCAACTGACTCCCCAGCTGCTCCCCCTCATGACCGCCTCTCAGCACTCCATTATTAACAGCCTTGCTACAGCCAACCCATCTCTAGCTTCATTACACATGCCCATTCTTCCCTCGCTATTTGTGCTTCCGCCATCCAAGTAATACCTCTGCGACATTAACTTCATCATAAAGTTATTAACAGGCGCTCCATGCTCTGCATTTAGCCATGTCCACAACCCCATGCTCCTCAAAGGGCTCCAAAGACAGGCACCTCATCTTCCTTTCAAGCGCTCTCCACTCGCCACCGACCTACTACACTGTTGTATACTATACCTCCTTTTCAAGCTACCTTTCACCCCACATAGACAAGACCTTGGAATCCTCTTGGCATTCTTTGGTTTCCTCCAATGCTCCGAGTTCACCTCATTCTCCTCCTCTTACGTCGTGGCCCCAGCCCTTCCGACATCACCGGCCATACTCACGACTCCCTCGTTTTCACCGTCAAGCACAGCAAAACCAACCAGACGAGTCACACCATTTCCATATTCTTGTTCTGTCTTGACCTACCTCGACCCTTTTCTACCCCTCTTAAAATTAATTCACTACAGACATTTGCTCAATTCTTCTAGCACCAACCGCCTGTTCACAAAGGAAACAGTAAAGCATTGCCACTCATTTCTGGTTCATCTCAGAGATGTTCTCATCAAGTCTGCCATCTCACCCGAACTCTACTCCAGCAACTTTCTTCAGATCGGCGCCGTTTTATCTGCTTCCCACCAGAGTGTGTCAGACCACACCATCCAGATCCTAGGACGCTGGTTCTCTCAAGCTCACCAGTCCTCTGGGGATCCGAGGCATGGCTGAGGCCTGATGCCCTGAAAACTCCTTCCCCCATCCCGAGTCAAGACTCCTGGTGTTCCATCTTTCACCAGCTCGCCATTAATTTGTCATCCCTTCTTCATCATCATCATCATCATCATCATCATCATCATCATCATCCATCACTCCATATTTCTTGCTTCTCATTTTTAATAAACAAACAAACTCACTCTTGTGGTGGGGTCTCTCGTGAAATGGAGTTAGAGAAGTGACTGAGGTTCGGGAGAGGGGACCACACCCCAACTACACCCGCTACCAATCAACACTTTTTCAGATCCGGCTGACATTCAGTTGCTCCGCATTTTTGCCCCCCACCACCTCCCAAGCTCCCCAGCTCCACCTCTATCTCTCCCTTCTCCATTTCTCAGGAACCACCAGGGGGATCCGAGGCATGGCTCATCATCATCATCATCATCATCATCATCATCATCATCATCATCATCATCATCACCACAATCATTACCTTCACCTTATCTTCATTCCATCCCTCATCTTCAATAAACCAACAAATAAAGCAACCTTTTTGTTGTGGTGTTGGTCTCTTACTCTTAGAAACAAACCTTGGAAAGGAGAAAGGAACATCTTCCAAACGTGTCACGATTTTCATTTTGGGTGCAAATGGGGGAAGATTATAAAGGGTATTAGTCAGGAGACAGCGTGCGAAGCAGCCCGTCTGAGGAGCTGCTCTCTCTTATGCTTATGAAGAATACTTATGTCTCGCTGAGTGTTGTGCACTGCCCACAGCTTTCCGTGAACTGATGCTTGATTCAAAGCGTTGCCATGGATACCTTCTCTGAGGGCTTCACTGCATACAGTATCTTCTCACTCCTCAATACATTTTTATTGCCCTAAAAGACATTTAGGAATTTGGATATACACATTCGTATGTATTTTATTGTATGCATTCGTTCCCAAAGGCACAAGTCTGGTTTGCATAAATTAGTGCCTTTAATAATGAGACTAATTTAGATACTCCCAAACTCCCCTATACACACACCCTCAATCGCTCGCTCTCTCCCTCTCTCTCTCTCTCTCTCTCTCTCTCTCTCTCTCTCTCTCTCTCTCTCTCTCTCTCTCTCTTTCTCTCTCTCTCTCTCTCTCTCTCTGGCTGTGGCCGCTCAGTGGCAGTGGGTGGTGGAAGGTGTCTCCGCAGGGTGAGAGGTACAGGCTGGTTCTGCAGCGGGGGGTAGACAGGGCCCTGGCAGGTACAGCTGCCACCCCGCCGGTCCCCCACCCACCACCCCCAACCCCACCTCAGACCCCATACGGGTGATGTACAGTGAGGAGGGAGCACCTTGGTGACTGGGGTCATGAGTCAGGCCGTTAGGTTGTTTTTCCGGAGGAGCTGGGGGGAATACATAAGCTTATTAGTGTCAGAGATGAGAATACGAGAACAACAGCAAGACCCTGTAGAAACATGTTCTGAGGGAGCCCTAGACAATGTTAGCCGTTTTCTATTCAGTTATATTGACCCTGGAAAGGGTCATCTTCAAATTTACATGTCATTTTATGTCCCTGGAGTCATTTTTGTCTATTTACACTACCAGTTTCACCATCTCTAGTTCGTTGCGTCATCTTGTCCAGACCGGTGGCGGCAGTGGTCCATTTAATGAATACTAAATTGCTCCCTGAGGAGAAATCCTCTCTTCATCCTCCGTCTGGGGTTGTGATGGGTCGGCCTCTGTCGGGCGTCCCAACAGCAGCTAGGGGTTGAGATATATTTCTTAAGGATACCTAGGGGTAAGCCTGTGTTCGCTGATTAAACCCAGGGACCTTTTTGGCTGGCGGACGACCTCTCAGACCAGCGGGCTAAACTTAGCGATGTGGTGTCGGTACGAAGGAACACAAAGTAATTAAGAGAGGAAGTACAAGCAGCGACTCAGACACACTTAATGTACCACGGCTTAAAAATAGAATTCTAATCAGATCACGTGCTTTTCCGGAGGCATTTTGACTGTCTTAGTAACCACTGTAACGAGGGTCCTGTGATCCGTGACTCTGTGGTGATACCGAGGAACCAAATAGGGAGCCAACGGAGACAATCTGGAAAGGGAGTGGTGTGTTTGCTGTAGGAGGGTCTGACTTTGGCCCCTTCTCTCTTCCTTTGCCTTCCTCTGTTTTTCTCTTGTTCTGGCGGCCTGACACGGCCTCTCTCTGCTGTTGTGAGCATTCTGTCTCTTAATGTCTCCCGGAGGATGTTTTAGGGCTTCATACATTCTCACCTCATTTACTTCGCCAGCCTAGGGATAGCAGACTGGCAACGGCTTCTTGGTGTGTGTGTGTGTGTGTGTGTGTGTGTGTGTGTGTGTGTGTGTGTGTGTGTGTGTGTGTGTGTGTGTGTGTGTGTGTGTGTGTGTGTGTGTGTGTGTGTGTGTATGTGTGTGTGTGTGGTTGTGTCCTACCCCTTTGGGAGGTGTGGAATATAACATGATGCCTGCAGCGGTGTTTCAGTGCAAAAGAAAGTGCTAACACACACTTCAGTTACAATAACAAAATCTTTGAAGGGGATTCTTCCCACTCTGGCAGAAAAGTGAATTACCAGTGTGTGTGTGTGTGTGTGTGTGTGTGTGTCTGTGTGTGTGTGTGTGTTCTGTGTGTATGTGTGTGTGTGTGTGTGTGTGTGTGTGTGTGTGTGTGTGTGTGTGTGTGTGTGTGTGTGTGTGTGTGTGTGTGTGTGTGTGTGTGTGTGTGTGTGTGTGTGTGTGTGTGTGTGTGTGTGTGTGGGTTTCTGTGCGTTTCTGTACCTGCCATCGGGTCATCACAACATCGTCTCCCGGTGAGCACTCTTTTTCAGTGACAGAAAGTGCTTCCTCCCACTCAATCTGACGCTCTCCGGTGCAGACGCTTGTCAATCCACCATCCTTTGTTTTTTTTCCTGGCCCTCTTTCTACATACTTTCTCCAAGATATTTCTCCCTGCAGGGTTGTACGAAACGTTTATTGTCTGGGACCCAAAGCGTGGGACCCCCTCCACAAGGGCATGCCGTGCGGTAGTTAGAGTCAAGTTAAGAGGCACATTGTGGCCAGAGAAAATGGTTTTAAAAAAGCACGGAAAAAATACCACAGTATTCATGTCTATAATAAGCACTAGAGAGAAACACACATTCTATCTATCTATCTATCTATCTATCTATCTATCTGTCTGTCTGTCTGTCTATCTGTCTATTTAAATGTGTCATTCAAAGTAGAAAGGTGTATTTTAAGGTTTTTGCAGATAGGGAATTGCCCATTATATATACATATATACTTATATATTCCGCTGAAAAAAACTTGTCTCCATGTTGAACTTCCAACCCAAAGGCAAACAGGGGATGGTCGTTTCACACGGAATTGTGCTGCGACCGCAATGAGAAAATAGATGGGTCTGCAATTATCGGCGGGTGCAGACAACGGCGGGATGAGACAGTTGAAGCAGCTGCTGCGTTTTAATGAGGGGAACTGAGTTTGATAAAGTCGCCTTTCTTAGAGAAGGAGAGATTGCCGTCATTACCTGCACCCTTCCACTGCTCCTGCTCTCTCTCTCTCTCTTTTCCTTTCTTTTTTTGCATTCCCATTCGTTATTTTGTCTATTTTGCCCGAAATGATTTTGTCCTTAGAAATAAAATTTGATGCCTGGCATCAACCATGACTTCACTGTTGTACTGTCTGTTGTACTGAGGGCCGATCAATTTATTTTTTTAATATAATTGGAACTTTGCTTTCATCATTGATGATTTTTGAGGTTTGGTATTTTTTATTCAGATTGTGCACCCACAGCACGAGCACCAGCACTGGATCTTCTATTTCTTGTTATTTGACTTTCACTTACCTCAGCTCTCAACAGGAAGCAACATGAACATTTGATCCAGGGCCTGACCTATTGAAACAGGGCTTTGTTGTGAGGAGTGTATTAATTATATAAAACACGTCATGAAAAGTGTCTTGTGTCTGGCTGTTCATTCGCAGCAGCTGGCATACTAAGGCAACGTACGAAGCAACGATAACCAAGACTCCAATGCATCTGAGCTGCAACGTGCCTCAGATCAAGGGAGCAATAAAGTCTTGTCATTTTGCTTCCCTCTTGATAACTATGTGTGTGTGTGCGAGTGTGTCATAGCTGCAGAGAGAGAGAGAGAGAGAGAGAGAGAGAGAGAGAGAGAGAGTGAGAGAGAGAGAGAGAGAGAGAGAGAGAGAGAGAGAAATAACGACTCGTGACCCTGGAACATTGCGTTTTCCAACCGAGCGAGGATGGTGAAGAGAATATGTGAACCTTGTCAGGGTTGCCATGGTGACTTGTGACTTGTTTGATTGAGCTTCTTGCACAGGATTGTGCGCGTGCATGTGTTAGTATGTATTCCTGTGTGTGTGTGTGTGTGTGTGTGTGTGTGTGTGTGTGTGTGTGTGTGTGTGTGTGTGTGTGTGTGTGTGTGTGTGTGTGTGCGTGTGTGGGTGTGTGTGTGTGTGTGCGTGCATGTAGTCTGCGGAGTTCTTAGCTGCTGGTTATTTCAATAGAACAGAATTGTTCCCACCGTTTGAATCTTATCAATGTTCGTGGCAGAGCGGCCAATAGACTGGTCTGCAGGAGGTGACCGCTCCTGCTGCCCCGCCATCTTTCTGCCTGCACCAGTTTGAGCTCCGTCAGGGGAAACCAGCGCCACCATAGGATACGTCCTGATGAAATTCAAGGTTAAGTCCTGTATATATTGTCATATGGTATTTAATAATTCATGATAAGTGTGAGGAACTGTTAGAGTCCTCAAATATTGCGGTGGACTGGGGGTGTGGTGCAACGGCAGCACGGCTTCCGAATAGGCCCCGAATAGGCTGAATCAGGGCGCTGATTCGGCCTATTCGGGGCAGGAAGTTTTCTTAATGTTTGTCTATCTTGCAGAGAGGGATCAGCGTACAGGGGCTCATCAACCATCCAGGAGCCGGTGAAGCCATCCTTCCTCCTGCGCCCCGACTTACTTTCTCGTTATTGTTTATCCTTTTGGCCAGCAAACCTGTCCGTTCGGTTCATTTAATAAAAATCACGCCATGCAGGTGCCCCAGTGTCAGAAAGACTCCTCCCTCCATAAACCTCCCTCCATATGTATATATTATGCATGTGTGAACTTACTGAATCAATATTCTGTTCTCATTGCTTTCTGGCAGCAAAGATTCCAGATTCTTAATTTGTCACATATATCATACAAGTACAGTGCAATAAAATGATAAGGAACACACTCCAAAGGCTCTGGAAAATGAAATAGGGAGAGTAATAAAATATAATAATATCACCTAAATCATATATATATATATATATATATATATATATATATATATATATATATATATACAGTATATATAAAGGATCGCTGTATCCAGAGTTTCTATCCGTCTTTCTTTTTCTTTCTTTCCTTTTTTCTTTCTTTCTTTCTGTCTTCAGATGAATTGCAGATGACAGTTATCTGAAGCCAAATCTGGCACATTGCATCAAATGGCAACATTTATGTTTAATATTTTACATGGTTCCTTAAAAACAAACAAAGTAAGCAATAAAATAAAATAAATAAATAATAAATGAATAAATGGACAAATAGATAAATAAATCAATAAATAAATGACTAAATAAAGCTTTGAATTTTGAAAAATTCTGTTTCTCAGCTCATCATTTAGTTCCCCCGCTCCCCTCCTTCCCTCCCCCTGCTTCTCTCTCTATATAGTAACATGCTGTTGCTTCAGTTCTCACATGGCCGAGGGCACATGGCGATTCAGCTCAGGAGTCAAACGTTGCATGACAGCAAACAACCAACTCTGCTGCTCTCCAGACAAAAGAGATTAAAGTGTTTTGCCTATTACTCACACTCACAAATCAATGGCCACCATTCATTAAAGGCTCCATGTTAGGAGCTGCTAAAAGAATCGGCATTTGTAAACCACCTCTGACCCAGCACGGACAATCACGAACCCCCAAATGAGAGCTGAGATGGGGGTGGGTGGGTGGGGGGCATGTACAGCCCAAGCACAGTGGGCACCTCTGACAGTGTGCAGCTCGTTTCGATTTGGTCCGAACGGCTCCTCACTTTAAAGCCCTCCCCTTCTCTCTCTCTCTCTCTCTCTCTCTCTCTCTCTCTCTCTCCTCTCTCTCCTTTCACTTCCTAACAATCCCTCCTACACATCATCAGAATGAATGTGCTGTGTGAATAATGGCTGGAGGGAGCACCTGATTAGAAATAATCACCACATGCCGCTTTGTTGTCGCAGTCCAGACATGAATGAATGACACGAAAAATTTGGGAGAGGGGCGAATAAAAAATAGGAAGTGTTAATTGGTTGATTTATTGTCTCAGACATTATGGAATGGCCATATTGTATTTGCTTTGGTTTGTTGTATTGGTGCTTTGCCCTGGTATGCTGGATAGCGGTGTGTATTTGGTCTTTGCCGTGATGTGTTCACTGTACCCTGTGTGTATATGATTTCCGATAATATTGACGAGTGTGTGTGTGTACGTGTGTGTGAGAGTGTGCACGTGTGCGCGTGTGTGTGTGTGAGTGTGTGAGGTTGTTTGCGTGTAAGTGTGTGTGTGTGTGTGTGTGTCTCCGTGCCCATGAGTGTTTGTACTGCCTGGATCGTTTATCCATCTGCTTTGCTCGATAAACAACCAATGTGTGCACAGCATTTTGATAAGCATCTTGTCCATCTGTCTCACAGTCGGCTCCCTCCGCCCACATTTTGTTACGGACGTTGATCAGTTATTTAAATAGCTGAACACTTTGGGGAAAAGTGAGCAAAATCACTTGGATGATAACAGAACAGTACATCAGGGAGTTCCAGAGTTTCCAGGGGTTTTGCCAAGGGGTAAAGGGGCCTAGGGGTCTGGTTTTTCAATAATTGGTGCTAGACGAGTAGTATTCAAACTTTGTTTTGCCCCCTCCCTAGGATTTCCTTGAAAAAATGTTGAAAACAAAACAAATTGTATTACTGATTTTAACTCTCCATTTTCTTGTGCCTATTATATTTACATGACTTCATTGTATTGATGTGTGATAATAGCAGAGCTGTGTCTCGTGTAACTGTGTCGGTGTAGTCTGTCGTCTTATGCTGTCCTCTCCTCCGAAACCCCTCTGCTTTTTATTGCCACCATGCACGGCCTTTGTTTCCTCCTTTCCCCTCCTTCAACCCCTCCTCCGCTCGACCCCCTCTCTCTGTATCTCCTACTCTTCCCTCGACGAGTCGCATTGGTTTGCAGGCATGTGTGTGATCTGAATTTCAACCTCTGTGTCTGTCTCCCACCCAGACTCCAGGGATGTCCCTGCCCCGGAAAACTTGTTTTTCTCCCTCTCTCTCTGGCTACGCTGCTGTTGATTTTTCCCCTTTCCCCGTGGCAGTGATGAGGGTAAAAACTGAGATTCTGTATATTCAATGCTTCGATAATTCATCCTGGCTGTAGTTGAATAAATGCTGGAATTTATTTGCAATGGAAGGGGCAGAGTTTTATGAACAAGAAGGATAAATATATCCTGGCGTCTTCCTATTTTCATCTCACGCTCAGCCTTAACTTCCTTTTGAACCTGAAACTTTTTTTTTCAACGTCTTTACCCTCGTCATCTCTCTGTTTTTGTGATCGGACTCTTAATGATGCATTTACCCCTGCACTGCGTGCAAATCTCTACTCCAGTCTTTCAGCAGAAACGGGGATGTGATAACCTGTGGGTTTTCTAAGTGTCACCCAGTAAGTGAGAAATACAGTATATAGGTTCAGTCAAGTGCATTTTGAGATAATAGTATGGTTATTTAAAATCGCTTTATTATGTTTTGTTTTATTATATCCGTGGAATGAATCATGATCATTCCCTTTGGTGAATTTAATCAGGTGTAAAAAAATTACAACCCATAAATCACCCTGTGTTCACTGTGTGCTATCTAAAAGAAGCAAGAAAAGGTGCCGTAAGCATTGAAAGCAAAATCATAGCCTTAATGTCATGGCAACAGGCTGGTGCATTTGTTGTGTTGGATTTTTCAGCTGAAAGAGAGGGAGACAGAGAGAGAAAGTGTGAGAAATCCTGCACCTTTCCCTACCGAGGACAAGCATGCACAGAAAAAAACACAACGCCCTGCGGCCAGTCCAGACCCCACCGGAGGGACGGCACGCGGTGGACCCACCGGCTCACCGGACGGAATGGAATTACGGGCCTTCAGCTGCAACGTCCTCACTGCGGTGTGAAACGACGGGAATATGATCTCGCATGTCCTTAACAACCATTCCGAGGCCAGTTATTTTTATCGTGTCGGCTGGC
Source organism: Zeus faber (assembly GCF_960531495.2). NCBI lineage: Eukaryota > Metazoa > Chordata > Actinopteri > Zeiformes > Zeidae > Zeus > Zeus faber. The sequence goes on along the minus strand of NC_137193.1, from coordinate 56,932,517 downwards.
GGTGTAGAATGCGGCGAAGCGTGTCCAGGTTTCAGAAAAAGAACAGATACGTGTGTGTGTGTGTGTGTGTGTGTGTGTGTGTGTGTGTTTGTGTGTGTGTGTGTGTGTGTGTGTGTGTGTGTGTGTGTGTGTGTGCATCCTGTCCATGCTTTACTGCTTTGGCAGCCACCGATCCTTGGCCATTATTATAAAACACCTCTCATTCCCCGTTTTCCCTTCACCTTTCGGCTCAAATTTGTCTTTTATTCTAAGAAAAAAGATTTGGACATCAAGTGTTGAGCCAGTGTAGGATCTTCCATTTGTCAGTGACCTTGTTCTATTTAATATGGTATTCATCAGGGTACATTTCTTGGTTCCTTTTGCTGGTGATTCAGGATTTTGTGTTGTCATCAACCAAGCTGCTGAGGAAGCATCATTTAGGATAATACAGAAGGAAGTTTTTGCCGTTGCGGAAATAGCAGCTTTCTGATCGGATGAATTCTATGAAAGCGACTTGCCAGAAAACAGAGGCGGTGCTCCAACCTGAAAAAGAAACCAATCGCCCTCCTGAATAATCCAATTCACCATCCTCTTAACAACTGTCTCCTATCCACCAATTACATCCTTTGTTTCAGAATGTCCTCACAATTACAGTCATCATTATCGGCGGATTCCCAACCTTTGCGGGGCCCATTAGTAATATTTTGGCACACTTGCTGCACGCGGCAATTATAATGATTGTATGATTACATGCTGTGGTTATGGTGCATCCCACGGTCCTTGTTAGCAACTTAATCATTTTGAGGACGTTTGAGTGTAAAAAAAACAAAAAAAACACACAATGCTCTTCAGAGCTGGTGTTTATTGAGAGCCTGTGGAAGTTAACATACATCACCTGACATTTCCACTCAGAGCCACCGGAAGATATGGCAGCGGTGTTGCCTTTCACCAGGGAAGGGGATTCGGTGACATCTGGCGTAGGAAAGGCTTTAATCTGTACGCGTCCGGAGAACTGTGTCTGGAAGAAAAACTCAGTTCTTCTCTCAAAGACACGTGCATGACATGTGCACGGAGAGAGAACACATCAGAGAGACCCACGACTACGACCAGGTCCCAGGGGGTCCCCAGCAGAGTGATTAATAGTTTAACTTCACCAATATTTCCTTTATAAGAAGTTAGACCTATTATAAACAAAACAATTATTATTAACGTTATAATTGTTTTGATTAGATTCAACTAATTGTCATTGCACGGAATACAAGTATTGTTGCAATGAAATGCATTTCTCTGCATTTTACCCATTCTAGCACTGACGTATCTAGGAGCCCCCTCTGGCAGTTAGGGGGTTTAGTGTCTTGCTCAAGGACACATCCTGCTACCAGGGGGAGCAGGGGCTGGCAAACTGGCAATCTTCCGATTACTTGATGACCCGCTCCACCTCCTGAGCCACTGCCCCCTGATGATTGTGTTTCACTGTTTCTCCCTATAGTGTAGACAGTTTGGTCAAAACAATAAAAATCTTCTCATATACGGGTCGCAGAAACAAAATCGTAACGTATTGTAAAATGGGGTCTGTGGACTTGTGTGTATCAAAGTGAGCGTCCTTTATATGAAAATGGTTGAGAATCACCGCTGATTTGAATGTGACCATATACAGATGGTAGACCTTGAAAAACATATCTCTAATCAACAAAGCTCCAGATGCTGCTCGATTAAAATAAGACAGTAAATGGGAAAGGTGATCAAGAGAATATGTGGCTAGAACTGATCGAGATCTCTGAGATAGAATGTTATCCACATTACATGACATAATGTGTAAAACTCTGGAGATTGTTTCCACCGCATCTCTGGAACAGTTTTTCAAAATCAACGCTCGACATGTCGTCCGGTGGGTCCATCCCGCTCCACCTTGGCGCGCATAATCCCATTGGTAGTGATCCATAATTATAATAGTAATGAGGCTCGCCTAACAGAGTTACGTTGCAGGATGACTGAATGCGGAGTGTGCTGAAAATAGACGTGAAGCATTCTGCACAGTCCATTATCCAAATGAGATTATGGCGAGGACAAAGTCAACACAGAGCAGCGGACGGACACTGAAAGGGGACGGTCGGGGAGCGCACCGCCAGTTTCAGTCACGTACAGGAAACAGAATGCGCTGTTGAAAGGCATGCCCATGTTGAGATTTTAAGGACTGAAGGGCATACTGTATATGTCCGAATGTTTGGGTGCAATGGAGGGGGCTTCCCTGCATGGATGCGAGCGGAGTTGTAGGGATCGATGCACTGCTCCCCGAAACCATCCCTCGGGGAGCCCCGGCCATAGCTCAAGTGAGACTATGGGCGGTGGTCTCCATGGCAACCGTGAAAACAATAAGAAGAGCACAAAGAACCGTCGCCGTCACAGACTCTCCATTGGTATGGAGAGTGTTTAGGGAGGTGTGTTCACTTTAGCCCCCATCAGAGTATGAAGCGAGACACGGCCCCTGCACCCGTCACAGCCGTAATTGGTTAAATCACAGCTAGATTTGGCCGTTCGCACCTGCTGCCAATTTAGCAATTATAGTACAAGTGGAAAAACCGCCGTGCCGGAATAAAGATGAGATGATGCCGCTGTCGCCTTGGCCACTTTGTATGTACTGTATGGTACAATGCAGAAAAAATAAAGCATACACACTTACTCCCATACACATACAAACAAACACACACACACGCGCACACACACACACACACACACACACACACACACACACACACACACACACACACACACACACACACACACACACACACTATCCCGTGGCTTTTTGTGGCTCTCGGGAGTCCCATGGTGTCCTTCAAACTGGATTGATTTTTATCTACGTACATGGCACTCCAAGAGGAGAGCCACGAGACCGCGGCAGCATACATTTTTCATAGGGTGAACGATACAGCTGAATAATCTACATTTCAAATAAACTGTAGCCCGCATCCCTCCTGAAAAAGAAAAGAGCCTCCACTTCCGAAATTTAACTCATCCTTCACTCTACTGGCCGCCGAAAGATAAGACGGCAACCTTTGGCCAATAGCACATTGTGCGACGACCAGCCGCGTTCGGACGGCTCTTGATTCACGATTTATTTGGATATTCCAGACACTTAGAGAACGGCCGCCTAACTGATTGCTTTAATTTAAAAATGTTTTATAGCCGGAATAATTGCGGCACTGGGCGTGCAGCCTCGCCTTCGTTCCTGAGAAGACTCCGTTTCAGAATGGATTACTCCAATCCTCGCCCATGGGGGTCTGACCTGAAGAGCCACCATCTGCAGATGGCACCGAAATAGACTTCTCCACAGCCATATCCTATGGTTGTGTGACGGTGTGAAGGAGAAGACAGCGCAAATAACAGTGATTACTTCCTGAAGAAGGCAGTAATTCCAGGGTGGTCGGCTAGGCTGCCATGCCGACCAACACGGCCCATTCAGCATGATGTGGATGTCGAAATGTACACAACGCCGTGCACTCAGTGCTTCACAGAAGGACATTTTTGTATATGTTTCCTCTACAAAAGTCCCTTAGATGCTGGCTGGGATGTAAAAAAAAACTGAAAACCCGAACCCGAAATGATTTCCGTTGCACGCGTGGCGATCAATATTTAACTCCAAGCCATGAACCGAAACCAGAGGCAATCTGACTTGATTGGCTCTCTTTTATCTTTTTTCGACCCGACACGATGAACCCAAACAGAGAATAATATCACTTTCACCACACTCTAGCCATTTAGATTGTAGTATCATTTATTTTTATATATTACTAATTTTACTTCACTTTTTTTGAGACAGTTAAGCTTAAGCTTTTTTTCATGCAAATTTTCTCTCGATAAATGCACCACATCTCACCAGAACACACACACACACACACTCACACACACATACAGTATATATATATATATATACAGTATATATGTTTATATTTAAGATATTGTATATGCCCTATCAGTCAAAAGTAATTGGTTTTCAAGGAACTATAATCTCTCCAGGATTGTTTCTTCCATTCCATCAATCACCAGTCTTCTCCTCGTCCTCCGCGACACTGCTTCCCTCGCTCTGTCATTCATCACGGCCTTTCCCAACTTTTATTTACCGCTCAGCTTAATGGGCTGGAATAATCTGTTTATAGCGTGTAATAGAAGATGATTATTGCTGTGGATTTATTTTGAGTGAGTGACGGTTGGACGGCTAGACATTTGGATGGTTGGACGGTTGGACGGTTGGACATTCAGACATTTGGAAAGTTGGGCAGCGGACAGTTCGACAACCTTCCCGTTTCTCATGCCATGGTGGGAGAATTTACATGACAGCCAGAATAAGAAAAATGTCTTTGCACTCGTAATAGCTTGGTGGTGTGGAAGTAGTGGAAACACTGCTCATGCTTTATGTGCTCTGCCGCTCTCATTATTTAATCCTCCAGACAGACGAGCGGGGCCCCACATTAGCATTGATGGAAATGCTGGATGTATTATTAATCCAGCGGAGGTGTCCTGTTCGGTGTTTAGATTGGACATGTTTTACCTGTGTTTTACCTGTCGCCGACGACGCTCGTCGCAGATAATTGCCATCTTGTCTCTTCTCATTTTGCTCCTTCTACACCGGAAGGTTTTGTGTTTTTTGGGTTTTTTTGGGTTTTTTTTTTTTAATCAAAGCATATGCTCCTCTCAGTGTGTGTGCCAGGGGGATGTTCTAGAAAACGCTTTGGTTGAGGTACGGTGAGGGGTTCTCCTTTTCCTGACTCTACGAGTCTGTGCCAAACGCTGTCACGTTGTCATACTCGGAACAAGCTGTTTGTCCTCTTTGTGCGCTCAGCCCAGGGATTTCCAGAACAGACTTAATTGGCTGCGAGAGTCATCCAAAACAAATCTGCAATGGTGTATTAATTCAATGCTAATTATTGTATCCGCACCTAAGACTCATTTTTTAAGCAGCAACTCAGGGAGCTTATCCCGATTGAGTCAATATGTACAACTTTCCTACACTCAATTTTCAATTAAAATTTCCCTGTTTCTTCCTAATACCGATACACTTGCTCTATAGCAGTAATTACACTCTGGTACTCCTGTGCTAATGTCCCCCGGCGAGAGGATAACCGTATCAATATGTATGAGAGAGCATTAATTATTGTCCAGTGGACTCTGAACTGCAGCGCTCGGGTCGCTGGGATTTGAGAAGGGGCTTCTTCAGATTCCCTAATAATCATAATCTGCCTTCCCAGCTCATCTGTGACAGTTCAGTTGGTCTTTTCTCACTCAGAGGATCCCCCCCCCACCCCAAAAACCCGACGGGACCTTTCTGGACGACAGGAACATGAATACTGTGCCGTATTGATGTCGATTCTGAACTGTAGGATAAATGTGTGGAAAAAAGATGAGATGAATAGGAGGGAGGAAGTGAAGCGCCATTCTAATTATTTCTCTTCTCTCTTTTCTTCAGTCGAGAGTCGTCAAGTGTGAGTGTCGTTCGTGTGTGTGTGTGTGTGTGTGTGTGTGTGTGTGTGTGTGTGTGTGTGTGTGTGTGTGTGTGTGTCCATTTGCATGTCTGGCGATTGCCACCACCGTGTAGCAAAGTGCAGCTCAGTGGAGTCTCCATGGCGATAAGAAGACCGTGTGGCTTTCTGAGAACCCATGCGGAGAGATCTCCAATGGACTGGAGGAGGAGGCCCGTGCACAAGAGGAAGGACGCTTACGTCAATCTGCTGGGGGAAAAGCACAAGAATGCATAAGAGAAAAATGCCGGTTCTCCCTTTATGTGATCCAAGGAGAGGCTTGAAATGTGTGGGACAGGGATGGGACAAAGAAACCACTTCACCTCATGTTTAAAAAGGTTAACCTGGAATTGGTAATTCGATAGATAGATAGATAGATAGATAGATAGATAGATAGATAGATAGATAGATAGATAGATAGATAGATAGATAGATAGATAGATAGATAGATAGATAGATAGATAGATAGATAGATAGATAGATAGATAGATAGATAGATAGATAGATAGATAGATAGATAGATAGATAGATAGATAGATAGATAGATACATAGATAGATACATAGATAGATAGATAGATCCCCGAAGGGTAATTGCAGTGTCAGCAACATCTTACATAAAAGAAGACAAAAATAATAAAACAATGGAATAAAAAATATAAAAAATAAAAATCTGCCAAAAATCTGGAAATATACAATAAAACATAACGGTTGACTGTACATAATAAAATATGTCAATGCACTATAATACTATAAATACACTAAACCTAATAATAAACAACAAAATATACAACCTAAGAAATAATGGTAATGTGTAATAAAATGACAATTGACAAAAAATGTTTATACAAGGCTAAAAAATTTGACAAAAAACAATTGAACCAACGAACCAAGATGAACACAAATAAACAAGGAAACATGGAGGAGTGAGGTGGAAAGGCTCTCCTTCCCCACCTCGTACCCTCTCGTTTTCGAGGCAGACATGATGTAAATGTTCCCCTTCCAGACCTCCATAAATCATGCTATGTTATGAGAGGCCTCAGCCCTCTTTTTCACTCTCTCTCTCTCTCTCTCTCTCTCTCCCTCTCCTTGTCTCACCACTTGTCTATCCTCGCTCCCATTTTTCCATACCGTAGCCTTGCTTTCAGGTAGAACTCTGTTGCCATGGTGATTTGCTACGGCGCGAGAAGTGCGCGCCGGGAGAAAGATGGAGAAACGTGTTGTATATTGACATTCCAGAACATTTGCAGCGGCCACATGCCGTTTATTACCGTGGCAACAAAGCAGCAGAAACGCAGCTCTCTCTTCCTCCGCCCCCGAAGCCTCCATCACCCCATGCAACATCTGAAGTTCACACAAAATTTGAATTGAACGGCAGTTGGTCGTCAAACGGGTGAAAATGGAACGCAGAATCAACTGTAGCAGGATGAGTTATTTCGCATTTTCAGAATAGGATAATGTTCTCTACTGGTACATAGAGAAGATCTGGCTGTTTAGGCTTAATTTAAGTTGAAGCGTCTCCAAGGAGTTACCAGGAAGCCCGTGTTGGTTTATACGTAGGGATACGTATGTAGCTCTACCTCCCTCTGTGCACTGACGTTAAGGGCCCCATGCCGATGCACTCGATCGATACCTTGCAAAATGTCGGCCTTGCAATGATCCGATCCCTGTCAGCTCAGCCTTCATCACATCGTCACATCACATCAAAAACATTGCTACAGCTCTATACAACCTTCTCATTCTTCTGAGTCTGATTCTTCATGGTTATACTAGCAAAGTCGTCACTATCATAAAACCTTTCTCTCAGGCGGCCCTCCCCCTTTTCGTACGCACATTCTGACCCCCACCCCAATTCCCGCGCCAACAACCCCAATTACCAACCCCCCGGCTCCTGCCACCACTCCACACCCCCTTGCATTGAAATGGACCGGTTGCTATGGCAACCCCATACAGCAGCATATTATTCCTCTTTTTGAAATTCAGATGAGGATCAATTAGTGATGACGTCACCGCGTCAGGGAGCCACTCGAATCCTGATCACGATTCCATCAAAGTATCCTGTTGGGGGCCACATATACGTACTAGTGCGCTCGCGCGTTTGTGTGTGTATGTAAGTGTGTGTGTGTGTATGTACGTATGTGTGTGTGAACATAAGTGAGAAACTGG
>NC_137193.1:56899858-56919858 GCF_960531495.2 Zeus faber | reverse complement strand
CTTGAGGGGGGCCACGGAGTGGGGGGGGGTAACATATCATCTCTATTCTTTCACGTCTGTTTCGATGCGAGACGCCTTTGGCGATGCCCTCAACATTGTGCGGCTCCGGAGCAGATTGTGGCAAGAAAGAAAAGCAACATAATGGGAATGGGAAACCAGGGCAGCTTTCATACCCTCCTCTGGGGGGAGGGGCGTGAGAGACAAGAGGAAGAGGCTCTTGTCTCTCGCCCCCCTCCCCATCTTTTTCTAAAAATAATGAACGCCTAAGTTATGTCTCTACTAATTCCCCACATAATTGCTTAAACTAAATATTGCGGCGAATACTTGAGGGGAATTATTGGAGTATTCGGTGGTGTCTGGGATTCACACACCCTGATGCTTGAGGAACCGGGGATTGTGGAAATAAAATAACCACTAATCGTTTACCTTCCGTTGAAACAAATGCCCGGCCACAAGCCAAAATGCTTGTGGCCGGATGGCCACACGTGCGTGTGTGTGCGCGTGTGTGCGCGTGTGTGTGTGTGTGCGTGTGTGTGTGTGTGTGTGTGTGTGTTTTATTTTTTTATGGGAAGTCGATGAGAGACACAGACTGAGATAGATTGTAACATTGCGTCTGGCTCAGGGTCCGTGAGGGGGTTATCAGTTATGAGTAAATAGGGAACTGTGTGTGTGCGTGTGTGTGTGTGTGTGTGTGTGTGTGTGTGTGTGTGTGTGTGTGTGTGTCTGCGCGTGTGTGTGTGTGTGTGTGTGTGTGTGTGTGTGTGTGTGTGTGTGTGTGTGTGTGTGTGTGCCCGCGTTGCTGGTGCATGCCTGCACTCTCCAGGGTGTGACAGCTGTCAAAGCCAGACCAATACATGTGCAAAGAGACAGACACACGCTAAATCGGCTGCAATGTCAATCAAAGTATCTTACTCTCTCTCGCTCTCTCTCTCTCTCTCTCTCCCTCTCTCTATTTCTTGCTTTCTCTTTCCCATCCTGGTCTTACATGTTCTTGCTCTACTAGCTCTATTTCTTCTCTCATAGCCTTTCGCGCCTTCTCTTTTTCTTGCTAATGACATTTTCTATTGCTGCATTCTTCCCTTTCTTTCTTCTTTGTCATTTTACACAAATCACACCGCACACACACACACACACACACACACACACACACACACACACACCCACGCACACACACACACACACACACACACACACACACACACACACACACACATGCACACACGCACACACACACATATACAGTATACTGTATACAGTCTGACACCCTCTCATCAAGCGTTTTCAAAGCTTCTGCAGCTGCTCAACAGAGGCTTCTAACTACAGATGAGAAAGGTCTTTAGAGTAGAATTGATTCCTTTTCTCATTTCTTCTCCTGGAAATTTATCTTTTCTGTTCTCTGCTTCTATCCACTCATTTCCTGTTGCACCAACTTATATTTTTTATTCTATTGTTCAGTGTATCCCAGCATCAACAATCTTAGACGACAAACTGTCAAACTAACCGAGCTCCAGAGTCCTCCTGGCAGTATCTATATGGTCATAGCAGAAGAAGGAGCAGGGAGGGAGGAAGGGCCGGCTCCACGTGCTCCCGTTCGGAGCCAAACCCAGTAGCTGTTGCTCCTGACAACGTTCGGAGGGAAGGGGCGGGGTGAGGTGGGGTGGGGAGGGGGGGGTTGGTTTTTGGCAGCATTTTGGTGGAGCGAAAATGCCAAGCCACCCTGCAGGCAACGTCCCGAGTCATCGGCCCTGGCACACGGCTTTACTAGTCCCTGACCGACCCCCCCCGCACACTAGCCCCACACGCACACACACACACACGCACGCACACACGCACACACGCACACACACACGCACACTCACACACACACACACACACACACACAAACACAGTACACAGGCAGATACTGTACACACGCCAGTGGCAGATGAAAAGCCCTGTTTTACCACCTCTGAAACACTAAATGCAATGTATTCATAGCCAACTGCTCCACAATACCATACAGATGCACATATTTGATATTTTTACCTAATACACATGCATTTCCTTCATTTCATGGTGTTCTCTTGATTAGGTAAAATCCAAACATACACAGTACAGTATGTATATATAAACGATGGAGTTCTCTGAACACACACACACACCCTCTGTCTCCTATAACCTTACTCCCCTGTGTGTTTTTCGACAGATACCGAGGTGATCTGGCCGGTGTCCTGTTGTGTTGAGCTTTAAGGTTCTGTCCTCAGAGAAACGCCCCGACTCGGAGAAAAACCAAATGTCCGCATCCACCATGATGCTGCTGATACAAAGCCTCCTCCTCCTCCTCCTGCCCTGGGTAAGCAACCTTTAAAAACAAAAAGCCACATGATTGGTATTTTTTCACTTTTTAATGAATTGCTCTTTTGGTAATCAAACAAAAGTGTAAGGTGGAAAAGTGTGTGTTTGGCATATGTTTATGTCTCAGGTTCATGCATATATGGCTTTGGCAAAGTAAAAAAAAAAAATGTTGTATCCGGAGGGCACTTTTCACAGACAAAAAGCAATTGCAAGAGATATTCAGTATATTAATTTATATAAATATACTGTGTACATACACACACACACACACACACACACACACACACACACACACACATAGTGTATATATATATATATATATATATATATATATATATATATATATATATATATATGTGTGTGTGTGTGTGTGTGTGTGTGTGTGTGTGTGTGTGTGTGTGTGCATATATACTATACTTCTCCTCTCCCCTCATCTCCTCTGCTGTCTGTGGGCAAAGTGTTTTGCCATTACAATACTTGGCCGTGAGTCACTCTGGCCTCTGTCAACTGCAGCACTGTCTGCAGCACAACCCGGAGCGATGTTTATGCGAGCGAAAGCCGCCTGTTGAATAGGAGGAATGGTGCGGGAGGGTGCTTCAGAGAGACAGCGCTGGCGGGGGCGTGGGGAGATGCTAAAAGCAAAAGGGGAGGTGGCAAGAGATGGAGAGAAAGGAAAAAGAAGTGCAGAGAGCGACAAATGTCGAAGCAAAAAGAGAGGATTGTAGATGGAAAGAGTTTGGTTTGGGAGGCTGTCGGAGGTGAAGGAATTAAATGGAGGGGGGAAGGCAATGGGAAGCAGAAGTGTAAATGACTGATGGAGAGAATTAGAGGGAGAGAGAAAGAGAGGGAGGAAGGAGTGGGGGTGACAATGACAGAGACAATAACTTTGACAATGAAAATCAAGATAGAGCGTTAGATGAAGCGGCGAGAGATTTTACGATGTCGGCCAGGGACTTATCACACACACACGCGGGCACACACATACAGACACACACACACACACACACACACACACACACACACACACACACACACACACACACTCACACACACTTCGATCCCCCTAATTAATAGTGGAAATGTAATTTTTGCCATTCGATTGAGTGCCATTCTATTTCCTCTATTAATTAGGGTGATGCTCTGCTGATGTGTGTCTGCGATGGCTGCACGTGCACGTATAGATCAACAGATCAGTCGTGGATCTACTGTAAAGATACACACACACACACACACGCATGCACGCACGCACGCACGCACGCACACACACACACACACATTATTTGCACAATCTCTAAGCTTGGGGTACAATGGAAGAGGAGGGCGAGTTTGAGAAAATTTGAGTAATTTATCTCCATGTTGGCAGCAATAATGTTAGGACAGTAACATGTCTAATTAAAACAGGCTCCGTGCTGTGGCACTGTCTTCCCATCAGCTGGGCTTCACTCGGTACTTGCTGCCTCGCAACCTCCATTGCTAATTTGCATAGAGGATACAACTTAGCATGGTCATCTCCTGTGTGCTATCTGTGAGGATTTTTTTCATGTTATCAGTTTCATAATAAGACGAGAAAAGATAGATTATGTAATATGGATGCCTGACCACAAACCAACACCTAATTTTTAGTCATATTGGACATATTGTATAGACTGATCAGGCACATCAACATTAAAACCAACATTAAAGTCAAACATTAAAACCAGCACTAATAACCACTAAAATAGTGTGGCTCCCCCTTCTGCCACCAAAACAGCTCTGATGCGTGGAGGTATGGACTCCATAAGACCTCTGAAGGTGTGCTGTGGTATCTGGCACCAAGACGTTAGCAGCAGATCCTTTAAGTCCTGTAAGTTGTGAGGTGGGGCCCCCATGGATCAGGCTTGTTGTTCCAGCACATCCCACAGATGCTCCATCGGATCGGACCCTAACCCCGGCCATACACATTATGTAGAAGAAAACATGATTCATCAGACCAGGCCAGCTTCTTCCATTGCTCCACAGTTCTGTCGATCACGTGCCCATTGTAGGTGCTTTCGGCGCTGAACAAGGGTCAGCATGGACAGTCTGATCGGTCTGCGGCTTTTTAGCGGTTTGTGCTACAGTAGCTCTTCTGTGGGATCAGACCAGACGGGCAAGGCTTCCCTCCCCACGTACATCAACGAGCCTTGGGCGCCCATGACCCTGTCACCGGTTCACCGGTTGTCCTTCCTTGGACCACTTTTGGTAGGTACTAACCACTGCATACCGGGAACACCCCACAAGACCTACTGTTTTGGAGATAATCTGACCAAGTCGTCTAGTCATCATAATGTGGCCCTTGTCAAAGTGGCTCAGATCATTACGCTTTTCCTGCTGCCAACACATCAACTTCAAGAACTGTTCACTTGCTGCCTAATATATTCCACCCCTTGACAAGAGATGAGAAATGTTATTCACTTCACCTGTCAGTGGTTTTAATGTTGTGGCTGATTGGTGTATATATATAAAGCTGAATTACCATCCAATGAATACCTCAGATCTATTGCCATGGACTCGGTACATGAACCTACCTTCGGAACCTCACCTCACATGTTTCAATTGTTGGTGTGTAAATTTAAGAGGCAGCACATTATAGTTTTACATTACATGAACCAACTACTAATCACATATTATCAATAACCTGGAACAAAAAGGCAGAAAGTGGATCAAAGGGAGACAAAATGGGCAGACAAGGCGCAATTTATGTGTCAAGTACTGTAGTCGAGCAGCGTTGTTAAGAAAGCCACGGTAAACAGGAGTAACATACAGTAAAGAAGATTTTCACAGGTCAGCTAAAGCACATTCACACTCTCACATACTCACAGACACACACACACACACACACAATGCGCTAAAGCACATTGGCACGCACACAAACTTGCGCTGGAAGTTGATGTCGGCCGTGCTCTGTTTGACCTAATTAGATGTGTAGCGATCTAGGATGGACAGATAGAGATATAATTAGCCACAGGAGACCTGACAGCTTCCAAATACACACACACACCAGCACACCCTAATTTACAAATCCATAATACTTTCCCATGCTTACATAGCCAAGCTGCATCAATGACGCAAAGTGTTTTAGCTTTGCTTCCTTGACCTCGCCCAAATGTCTATCCCTCTGGCGAATTTGTGCCGAAAAATCCCTGCAAAACGTGTGGTGTCTCACACGAGGCAATTTCACGTGTTGACATTGCCGAGCAGAGCCAGTCAGCAGGTGGCCCTTGATCGAGCCTCTATGGGAACAGTTTTTTAATCTTGGCTTATTTAATAACGTTGCCAGTCGATGCACACCAAAGAAATTATGCTTTTTTAAGACGGGTTGACGTCAGTGAGCAGGAGTTAACTGCTCCTCTGGCGCTGGTGCCTCATAACACCTCGTAAAGCAGTGACACTGCGTCTCCCCGGAAAGGGCTGATGACTCCCAGAGAGAGAGAGAGAGAGAGAGAGAGACACGAACACACACACACACACACATCAGAAGTAGAAAAAAAAGAATGAAATAAGACCATTGAGCAGAGTTGGACAGGCTCCAAGGGAGAAACCATCAGCCCAACTTGCCAGGTACAATATAATCAAGTTATTCAGGAATACCAATTCTACAATCCTTAAATAAATCCAAAAAAGAACCCCGAATTTGATAGAACTTCCCACCTGATCCCCGTAAGACGTATCAGATCTTTTCAAGCTGTAAACATGTCCTGATATCTGTAGGCCATTGGCAGGACGTGGGTGGGGCAGCTCCTTTTCATCTATGTGGTATGGCACAACCTGCCCTGAGAGGACCTTAAGTTTTGAGGCATGTAAAGAAGATTCTTCTAGGTGTAATTCCAAACAGTGCTATAACTGGTCCGGTGCTATTCTACATTTTAAAACTTCACAAAGGGTCCCAAACACGGACCCCCAGAAATGCTCCACCATTGGACACGTCCAAAATATGTGAATCAGAGATCCATCTGCATTTTTACACTTGTCACATTTATGGCTGGTCACTGGGGAGCATACAACTTTAGAACTTTAGACATATGAACCCCAAGAACAACCTTAAACGGCATGAGGGAATCATGCACACACAAACTGTAGAAGAAGAGTGAATTGATTTCCAAATGTCCTCTGAGAAAGTCATACCAAGATCCTGCTCCCAAGCCTCCTTGATCGATGCACAACAGGATTGTTGGTGGGCGCCCGACGTGCCGGGAGAGAGAGATCTGCGCTAGAGGCATGCATTTCCATGGCAACCCAGGTTGGACAAATAGGTTGCTGAAGGTATTGTCTCCAGCATAACATTGATGTAATGTTTGTCGCCCAGTAATTAAACTTGAAGTTCGGGAAGAGCCACATAACCGCAACGCTTTTGCCGCTGAAGAAAGGTTTGCCATACAGTAGTCAAGGTTGCTTGCCATTCCAAACATATGACGAAACTATAGAGCCTAGAGATTTGAAGAATGAAAGAGGAATACATACAGTATGGGTAAACACTGAAAAAAGGATATAAGTATTTGGAGAGTACAGTCATTTTAAACAAATGCATCCGTCCAATCAGAGCGAGGTGGTTAGGGGAGACCATGTGACAAGATCCTGTTTAGTTTGAACAAATAATTTCCCCAAATTCTTCGTAAAAAGATCTTTATAGTGACATGTAACAGACATCCCAAGGTATGTAAATTCATCTTTTACTAGTTTAAGTAGTATGTTTAGGTATTGCAGCTGTATTGCGGCTCCATTAATCGGAAAGAGTTCACTCTTGTACAAGTTTAATTTTGATCAAATTGTTTTAGTGAGAGGGTCACAGGCAGCGAGATCTCTGGGCCTGAGACATAGATTAACACATCACCCGCATATAGAGACACCTTATGTTGGATGCCGCCCCTCAACACGCCCTTGTCCGTCCTGACAGTCATGCAGCACGATTGCCAGCGTTTCAATGGCTAGTGTGAAGAGTGCCGGGCTCAGAGGGCAGCCCTGTCAGGTGCCGCAAAGTTTTTTTTGTTTTTTTTTGGTTAATACTGTTGCGGAGGGGCAGTTGTACAATAATTTAACCTGAGAAACTAGGGCTGGACCAAATCCCCAAACTTTCCAAGATGACAAGTAGGTAGCGCCACTCCACTCTGTCGAACGGAGTGTCTTGCGATGGGCAGGATAAAATGTTAAATAAGCGATGAGTATTATAGGATGAATGCTGATTCTTGGCGACTTCCTTGACTGAATAGTAGAGGATATGGCTACAACAGCTTCCTCCTTAGTAATTGGCTTTTCCAGGCCCATTTTGAGATCCGCGGACAGCGTGGGAATTTCCAACTTACTAAGGAAGTCTTCCGTGTTTTTTTCCGTCATGAGTGGAATCTGATCTATAAATGTTGGAGTGGAAGTCCCTGAAATGATCATCATTCATGTTTTGCTCTGATGTGATTCTGTCCAGTCGTAATCCACTAATGACCTGCTTAGCCCTAGCCCCAAGTAGCCAAGGTGTGGAGCAAATCAAGCTCAGTTTTTCAGTCTTAGGGGTTGTTTACACATGTCTGGCGTGGGAGATAGCATACTGGCAATCTAACTGTAAAATCTGGTTGGTGAGGTGTTTTTGCCTCTCTTTCAGGCCCTTTCATTTGATAGCTGTGAACGAGATCATTTGCTCTCACACGGTCAAAGCTGTAGCCTCCACAGTCTTACGTCGTCCAGAAGAACGGTATATGTTGCACCAGTCTGTGAAAGTATCAAATGACAAGACATATATTTGGGTTAAGATTATACTTGGGATTTTATCATATATGAAATATATCTATTTGAAGGTAAGCAATGCCACTTTTTATTGAATTGGTCTATTTTAATTTGTAATGGAAAATGAATGTCTACATTAAACAAATGTTAAGAACTGTATCAGATGGCGTCGCATCACATTGAATCATTCTGTAGTAAAATGCATCGTCCCTGAATTGTATCGTAGCCCGTGTATCTAGATACGTATCGGACCTTATAAGGGAGAGACGCAAACCCCTACTGGGCTTCTCTCCTGAATTTGGATCGGCGATGGTAGATCTATGAGCGCGGTCTAGCTCCAGCGGAGAGGGCGGGACTTCTTTGCCCAGTACCTGGGATAGCACATTGGAAAAGAAGGCCGTGGGGCGGGGGCCCTCGATTGCTTCAGGTAATACGATCACTCTGATGTTTCATCGGCGACTTCGTGACTCAAGGTCAGCGATCTTTAGCTTAACATGGCTATCAGTTAGGGGTGATAGGGCGTGTTCAGCCCTTTTATTTGGGGCCGCACACATAGCTTCCAGCGTCTGTATACGTTCACCGAGCAGGTCCGCATGAGGTTCAATAGATGTAGTTCGCTGACCATGATCAGATTGTGTTGTCTGAACGTGATCTAACTTCCCCTCGAGAGGTGAGATAGCCGACCTGAACTCTGCTGATTGGGTCGCCTTATGTTTCCCCAGCAGGCCAGCCACTGACAACATCTTGGGGATCGTGAGCGGCAGTGGGAGTTTCATTCATTGCACCGGCGTCCCTCTTGCTCAATTTGCTTGATTTTGATGTAACATGTTTCACAATGTTCAGTTGTTCGATGAATTCACTCAAGATGTGAATAATAGGGTTATTTAAGACAAGTATTAACGTAATGTAGGGGAACCACCAGGTGGTACGTCTATCTCATTGGCAACCGGAACACCAGAAAGATTCCCTCTCCAGACGTCCCCTACCAATCCAACTTCTCCCCACCACCCCTCAGCACCACCACCACAGCCCAGCACCAGGGCAGCATTGTGCAGCTGTCAGCTGGCAGAGAGGGGTCATAGAAGGAAAGTCTTTTCTTGACGTGACCCCCATGTTGCCCTGTTGTTGCGCCGGGGTTCTGGCTGTCATTTCATGCCCAGACCTCCATGGTGTCAAACCGGCTACTGTACCATGAAACAGCCTGCCTGTTTGTCATAGTGATGCGAGACATCGCAAACCATTTGTCCATCATGAACAAATCCTTCAAATGACTCAGCACTTGGGAGTCACTCTGGACCAATTTGTTTTTTTTGTTTGGGACTTGATAACTGCAGCCGGACACACAGGCATTCATTGAGTCTCGACTCTCGATTGGCGAAATGAAGCGAGCTGCGAGCTGCCGGTCAAGCAGCCCGGCAATGTACCCAGCAAGCTCCTTAAGTTTCGACTCGGTGAGCGGGTGAGCGGGCGAGCGAGCGAGTGAGTCTTCGACACGCACGTCACAAACTGCATCCCACCCCAAATAAACGTGACGGAATTCCAGAATGAAATTCAGAATTCCATTCACAACTCGGAGCTGAACCGACTTTTCGGACTGTCGTTCATCGTTCACTGGAAGTCCTCCCTCACACGCCGTGCATCCCACCAACTAAAGCAAACAAACAAGGAGTTAGCAAATTGAAAACATCTTTACCCCGAAAAAAAAAACCATCATCACTAGTTTGTTGGACTCTCTGCCTCCCCCTAGATGTGGGTGCGCCACCTTCCCAGGGGGGTGTAGCGTGAAAAGCACATGGGTAAAATACTCTAATTTCTTTCCATCCGTGTAACACCTCGGTGCAAGGAAAACAACCCAGACTCTGCAAAGGCTTTTCTTTAATTGTTGGAGCGCTATGCGGGTCCCAGAGCTAAGACCTCGTCCACCCTGCGGTGTGAACCACATTAAGAGTATCTCTCTCTCTCTCTTCTGTCTCTCTCTCTCTCTCTCCCTCTCTCTCTCTCTCTCTCTCTCTCTCGGCCTCTGTTTGTCCTGTGTTCCAGGCTTGGGGCCAGCATGGCGGACACTCTGACTGTGTCATCAAGAGAGAGCAGGAGAAGTGCATGGAGAAGATCACTGCGGATGATCCGGAGAACGATCCCAAATTTGGTAGGTCATTTGGGTTTGGGCGCCTGAGAGTATAGCCCTTAATTAATCCCGTTCGTATGAAATTATCTTTTGTTTGTATTAGAACTGGGTTCAACAGACTGTGGTTAACCCCCCCCTTGCTTGTGGATTAAATCTGTGTGTGTGTGTGTGGGGAGGGGTGGGGCGGGGGTGATAATAAAACCCTTAACAACTTTAAAAGGGAAACTAAACGAAAGCAAACAAATTATGGTCTTGTGCTTTTAACCTCTATTTTCCAAGCGAGAGTTAGATGGGGAGGATTAAAGCCGTTCGCATCTCATATTGATCCCCAAAAGCAAACAGACAACTGCTGGGTGATCGGTGTGAGTGATGGATGGAGGGAGGAACACATTTGCTGTGTTTGCTGCTTCCATTCCATCCATCCTTCCTTCCTTTCTTTCGTCACGTCAGCCGTCTCCATTAGTTCCTGACACTTGAGCTCCAGCTCTCTTTTTGTTTATGACCAACGACCATCATTAATTCATTTAATTTTCTGAATAAATTAATAAAATATCTGTCTTCAGCATCAATAATAATAATAATAATAATAATAATAATAATAATACTAAATACCAATCAAAATTATAAAAAATACAAATAAAAAATAATATGATAATAACTACAATAATAATAATAATAATAATGATAATAATAATAATAATAATAATAATAATAATAATAATAATAATAATAATAATAATGAAGGATGGCTGGTCTGTCTCTTTCTCTCTCTCGTCCACGCCCATTTTATCACTCCAATGACGTCTACAATAGCTGCTTATGCCGCAGCTCTGTTTAAAATTACATCTTTCATTTACGTGACAAAAAAGGAAAAAATTAAAATGGTGGGGATACATTTCATTTCTGTGGTTCCCCTGTGAGCTGTACCAGTTTGTCCTCAATTCTAAGAAATAGGGGTGGGGGATGGGGGTTAGTCAAGCAACGGGGTTGGGAGGGTATAGGACGGATTGTTCCTCGGTCGTGAATCTCACTGATCTGCCGAGGTCGTTCTGTGAGCACACGCTTATTTAATGGTGCCACAACCCGTTACTGTGTTGAATCCATGCAATTCAATGTAGCTGAGCTGACTGAACTGGCCTCGCCCGGCTATCTACAAGATAGGGGGACCTAGGAATTTGCAGCACTAATTTAATATCTATTTGTTCGGTTGTTTTTCTTTTGCACTCATTACAAGTCTGTTGGGTGAAAAACACCATAAAAACCAACCCAATGCTGTTAACTGAAATTGAAGGATTGCTGCAGTGCCATACTGCATGCTGTATAGCAAACACACTGATTGTAATGTTGAATTTGTCTGCCACCTGCTGGCAACGCATGGTATTTTTTTGTACAAATAAAATCATTGTTTTTGTCATTGTTCATTTCATCAGTTCTGTTTGTATTCGGTAGTGTGAGCAACGAATATTTTATAACACACATTTTAAAAGGAGCTATTCTTTATTTGAAAAGTAATAAGACAAAAAACAATCCCGGACCTGCTTATCTAAACAAAATGTTGTCATAATGATACATCAGCATATATGTGTTTTTGTAGTAAACCTTCTGTGTGTGTGTGTGTGTGTGTGTGTGTGTGTGTGTGTGTGTGTGTGTGTGTGTTTGTGTGTGTGTGTGTGTGTGTGTGTGTGTGTGTGTGTGTGTGTGTGTGTGTGTGTGTGTGTGCCTGGTTGGTTGCCAGGCTGCCCGTGGATGTGGGACAACTTGACGTGCTGGCAGGCGGCCAGGCTGGGCGAGGTGGTGGAGGTGAACTGCCCCGAACTCTTCTCCCAGTTCATGAGCGAGGAGGACTACGGTGAGTCTCAACGGCCACCACGAAAACACAGCCAATGATGTGGATTTAATGTCACCATACTACTGCGACTATAACTACTACTACTACTAATACTAGTTCTACTACCACTGCTATCACTACTACTACCATTACTACTACCACCACTGACACTACTATTACAACTACCACTACTAGTACTACTACTACCACTACTTCTACCACCACCATACTGTAACTACTAGTACCACTAGATTCAAGATTCAACAGGTTATTTGTCACATACATACACTACTACTAGTACTGCCACTACTACCACTACTACTACTGCTGCTACCACTTCTACCAAGCACCCCTTGCGGCCGCCTGCACGAGCACCTTGTGTCGATTACGCACATTTTAGTATTTTTTGTATTTTTAGAGTTTATAGAGATTATTGTGCATAATCACCGTGTGTCATGACAGTTCACTGCATATATGTATGACCGTATGTATTTGTATGTGACAAGTAATCTCTTAATCTTGAACTTGAACGACTACCAATCCTAAGACTACTGCTACTAATACCACTATTACACTTCTCAGTACTAATATTTATTAAATTACTACCTCTATTAACTAAAATTATAATATAATGTTATATAATGTATTAATCATGGTTCAACTGTATTAAGTGTATGTGTGTGTGTGTGTGTGTGTGTGTGTGTGTGTGTGTGTGTGTGTGTGTGTGTGTGTGTGTGTGTGTGATTACCAACAGAGCTGGGGAAGGTGAGCCGTAACTGCACTGAGTTTGGCTGGTCGGATATTTTCCCCCACTACGTTGACGTTTGCCTCTTTGACGAAGGGAACAGCACCCACCCGGTAAGCCCACTCATACGAATCCTCCCGTCAAACTTTTTCAATGCTTGGATGTAAATAAAAATTTACATTACCACGGGGCGGTCATGTTCATGTCCAACGCGTGTATCTGGTTGTGTCAACTTGTCCCATCTAGGACATGTACTACCTGTCCGTGAAGGCTCTGTACACTGTGGGCTACAGCACCTCCCTGGTCTCGCTGACCACGGCCATGGTCATCCTGTGCCGGTTCAGGTGAGATATATTCCAGGACACTCAAGGAGCGGTGCTTTAATTTGTTCATTTTGCGATGTGTTTCCGAGACGCGAATCGCCGCTTTTTCTCCGCAGGAAACTCCACTGCACCAGGAACTTCATCCACATGAACCTGTTTGTGTCCTTCATCCTGAGAGCCATCTCCGTCTTCATCAAGGATGGCGTGCTGTACGCCAAGGAAGACAGCGATCACTGCTTCATACACACAGTAAGAGACACACCTAGAAACACACACACATATCAAAACCTTCGGGAACAGATGAATGGTTCTTTCAATCCAGGTATGTACAATCCACAGCAGGTAACCCTAGCTGTTGCGTTTTGTCCCTAAAGGTAGAGTGCAAGGCGGTGATGGTCTTCTTCCACTACTGTGTCCTCTCCAACTACTTCTGGCTGTTCATCGAGGGTCTCTACCTGTTTACCTTGCTGGTGGAGACCTTCTTCCCTGAAAGGAGATACTTCTATTGGTACATCATCATCGGCTGGGGTACGACGTCTACCTCACTACGATATCTACCGCGCTCTAGTCTGTGTCTTTGTCAACTTATTGTAGATAAGTATTGTAACTTTTGTAACAATTGTAACAATGTAACTTATTGCGTTGTTTCTGGTGACGCGTAGGAACCCCCACGGTCTGCGTGACCATTTGGGCCGTGCTGCGACTGCACTTTGACGACATAGGGTACGTTGTTGCTCACAAAGATGCAGTATATCTCATTCGGTGCTCGTCTCGTTTTGGGCTGATAGTTTAAAAATTGATTTTACCCGCTGCCTCAGGTGTTGGGATATGAATGACAACGCTGCCATCTGGTGGGTGATAAAGGGGCCTGTGCTCGCCTCAATTATGGTACGGTACCATAGGTATCCCTATTCTGACGTAGCATATTATTTTCAAAATCTTTTCAGTGCATTTACTTAACATCACCATTATTTATCTCCTTCTTCTTCTCTTCTCTTCACAGATCAACTTTGTCCTATTCATCGGCATTATCGTCATCCTCGTCCAGAAGCTGCAGTCCCCGGACATTGGTGGAAATGAATCCAGTATTTACCTGTAAGTATTGATTGTTTCCATGTTTCGTTTAGACTAAAGGTGCTTGTGGGGGGGGGGGGGGGGTGCGTTGTGTGTCAGTTATCTCTTGTCCATATGGGTGATGTGAATGATATGGGTGATGTGGGTATCATTTTCCAGGAGGCTGGCCCGGTCCACTCTCCTCCTCATACCTCTCTTCGGGATCCATTACACTGTGTTCGCCTTCTCCCCCGAGAACGTCAGCAAAAGGGAGCGTCTGGTGTTTGAACTGGGCCTCGGATCCTTTCAGGTGATTGTCCTTCTTGATAGAGGAAGCATGATGAGGCGTTTCATGCATGACTGTGGAAAGGAATGGAGAGTTCTGTATTTTATTATTTTATTTGATAGGAGCTTAATCTAGACCCGACACAACAACACTAATCCTCGCATTTTCTTTGTCCCTGTAGGGCTTTGTTGTGGCTGTCCTCTACTGTTTCCTGAACGGAGAGGTAAGCCTTGTTTTAAACAAAAAGCGAGGGATGCACCAATGCCATTTTCTTTTGGGTTGAGTACAAGTAACAAGTACTCACTCTTAGATACTTCATGATACTGAAAACCAATGAGAACATAAATTTTTTTATCTGCTGTAATTGTGAAATCCCTGTTGGTGGTTGTGTCCGAGACAAAAATACAAATACGTGCGCATGACCACAGTATAAGACCTGATACAGGTATCTGTGCATCCCTGACGACCATCTATTGCAATCAAATTTGTCCCATTACTGCAAAATCTTCTTGAGGTTTCCGATGTTTCTGTTGTTCAAAAAAAGATGCTCAATGAAAAAGTCTTTAGCTATTGGATTTAGACTCTTACCAACTGTATTTGTGGTACATAAAAATTGATTGATTGATTTTGCGAGACAGACACGAAACCAGGCTTTGAGACAGGGGACGGAGAACTTGTGCCTTTCCAGCGAGGTCCATTAATAATGACGTTGTGAAGTATATCCCTCAAGGTGCAATCGGAGATCAAGAGGAAATGGCGCAGCTGGACGGTGAACCGGTACTTTGCTGTGGACCTGAAGCACCGGCATCCTTCGCTGGCGAGCAGTGGGGTGAACGGGGGGACGCAGCTGTCCATCCTCAGCAAGAGCAGCTCCCAGATCCGCATGTCCAGCCTGCAGGCCGAGACCCCGCTGGCCACCTGAACGGCGGCCAAGGAGGGGAGGAGCCCGCGCCCGGCAACACCACCGCCACCGCCTCCACCACCCGACCCGACACCGCCAACATCCCCATCGCCCGGCCCACGTACACCCCGCTGCCCATGACCAGCCTCGCCAACCCCTTCCCCAACCCGTACCCCAACGCACCCCAAGAAACAGCCGTGCTGGAACTGACCCAACTCAACTCAAACAACTAAACCCGTCCGGATGAAGTGCAGACCCCACTCTGCCCCCCGCAGCCCTCAGCCTCACCTGCCTGACCACGCCCTACTCTTGTATGTGCCAAAAAACTTTTTAGATTTAACTTGGTTAAACCTGACCCTACATTCCTGACCTGGTTCAAAGTGCTGCTTTCATGAAATTCAAACCAGTCATTTTATTTAAGCGGATATTGGGTATGAACTATAATCGGTAGGGAATCTAGATTGCAACCTTTTCAACCGGGGGACGCATTTTGGGCCGTCGTCGACACGGAGAAGTACAGTTCATGATGTGTACATATCACTGAGTACCCCGTCTAAAGGCTTCCGTTGCTGTCCTCTGAAGGCCACGGACGGCCCGCTTTCTGCTCATTCCCTTTGGGCAGTAACAACGACCATCCCATCGTGTCTACGGAAAGTGAATATTTTGTATTGGCTTTTCACACTTTCCCGAAAATCTTTCTCAACTAGATAAAAAAGATTTAAAAAAATAAATATGTAACTTTATTTACATCACAATATGATGGTGGCTATGTGGAGGTGATGAGTCATAAAAAGAAGGCTTCATGAACTCAGTGTAAACATGGTGGAGTTGTACTGTTGTTGGTCGGTGTGATGAAAGGAGACGTGATACTCTGTGTGTCGACAAGAATGAAGAATATCCTTTCTGTAGCTCCACCCCTCTGCCAAAGACACTATTTGGGAGAACGCCAACAACCAAGACCGCTGATAATACATGGAATTACTTTTAAAGTGCAGTATTATGCCCAAAGGCACAAACCGCCTATTTACGTGTGCCAACCTGTGACTGATGCTTCGAGGGGGATGAAGAACGTTTCATGATCAAGAAGGCATTTCATCTGGGTGCAACAGATTAATCGAGCAAAAAGAAACATTTATCATATGGATATTTATATATACAGTATATACAGTATATATACAGTATATATATATATATACTGTATATATTCTACAGTTTACAGAAATGCCAAAAACATTTACCAAGGGTTCGACGCTCAATACAAAAATAGCATTTTTTTTTGGGGACACAAAGCTAAGGTTCTGCCAACTGCTTACGGAAACGTATTAAGTCTCAGCATTTGAAAAAACAGACATCTGAGATCACGCCTTAGCTTCTCTCTCTCTCTCTCTCTCTCTTGGGTATTGTGTTTGTAGTTTTAAATACAGCCGTTAGTACAGAAAATGTCAATGAAAAACGTACTCCTGACTGGGTGTCATGAGTTCAAATGCTCGTGCGAATTGCATTTTGTTTTCCACTTTTTCCACGTCTTTGTTTTATTTTATTCCGTGTTTTTATTTGACTTGATTGGTGGAAATTTTGGTGTTTTAAATTGGATATGTATTTTTTTCACCTTTTTTTTTTTCAATGTAAAAGTCTAGTTGGTAATTAGGAAGGAAATGCATTGTACACCTTAAACTGTGGGAAACAATCCCCTTTCCTTTCTTAATTGTAAATTATCCTTTTTTTAATCTTATTAAAAAAACAACTGCATTGGTTTTAAACAATGTAACGGTTAGTTTAAAGGGGTTGGTCATTGGGTTCCAGCTCCCTCTTGCCGCATCAATGTGTTTCTGTGGTGTTTGTTTGCGATTATAACACAATATTTCTCTGAAGACAAAAAAAAAAAATTCTATTAACACAGAAATAACTTTTGGAGAAAATACTTTTTGCACGGGGGTGTTTCTCACATTCCAAAGACGAACAATCTGCCCCTCACCGAGTTTGCACGGCCGTATCAGTTTGTAAAGGCTTTGAGTTTGCTTTGCAAGCGATGTCACTGCAAGAGTTTTCCCTCAGTCTGACTCAGCTATCCTCCGGAGGACCCAGTGCTCTGTTCTGCTTTGCTTCTCCAAAAGTGCCTTCACGCACAAAAACAAAACAAAACAAGGGTTTTGAATTTTTCGTTGGAGATCTGTTGGACCGAAGGGAAGTTTCTGTCTTTCATTTCCGTTAAACGACACTGCAAAGTATGTGACGACGTAGTTTAAGAAGTGCTTTTTATTACGCTACACTAAATCCACATCGAACCTGGAGGCCTTGGAAGCACTTTTTCAGCTTATCTTTGTTTGAGATGGGCACAACTGTACGACCGAATATAGTTTTAAATAAACTAGTGCTATTTTTAATACGACACAGTTATTGTCTATCTAAAGTATATCACGTTCGAAATAATTGGTATTAGGTTTAACCCTAGGCATCCCCTTATTTCTATTTTATGTTATTTTTTCATATTCGTATTAGTATATAGTACAATGGGCTGGTCATGAATGGTTCTTGGATAGATAACTCTGTCTAACTGAATCGGAGTCAAAACCCAGTCGTCTAAAATGTTGTAAAAAAAACTGTGTGATACCGACTAACGTTGGGAGTTACCAGCCTTGTCCTCAAATCTGAATGAGAAAAATTGCTTAACAGACACTTGACTTTGACTCAAACACACAGACGCGGACCTCGGCCGAATCCAGATTTCAAACGACGGTTAAGCCGGTGAAGCACAGCGCCTCAGTCCCGTGCGTCTGAACGTTCAGACTCCTCCTGTGTTCCACATGGCTCCAGTCCGCGCAGAGGTTTGGTAGGAGATGAAGGGCTGACCTTTATTGTTTCCTGTTGCGTATGATACAGCTCCCGCTCTGGCCTGAAATATTTTTTTTTTATAATAATTCAAGAAAAAGGCTCAGATTTTCCAACAGCCTTTAGAGAGCGATGGTGTACCCCCCCCCCCCCCCCCCCCCCCGCCCTGGAGAAAGGGCTGGATGAAAACCACTCTCTGCTGTGGAATGTTGAGCAACATCAAATGGAGTTCATTAGAAAGATTATGACAATCTCACTCCATTATGAGCCTTTTATTTTTTATTTTTAAGTATCTATGTATATGGTTATTTACAGAACATAGTGTCAATATTGTAGTTGGGGCCTTATATTGCCGGTACTATGTTGATGTCAAACGAGATATGTTGCTATTCAGAAAACTTGTTTTGAAAGTGTGTTTGAACAGATGTGTAGCCGACTATTTGTGGCTTCTAGTCTCGATGCATTAGACGCTTTTTAAGTCCGAGACAAAATAAAGCTGCCATCGCCGTATCCTGTAAATGACGTTTTTTTTTTTGTTTTTTTCGTGGTTTAGGTCAACCGGTGTTGGTTAGTATAAAGCTTATTGTGATGCCCTCTATACTCTCTTGTAGGCTGATGCACGTGTATGAAATAGTTTCACTCATCTCACCAGCACCTTGGTAGAAAAAAGAAATACAAAAAAAATAAAATAATACCATAAGAAGGGAATGATGGAGGGAATTTGAACCGTTCCGTTGTTTTCTATCTTGATCATCAGCAGAGGAGCCATTTTTGGAAAGTTGTTCTCAGGAGCAACACGCATATTGGGGTTCGAACTGTGAGCGGTTCAGTTCAAGGGTTGTCGATGTGGTTCTAAAAGTAGAACATACCATAACAAGATCTTCTATATATTCCGCTTTTATCAATTCTCTTAGAGGAACTAATGTTAGAGTTAGGGATTGCAGACATTATTTGATTTATTTCAACAGTGGTTGATATCTATTGAAATGCTTGAAGTGCTGATTGCCTGTTTGAACCGGCGGTAAAATCTTGGTGAATAATGTGTTTTTTGCCATTCCTGATATCGATGGTTGAATGTAAATGTCACTCTTTTTTTTTTTTTCAGAGAAGCAGACGCGGCCTGTGTCGGTATTCTCATCTGTGACCGCTGCTTGTCCCTTTTCAGGTCATAAGCTCATCTGTCATGGCTCTGTCTCTCTAGTCTAGTATGATGTATGCTCACTTTGTCTGGACGTACATGTTACCAGGAATTTTGTACATTGTGCAATTATGGACATTAAATGTTTTTAACTTGTTGGCTCAAATTCATTGCGTTGAGATAGATGGATGGATGGACAGATAGCTTGATATACATATATGGATGGATAGTTCGGTAAATTAGATAGATAGAAAGACAGATTGTCCTCCATCGCCAATAAATCACACAGATCGGGATATTTCTCTTTGTGTATTAGACGGGACCCTATGGGAGAAGGAAGATATCGAAAAAAAGGAAAAAAAAACAAAAAAAACACTTCTTCAACAACTAAATGCATACAATCACATATAAATACTGTATTCTTGACACAACACAAAAAGGTTACCTTAGCAGAGTTCAAACTCAAAAATCTACAGTCAATCGCATGGGATTTCCACGACAACACTGAGGCACATCAATCACAGCTCTGATAGCAGACTGCGGTATCGGGGAAAGAGGCGTGGACTAAATTGCGCCACCACCAGAACTATTTCAATACTCCGAGACGCGGAAAAGGCACTGTTGTGGTCAGTACTTGAGTAATACCCACCCCCCCCCCCCCCGCCCTCCCTTATTCTAATATATTTTATGAAGCAAACTAAGGAGCAA